>NC_059121.1:22752278-23076028 GCF_020740685.1 Jaculus jaculus | reverse complement strand
ACCCACCTTGTGTATTTGGCTAACGTGGATCCTGGGGTATCGGACCTGGGTCCTTAGGCTTTGCAGGCAAGTGTCTTTTTAACAGTTAAGCCATCTCTTCATCCCAAGACTAGCTTAAAACAATTTCTTTTTCTCCCCGCCAGACACAAAATGGCCTGGATATCCATGACCTCACAGTGTCTGACAGTATGTACACAAGACCATCATAATTAAAAAAAAACCCTGAATATATTGTGAGACATTCAACCTACCGCACGAACCACATGTCCCTCTGACATAGGCTTTTTGTACTCACCGTACCTGGGAGAGTCTGACTCCATCTAGCTATTTGCTAGTAGCTTTTGAGCCTCAATTTTCTTCTCTTTGCCTTTTGCCCTCGTCTGGGAAAACTGATTAGGAAGCCAGGGATGAACTCCTTCCTCTGGCACTGGGGGAGAAATCCAAACCTTGTGAGCCCCTGCCCTAGTCCCTAGGCACAATAACAACTTTTCCTCTTCTCTCAAGACCTTTTTGAGCTTGTTTGGGAAGCCTGAGCACTGTCTGCCTGCTCACAGCGTCACGACGGGCGTAATAAGCCTTTCCGTTGTCTCTTGATATAAGGGTGGCGTCATCAGGCATGGGCATCTGAACCCTGACATGGGTGGGAGGCCATGTTGCTCCTCCAGGATGGCTGGACCGCCTGGCACCCTGCGTCCGCACCCAGGCTGGTGTGTGTGCTTGGCTGCATTCGCTTGCTCATTGTAGTCTGTGGTATGGAAACACCCCAGTTTGTTTAACCATGCACCCATTGAAGGATATTCTGGTTATTTTAAGGTTTGTAGGTTTGACAAATAAGCTATCTGTGCACTACATGTCAGAGCTTTTTTTAAAAAAAAAATTATTTTTATTTATTTGAGAGTGACAGAGAGAGAGAGAGAGAAAAAGAGAGAGGGGGAGAGAATGGGCGCACCAGGGCTTCCAGCCCCTGCAAAGGAACTCCAGACATGTGAACCCCCTTGTGCATCTGGCTAACGTGGGTCCCGGGGAATCGAGCCTTGAACCGGGGTCCTTAGGCTTCGCAGGCAAGCGCTTAACCGCTAAGCCATCTCTCCAGCCCATGTCAGAGCTTTTGTGTGAGCAAAGCTTTCATTTTCCGGGATTAATACATAGGGGCACCCTGCGTGTGTCGTGCAGCGTTTGTCACACTAATAAAATGAACGGGCCGGGCGTCGCGGCACACGCCTTTAATCCTAGCACTTGGGAGGCAGAGGTAGGAGGGAGGATTGCCGTGAGTTCAAGGCCGCCCTGAGACTACATGGTGAATTCCTGGGCTAGAGTGAGACCCTACCTCAAAAAAAAAAAAAAAAAATTAAATTATAAAATAAGATGAATAAAATAAAATGAATTGCCAAATTCCAGAACAGCAGCATTTCATATTCTCATTGGTGATGAATGAATAACCACTTCTTTGTATCCTCACCAGCATTTAGTTTTGGCCATTATTTTTATTTCAGCCTTTCTAAAGATGCATGGTGATAAGTTTTAAGTTATTTTCTTCTTCTTCTTCTTTTTTTTTTTTTTTTTTTGAGGTAGGGTCTCACTCTGGTCCAGGCTGACCTGGAATGAACTTTGTAGTCTCAGGGTGGCCTTGAACTCACAGCGATCCTCCTACCTCTGCCTCCCGAGTGCTGGGATTAAAGGCATGCGCCACCACGCCCGGCTCTTAAGTTATTTTCTTCTAATGGCTAATGGAATCAAACCTTTTTCTCATGTGCTTATATGTTATTTGCATATCTTCAGTGAAATTCCCTTTTGTATTTTTTTTGCTCATTTTCTACTTGGAGTCATGCGCTATTTTATTTTATTTTATTTTATTTTATTTTATTTTATTTTATTTTATTTTATTTTATTTTATTTTATTGTGGAGCTGGGGATAGAACCTAGGGCCCCATGCACACTAAGCAAGTGCTCTATAACTGAGCTCTAACCCAAGCCCACAGCTATGGTTTTGTTTCTTAAAGGCCTGTGTCCTGTTTGTGTGCTGACCAGTACTTACTGGAATGTGGAAATTGTCTGCATTGTTTAAATTCCCCTTGCCTATTGTGAAATCAGTGTTGAAGCAAAGTCAACTAAAGAAGGAAGCATGACTGGTGTGTGTGTGTGTGTGTGTGTGTGTGTGTGTGTGTGTGTGTTTATTGTGGGAAGTATACATGTGTGTGTGTATTATGGGAAGTATGCATGTGTGTGTATAATATGTGTGGTATGGTGTATTATGGGAAGCAAGTGAATAATATACTTGTATATGAATGGAGCACATATTAACTTTAGTTTCCTATACCCAAGTGTACAAAAATATTTCCGTTTCTTGAAGTGACAGGAGTGCTCAGCACTGCAATATCTCTATCACCCCTTCCAAGGCTCAGGGTCTAATGCGGAAGAGGTGGTGGAAAGAATGTAAGAGCCAAAGGAAGGGTAGGACTCCTTACAACGTGCTCCCCCCAGACACAAAATGGCCTGGATATCCATGACTTCACAGTGCCTGACACTACCTACACAAGACCATCATAAGAGGAGGAAAAGATGATGACATCAAAATAAAAGAGAGACTGATTGAGAGGGGGAGGGGATATGATGGAGAATGGAATTTCAAAGGGGAAAGTGGAGGGAGGGAGGGTATTACCATGGGATATTTTTCATAATCATGGAAGTTGTTAATAAAAATTTGAATAAACAAAAACTTCTATTTCTTTATTAAGTTATCTGAGTCACCGTCCTCCTAAGCTGGTAGAAAGCTCAGACTCAGCCATAGTGTCTGCTTCCTCTTCTCTAAGTTGTGTGAGGCCCTTGTCTTATTAAACCCTACGGAAAAAGAGAGGTCACACGGACAACTGGTGTGGGGCCGCAGAGTTCCCCCTCGAAGCAGCAGCCCGGTATCCCAACCCACGTGTCTTATGCTGGGAAACTCATCGCTAATTCCCCATTGTTGGAAAATGGCCTCCAGTGAGGCTTGTGGGAGCCTGTGAACTTTTGCTGCATTTTCAAGGTCCATTACAGTTTTCTTTCTCTCCTCCTCCTCCTCCTTCTTCTTCTTTTCCTGGTGTTTTGGAGGTAGGGTCTCACTCGAGCCCAAGCTAACCTGGAATTCACTATGTAGTCTCAGGGTGGCCGTGAACTCACGGCGATCCTACCTCTGCCTCCCGAGTGCTGGGATTACAGGCATGCACTACTGTGCCTGGCTGAGAGATGGGATTTTAAAAATATATTTTTATTTACTTACTTATTACATATCTATGTGGGGGGGAACAGACTAGAGCCTCCAGCTGCTGCAAACAAGCATCTGGCTTATGTGGGTCCTGGGAAACCAAACCTGGGTATTTTGGCTTTTCAGGCAAGAGCTTTAACTGCTAAGCCATCCCTCCAGTCCAACAGATGGAATTTTTAATTGCATTTAATAAATCTGAAATTTAACAGTAACTGTTGTAGACAATGCAGCCTCTCTCTTCTGTTATTGTTATCCGTAAAACACTTCTTGTTTTTCCTTGAAAACACCTTCTGCAATCTCTGTGATGGAATAAGTTCACATAAGAGACTGCAGAGAAAGCCTGAGAGATATCTCAGTTTGCCTGCAAAGCCTGATGACCTGGTTTCAACTCCCCCGTCCCCACGTAAAGCTGGATGCACAAAGTGGTGCATGATCTGGAATTCGTTTGCAGTGGCTAGCACTCATTCTCTCTCTCTCTCTTTCTCTATGTGCTTGCAAATAAATAAGTAAAATATTAAAATTTTTGCCGGGAGTGGTGGCGCACGCCTTTAATCCCAGCACTGGGGGAGGCAAAGGTAGGAGGATCGCCATGAGTTCAAGGCCAGCTTGAGACTCCATAGTGAATTCCAGGTCAGCCTGAGCTAGAGTGGGACCCTACCTTGGAAAAAAAAATAGTAAATAAATAAAAATTTAATATCAAAATGTGTTTTTTTAAAGACTGTTTGTCCCACTTTGCAAAAATGCTTAAATGTCAGGAGTGTGGCTACTCCTATGAAACTAGGCAGGAAAAGGCAATGGGAAAGCAAACACCCGCTGGTATTTCAGGACACTGCCACCGCACAGTCGTGCCGTAGAGTTAGACCAGGAGCCTGGAAGGAGATGCGCCTCCTTCACCTCGCACCTACTGAGAACTGTCTCCCGCGTGCACACGGCGCTCCGGGGGCTTCCAGACCTCACCACTGCGCACTGCTGGCCTGGATGGGTGCTGAGGAGGGTGGAGAGTGTGTGATTTATAAACACAGCTTACATCTCAGCCGAGCTCACAGATGGAAATGCTCTCTTGACCGTATTGTAAACCATGAATAGGCAAATCACCAAAGAATCCTTTGCGTAATGGTGCGTTCTGCCTGCATTTATTTCGGTAATCATTACTTAGGCTGTTGTCACTCAGTCACAAGATATTCCTTTCCTAGCAGGGACCCTGAGATTATGACAAAGGAGCAACAGAGAAACATTCGAATTTTGCCCCTTAAGACCTGGAACTTTATTTTGTTCCTTTCTGTCCTTTTTTTTTTTTTTTTTTTTTTTTGGTTTTTCAAGGTAGGGTTTCACTGTAGCCCAGGCTGACCTGAAATTCACTATGTAGTCTCAGGGTGGCCTTGAACTCACAGTGATCCTCCTCCCTCTGCCTCCCGAGTGCTGGGATTAAAGGTGTGTGTCACCACGCCCGGCTCTTTCTGTCCATTCATTAACTGTGCAGACTATTTGGCTTTGCTATGACATTGTTTCGTGCGTGATGATCTACTTTGATCTTGTCTTCCCTTTTCCTCTTTCTTTTCCCTGTTACCCTCGATCTCTGGTCCCTTTCCGCTTCCCATCACGTCCGCTTCTATCTTCATGTCTTTTTCTTGTTCTTTTCTTTCTTCTTTTTCTTTTTGAAGTGTAGATTCCACATAAGAGAAAACATGGGGTATTTGTCTTTCTGAGTCCAGTCTATTCTGCTTGACATGATGTTTGCCAGTGCTACTCATTTTCCTGAAAATATGATTTTCTTTTTTTGAGATAAGGTCTCACTCTATAGCCCAGGGTTGTCCTGAACTGACCACATAGACCAGGCAAGAGTTGAACTTAAGATTCTCTGTCTGCTTTGCCCTTCCAAATGTTGGGGTTAGAGGTGTGAGCCACCACACTTGGCTTTCAAATGACATAATTTTTTAAACATCAAATTAAATTAATTAATTAATTTGATAGAGAGAGGCAGATAAAGAGAATGTGTGTGCCAGGGTCTCTAGCCACTGCAAACGAGCTCCAGACACGTGTGCTACATTGTGCATCTGGCTTACATGGATCCTGGGGAATTGAACCTGAGTTCTTAGGCTTTGCTGGTTAAGTGCCTTAACCACTAAGCCATCTCCCCAGCCCAATTCTGTTTTCTTTATGGGTGAAAAAACTTCGCTATGTGTGTCTTCCACATTTTCTTACCCATTCATCTGTTGGTTCCATATCTTGGCTCTTGGGAATAAAACAATAAACAGGAATGTATAAATATTTCTGCTGCCTTTGGGTATGCCCGGCCGTGATACTGCTGGGTCATATGATGGTTTTATTCTGAGCTCTTTGAGGAACTGCACCAGTGATCTCATAGTGGCTGGACTGACTGACTTTCTCACCAACAGGGGAGAGAGGCTCCTTCCCTTTGCTGGGATGAAATACCGGGGCAGCAGCAACTTAAGGAAGGAACGGTTACCGTTTCAAGGGGGGACATTTCATCATTGTGGGGAAAGCACTGTGGAGAGCATTATTGTCACATCATCATATCCATAGAGAGGAAGGGGGCGGGGAGAGAGAGAACAGAAAGCGAGGCTGGGCTGTGAAACCTCAAGGTTTGCTCCAGCAACACACTTCCTCTACCCTCCCGAAGGCTCCACAATCTTCCAGAACACTGCCACCAACTGGGCACTAAATATTCAAACATATGGATGCATCTGCGCAGGTCATTTTACATTCCAGCCCTCACCCGTCCTCACCAACGTTCCGACTGACGGATATGTCATGTCAATGTGATTTTGACTTGCATTTCTCTAATGGCTAAGGGGGGTTTTTTAAATTTTATTGACAATTTCTATACTTACAGACAATAAACCATGATATTTTCCTCCCCCACTTTCCCCTTCAGAACTCCGCTCTCCATCATATCCCCCCCCCATTAGTCTCTCTTTTATTTCGATGTCTGTTTTTTTGTTGTTGTTGTTTTGTTTTTAACTTTTATTTTTTTATTTTTTAAATTTTTTTTTGGTTCATTATTTATTTATTTATTTGAGAGCGACAGACACAGAGAGAAAGACAGATAGAGGGAGAGAGAGAGAATGGGCGCGCCAGGGTTTCCAGCCTCTGCAAACGAACTCCAGACGCGTGCGCCCCCTTGTGCATCTGGCTAACGTGGGACCTGGGGAACCGAGCTTCAAACCGGGGTCCTTAGGCTTCACAGGCAAGCGCTTAACCGCTAAGCCATCTCTCCAGCCCTTTTTTAAACTTTTTTTTGTTCATTTTTATTTATTTATTTGAGAGTGACAGAGAGAGAAAGAGGCAGATAGAGAGAGAGTGAGTGAGAATGGGCGCGCCAGGGCTTCCAGCCACTGCAAATGAACTCCAGAAGCGTGCACCCCCTTGTGCATCTGGCTAACGTGGGTCCTGGAGAATCAAGCCTCGAACCCGGGTCCTTAGGCTTCATAGGCAAGCGCTTAACTGCTATGCCATCTCTCCAGCCCTGGTTTTTGTTTTTTTATGAGGGAGAAAGAGTTGGCACGCCAGGGCTCTAGCCACTGTAATCAAACTCCAGACATGTGTGCCACCTTATTGCATGTGTGACCTTGTGTGTGTGTGTGTGTGTGTGACCTTGTGTGTCTGGTCTATGTGGGTCCTGGGGAGTCAAACCTGCATCCTTAGGCTTCACAGGCAAGCGCCTTTACTGTCAAGCCATCTCTCCAGCCCATTTTTTTAAACGTATTGTTTTATTCATTCATTCCTTCCTTTTGAGTATATTTGGTGGGGAGGGGAGCAGGGGCTCACTATGTAGACTAGGTTGACATTGAGCTTGGGAGTCTTCTACTGCTCCAGCCTGTGCGGACACTGGGGTGACAGGCGTGCCCCAATCACCACACCTGCCTTTTCTTCATGTCCTTATTGGCCAATTCTACTTTGTCTTTTTTTAAAATTTATTTATTTGAGAGTGACAGACAGAGAGAAAGAGGCAGATAGAGAGAGAGAGAGAGAATGGGCACGCCAGGGCCTCCAGCCGCTGAAAATGAACTCCAGACACATGCACCCTCTTGTGCATCTGGCTAACATGGGTCCTGGGGAATCAAGCCTCAAACCAGGGTCCTTAGGCTTCACAGGAAAGCGCTTAACCGATAAACCATCTCTCCAGCCCCTACTTTGTCTTTTGAGAACTACCTATTCAACTCATTCGCCTAGTTAGTTGATTGGATTATTTATTCTTCTAGTGTTTGATATTTTAGGTTCTTTATATACTCTGGGTATGAATTCCTTGTCAGGTGAATAGTCAACAAACAGTTTCTCTCATTCTGTAGACAATGTCTTCATTCTGCCTAGGAGATGGAGTTTTCCTTTAAAAAAAAAAAACAATTTATCTTTAAAAAATATTTTATTTTATTTACAAGCAGGAAGAGACAGAGAGTGGGTGAGGGAGAAGAGAGAGAGAGGGAATAGGCACACCAGGGCCTGTAGCCACTGCAAATGAACTCCAGACGCATGTACCACTTTGTGCGTCTGGTTTGACGTGGGTCCTGGGGAAGTGAACCTTGACCCTTAGGCTTTGTAGGCAAATACTTTAATTGTTGAGCCATCTCTCCAACCTGGGAGATTGGAATTTAAAATCTGTGCCTTGCTGGTAAGGGTGCTGGGGTTTACATGAGACGTGAACTCCAGGAAACCAAACAAAATATGTCCAATTTATTTCAAGGCTGCCTGCAATAGGTTCCTCTTCATTCTCCAGTGGGATACATGGCAAAGGGAGACTGTTGTTTTTGGTTTTCCAAGGTAAGGTGTTGCTCTAGCCTAGGCTGATCGGAATTATTCTCCGTCTATGTAATCTCAGACTGGCTTCAAACTCACAGCAATCTTCCTACCTCAGCTTCCCAAAAGCTGGGATTAAATGCATGTGCTACCACATCCTGTACAGAAAAAGACAGACAGAGAGAGAGAGAGAGAGAGAGAGAATGGATGCACCAGGGCCTCTAGCTGCTCCTGACATATGAACCACTTTGTGCATCTGTCTTTACATGGGTATTGGGGAATGGAACTTTGGTTGTTTGACAGCCCTGTTATAATTTTTTTTTTTTTTTTTTTTTGGTCAGAGACAAGCACTGACTCTGGGGATGACAGACATGTGACAGGAAGTGACCTATGATGGTGTTTCACCAACACTCAGCTACCTTGTGATGTGATAGAGACGACTTCTCTGCTGTTAAGCACTCGGATTTTTCTTCTCATTTTAATGAGCCTTGGGGCTACTTGGGATTCACTGCCACCTGTGAAAAGCATATTCTCACCAGGCGTGGTGGTGCACACCTTTAATCCCAGCACTCGGGGAGGCAGAGGTAGGAGGATGGCTGTGAGTTCAAGGCTGCCCTGAGACTACAGAGTGAATTCCAGGTCAGCCTGGGCTACAGCAAGACCTTACCTCAAAACAAACAACCAAACAAACAAAATCACACACACACACATCAGTAAAACCCGTGTTCAGAATTTATCAGTGAGAAAAAGAAAAGGACAGAGCACTCTTTTAAGAACCCACATGTCGGGCTGGAGAGATGGCTTAGCGGTTAAGCGCTTGCCTGTGAAGCCTAAGGACCCCGGTTCGAGGCTCGGTTCCCCAGGTCCCATGTTAGCCAGATGCACAAGGGGGCACACGCGTCTGGAGTTCGTTTGCAGAGGCTGGAAGCCCTGGCACGCCCATCCTCTCTCTCTCCCTCTATCTGTCTTTCTCTCTGTGTCTGTCGCTCTCAAATAAATAAATAAATTAATTAATTAAAAAAAAAAAGAACCCACATGTGTTTTATGAAGAAAGGTGCTGTGCGAGATGATGGGACAGGTCTCCTTTGAAAACCCTGTTAGGAGAGCTAATGAAGCTTTTAAAAAAAAACAAAACTTTTTTGTTTATTTTTACTTATTTGAGAGTGACAGAGAGAGTAAGAGAGAGAGAGAGAGAGAATGGGCGCACCAGGGCCTCCAGCCACTGCAAATGGACTCCAGACGCGTGCGCCCCCTGGTGCATCTGGCTTACGTGGGTCCTGGGGAATCGAGCCTTGAACCGGGGTCCTCAGGCTTCACAGGCAAGCGCTTAACCACCAAGCCATCTCTCCAGTCCCTTATGACGTTTTATTAGCTCTCTTGTGGCTAAAGTTCTCTGGTGGAGCTCCACTGGTCCAGTTCAGACAGTAGAAGAAAGTGCTGGGAATCCACTGGCCATTACAGTTCTGAAAGACTGTTACACGCCAGGACAGACACACAATAGGGGAGGCGCAGAAAGGAGCTTAGAGCTGAAATTTGCGATTCTGCTCCTCATTCCTGAGCTAGTAATGGAAAACTATGACCTACCTGCTGGAAACAGAGTGTGCCACACCCTGATAAGGCCAGCGGGCCGATAAGAACCACTATGGAGTTGTTTTGTTGTTTTTTTTTTTTTTTTTTTTTTTTTTTTTTTTTTTTTTTAGGGTCAGAAGTGTCTGAGCTAAACTTCTAGACTTTGGAAGATTTGTAACACAAACTCAGTGACAGGTAGTCTCTAGCTATCATGGGATAAAGTTCTGCTTGTAGAATATAGAGCCTATTCTTTCTAAGAATTACAAAACAAGGATGAGGGCTGGAGAGATGGCTTAGCGGGTAAGGTGTTTGTCTGCAAAGCCAAAGGACCCAAGTTCAACTCCCCAGGACCCATATAAGCCAGCTGCACAAGAAGGCACATGCGTCTGCGTCTGGAGTTTGCTTGCAGTGGCTGAGGGCCCTCAGTGCCCATTCTCTATCTGCCTCTTTCTCTCAAATAAATAATATTATATATAACACAAGCCGGGCGCAGTGGCGCACGCCTTTAATCCCAGCACTCGGGAGGCAGAGGCAGGAAGATCGTCATGAGTTCCAGGTCAGCCTGGGCCAGAGTAAGACCCTACCTCAAAAAACCAAAAAAAAAAAAAAAAAAAGAAAAACAACAACAAGCAACAACAACAAAACAATGATGGCAAAATGTTAAAGATACAAACACTGAAAATAAAATTAGTCGAGTGACATCCATTCTGAAGAGGAAGCGCCTTACACGTGTGTGTGTGTGTGTACATGTGCTCACATGCGTGTGGGTGCAGACAGGTGTGGAGGTCGGAGGACAACCTCAGGTGTTATCCTCAGGAAGGCTGTCAAGCTCTGTTGGACAGAGGCTCTCCACTGGGCTAGAACTCAGTAAGTATTAGGCTAGTCTGTCTAGCCCGTGAGTACCAGCGGCTTCCTGTCTCTTCCTCCGCTGTGCGGCTGTCTTTGTGCCTGGGTAGTGGAGAATTAACTCGGGTCCACAGGCTTGGGAGGCAGAGCCTTCACCCCACCGAGCTTCTCCATAACCTTGCCTGTGATCTTTTTTTTCTTAATATTTTTTTAAATTTTATTTATTTATTTATTTATTTGAGAGCGACAGACACAGAGAGAAAGACAGATAGAGGGAGAGAGAGAGAATGGGCGCGCCAGGGCCTCCAGCCTCTGCAAACGAACTCCAGACACGTGCGCCCCCTTGTGCATCTGGCTAACGTGGGACCTGGGGAACCGAGCCTCGAACCGGGGTCCTTAGGCTTTACAGGCAAGCGCTTAACCGCTAAGCCATCTCTCCAGCCCTCGCCTGTGATCTTAATGAAGAGACCAAACTGACGCCATGACAGGCTAACGTGGGTCCTGGGGAATGGAGCCTCGAACCGTGGACCTTAGGCTTTCCAGGCAAGTGCCTAACCGCTAAGCCATCTTTCCAGCCCTGCAAGTATGCTTTTTAAGAGAAGAGTGCTTATGTTTCTCTTGTAACAATTTCTCCAGGGCTACCATTTGCTCATGAGCTCCAAGCCACACCCACATCACGGCTCAAGAACGGGTGAAAGTGACCGCAAGGGGCCGAGAGTTTACCTGTTGGAATTGCACACCCAGATTCAGCCAACAGTACGAGGCGTTTCCTGGCCCGGCCACCCTCTCCCCAGGATCACCTTCTACACTGTGGTCTGCAAGGACTTGACCTATAAACACACTGTAGAGTCTATGAAGACAGTCTTTCCCATCCCAGGGAAACTGAAGCTGGGCCACCTGCGCTGAATCATGTGGTCAGCTTGTTTCAAATGCAAATTTCTCCTTGCATTTCAGACCCCTTCGCAGGCACCTGTTCCTCTGGGGCTCAGGTGTAACAAGCTTCCCAAGTGCCTTTTAGAGATTTAATAACAGCCTAATTGTTCAGGGGAAGTAGCTATTATTACATCAACCGCTCGCTTTGATTGTGAAAACACATCCTGATTGAGGAAACATTGAAACAACGAGGGGGGGGGGGGAGGATGTGCATCACATTTACAAAAAGGCAAAAATAGTACCACATCTTCCCAGAAAACATACTTGGAGCATATCCAGGCCTCGGCAGCCTCCAGGGAAATGTAAGATCCCTTTTCCTGCTCTGGGACAAGCCAGTGTGAGATATCTGCGGCCAGGGGAGACTTTCAGGCCCTTCAAATCACAGCGAGCTGGTTTTATCTCTGAGTCACAGACTTAACTCTTATTTTAAAGCATTTATTTATTTATGAGGCGGGTATATGAGGGCCTCCAGCCACTGCAAACAAAGTCCAGACGCATGCCCCCGACTTGTGCATCTGGCTTACTGGAGAACTGAGCCTGGGTTCTTAGGCTTTGTAGGCAAACACCTCAACTGCTAAGCCATGTCTCCATCCCTTAACTGTTTTTGGCCCAAGTTCCTTTTATACAAAGAGTGCACTTTTGCAATCTAAATACTGAGGCCTAAAGGAAGTCACCTTGTCAACTTACCCTTCTTCCCCCATTTCCCCCCCAGGTAGGGTCTCAGTCTAGCTCAGGCAGTCCCAGGGTGGCCTCGAACTCACAGCAACCTTCCCACCTCTGCCTTCTGTGCGCTGAGGGCTGGGATTAAAGGCGTGCGCCACCATGCTTGGCTCAGAGTATCCTTCTAACAAGGGTATTCATGCCTTCTGTGACTGCCCCCGCCACATCGCAAGGCCTCCTCTTCCCACTGGCTCCAGAGCTGGGCCTTTCCACCAATGGCTCCCTGACCCAAACGATTCCTTTCCTTTAAGACCCATAAAGGTCTGATCGAACAGAGCCCAATCCAAGTCCTCAGCATGAATAAATCCATCACTAGTGGCTCTTAACCCCGTTCTGTTTCTGGGGGAAATAACAAGGCAAAATGGGCTTTATGTTATTCTCTAGAAAATGTTTCTTTACAGAAGCAGGGTAGGGGCTGGAAAGATGGCTTAGCAGTTAAGGCGCTTGCTTACAAAGCTGAAAGACCCAGGTTCGATTCCCCAGAACCCACCTAACCCAGATGCACAAGTTGGTGTCTGGAGTTCATTTGTGGCAGCTGAAGGCCCTGGTATGCCTATTTTCTCTCTCTCTCAAATAAATTTTTAACAAAATGGGCCAGACATAGTGACGCAAACCTTTAATCCCAGCACTCCGGAGGCAGAGGTAGGAGGATCTCTATGAGTTTGAGGCCATCCTGAGACTACATAATGACTTCCAGATCAACCTGGGCTAGAGTGAAACCCTACCTCGAAAAACAAAACAAAACATTTGTGAATCAGGGTACACAGTGTACCAACCCTTCACAAGCAAAACTGTCTCTAATTTCCATTTCTGTTATCCTCCTGGTCAGTCATTGGGCCTTGTGAGGACATCCCATGTGCACAAAGAGATTGTGTGTGTGTGTCAGGGTGAGGAGTGCCAGGGGCCCAGACAAGATCATTAGATCATGAAGTAGTTTGCCATCAAAGGTAAGTGTGTCCCCCTCTCCGGTTACAGTAATCACTCAGTGTGAACAGAGTACTGTTAGGAGCCACGTCCCATAGTTGGGTGGGGTCAGCCAGGGCGAAGATGGAAGAGGAGGAGAGGCCTTCTTCAGGGCCAGTGGGGGATCATGGGTAACACTTTAGCACCCAGATTGCAAGCAGCGTGGGAGAAGGGAGGTCAGCGTAGCAGGAAGCAGCAGAGACCAAGTAGCTAGGCTGTGGTTTGGGGGGGACCACTTACACCTGCCCTCCCTTCACCAAGTACCTGTTGTATATGCTAGCTCACCTCCCAAGCCTGTCTCCTCTCCTTGCTTACAAAGATGGGATCATTCAATCCACTTCCACACATGCCTTTGAGAATAAAACACAGGAGCGCCTGATAGATAGTAGACAGTCAATAAAAGGACATTTTCCCTTTGGAGTAAAGGAATGTAAGCCTGGTGAGAGAAGATGGTGAGATTACTGACAGAAGGAGAAAAAGAATCTTAAATGTATAAACTTGGGGCTGGAGAGCTGGCTTAGCAGCTAAGATGCTAGCCTGTGAAGCCTGAGGACCCACGTTCGACTCCCTAGTACCCATGTAAGCATGTAAGTCAGATGCACATGGTGGGGCATGCATCTGGAGTTTGTTTGCCATGGCTAGAGACCCTGGCGTGCCCATTCTCTCCCTCCCTCTCTCTCTCAAATAAATAAAAATACTATTTAAATGTTTAAACTTGGTTAGGATTACACCAGCAAATAGAACCCTTTGGGACTGAAGTACATGGAACCAGGAATCACTCCCAGTTATAATGTAGAATGTGAGGTATATGTAGTCAGCAAGAAGACATGCATCTCAGTGAGTATTAAAGGAGATAAAATTCTATAGCTTCCTTTTTCATATTCACAACATAATGAATTCAAGTCCAATATCTGAAAAGTGACATTTTTCTTAATTGGAAACACATTGAACTCTGAAAAGGCAAAATAAAACATCAGGGCTCTGGGAGTACACTTAAACAGCGAAAATAGACACAAGTTTCAGTTAATTAGTTGGTACCGGCAAATGGCTTTAAACCTTCCAAGATAAACATATAAGGAAAAAGCGAGAATGAAAAGCAATTCTGATGGAAATAAAATTGACTATTGTTGTTTAAGTGAGTGATTTTTAAAAAATAAATAAATAAATGTGTTTATTTATTTATTTGCAAGCAGAAAGAGAGAGAGAGAGAGAGAGAGAATGAGTGTACCAAGGCCTCTAGCCTCTGCAAATGAACTTCAGATGCATGTACCATTTTGTGCATCTGGCTTTACATAGGTACTGTGGAATCAAACCTGTGTCATTGGGCTTTGCAGGCAAACGCCTTAACTGAGCCATCTCTCCAACCCAGAGTAGGTGAATTTATTTATTTATTTATTTGAGAGCAACAGAGAAAGAGGCAGAGAGACAGACAGAATGGGCTCACCAGGGCCTCCAGCCACTGCAAACGAACTCCAGATGTGTGCGCCCCCTTGTGCATCTGGCTTACGTGGGTCCTGGGGAGTCGAGCCTCGAACTGGGGTCCTTAGGCTTCACAGGCAAGCGCTTAACTGCTGAGCCATCTCTCCAGCCCCCAGAGTAGGTGATTTTTGCTGATAGCATATTAAAAAAAAATAAATAAACCAATCTCAGTTGACGTGTAATTTATGTGTTAGGGCACAATACACTTTGCACCCTTCATGGTGGCTTTTTCTAGATAGAGGACAAAAAAAGTTTTTTGTCTTTTTTTGTTTTGTTTTGTTTTCCCTTCCCATCTGTGTTTCACAAAGAGTTCTATCTGGAAGCTGTTGTCACACATGATGACTTGGCCCTGGGTTTATTTCCAGAGAGACTATTAGCAGAGGAAACACTAGAAATGGAGTCCCCAGCTAGTATCAGCAGAGCTGTCCCCAGACCTGCCCTGAGACTTTGGGCAGAGTGACCACAGAGTCAGAAGATTGTCACAGGGACGAGGCTGCCTGAGGGAAGATGAAATCTTCCCACAGTCAGCCTGTCTGACGTTGCAGGAGTGGATTCAGAGGAGTTACTGTCGTTGGTCGCTTCCTCCCAGCCTCTGGCCGGATCCAGTCAGGGGTCTATTGCTGTCGTTCCTCCTTCTTGGTGGAGAACAAGGCCGGGGGGATCTGGAGGACAAACAGCGTCTATCTGGCAAAAGAACAGACCGGTTGAGATGGAGGATGAGGCAACTGGGAAAGGAGCTAGAATTTAACTGGTGTATTAGTCAGCTTGGGTTACCATAATGAAATACTGCAGACTGGATGAACTGGAAAAAAAAAACCCACAAATTTGATTTCTCAGAGTTCTGGAAAGTAGAAGTGCAAAGTAAAGGTGTCCATAGGTTTGGTGTCTTCCAAAGCCTCTGTCCTGTGCATACAGGTGGGAGCCATGGTTATTGCTCAATATGTGTGCACCCCTGATTTCCAAAGTGTGTGGAGATTAGAGCTTCACCCTCCTTATTACTTTATTGAACTATAAATACGTCTTTCCAGGGCCTATCTCTCAATCTAGTCACACTGGATTCTGGAGAGGGTGTCAACAATTCAATTAGTAATAAGTTGGCCCATAGGATTTGTACCACCAGTAAGCCCTTTAAATGGTTGCAATGAGTATGCAGGTGATTGGAATGTAGCCATGGAACTCCCCAAACCTTTAAGGTTGATTTGATTGCTCATAACATGATTTCACCCAACCCCCTTTTCCTGGGGCTAGATGTTTTATTTCTGCTTGTCTGACTGCGGCAACAATGAGATTCAGACTCTGACCTTGGGCATTGATTACAACATATCACAGCCAGAGAATTTCATTCGAATCCAGACCTTCATGCAATCCAGGGAGTAGCTTTGCAGTTTTTAAAAGAAAATTTTTTCACCTAGTCATGATGGTACTCCACAGGGATGTGGAAAAAAAAGGAAGGATGGCCTGGACAGATGGCTTAGCAGTTAAGGCATTTACCTGCCAAGCCAAAGGATCCAGGTTTGTTTCCCCAGGAACCACGTAAACCAGATGCATAAGGGGGACGTATGCATCTGGAGTTCATTTGCAATGGCTGGAGGCCCTAGTGTGCCCATTCTCTCTCCCGCTCCCTCTCTCTCTCAAATAAATAAATAAAATAAATTAAAAAAAAAAAGAAACAAGGAAAGAAAGAAGGAAGAAGGGAGGGAGAGAAAGAGGGGGGAGAGAGAAGAAAGAAAAGAGGAAGGAGAGAATGACGGCGTTCACAGAGTGTTCGGGTATGGGGGGGTCTGTGGGAACCTCGCCTGGCTGCTCATGAAGTCGCACTCCTTGTTCTTAAGGGGGTGGCTGGGTTGGGGACTGGAGAGAAGAACTGCTTCATTAACCCACTAACAGAGTTAGAGTTAGAGTTAGAGGTAGAGATGCCTGAAGATGGTGCCTCAGAGGATGCAGGCTGCTACTGGGCTAATTCAACTTGACTTTTACTGGGTGCCTTCCTCCCGTTTCAATTACTTGTGATTTTTATAGAAAATTGGCTGTGGGAATTTGATGCCTCCAACCGCTTGGTAATAATCTGGTCTGAAGAGTAAACACAGCATGGGTTGGTTCTGGAGTTAGCCAGAACATTCTCAGGACTGGAGAGGCATTGCCCTGGGCTGCAGACAAAGTTAGGAATCTGTTGACACAAAGTGATGCTATTTATTTGTGAGAACTTGGAACGATGTACACAGCGGTAGGAAAAATTAGAAATGTCACTCATACCATGATTTGAGGCCTGCCTGTTTATTATAACATTTGTTTAATATAAATATTTTGGGGAGGGGGTTCGAGGTAGGGTCTCACTCTAGCCCAGGCTGACCTGGAATTCACTCTGTAGTCTCAGGTGGCCTTGAACTTACAGCAATCCTCCAACCTCTGCCTCCCGAGTGCTGGGATTAACAGTATGCGCCACCACACCCGGCTTGGTATAAATAATCTCTTTTTTTTGAGACGTATCTCACTGGAGCTCAAGATTGTCTGAACCTAGGCTAGTATGTAACTCAGAATCCTCTTGCCTTAGCCACCCAAGCCCTTGGATCCTTGGATTACACATGAAGAAATCTTGTTACACACACAGACACACACTACACACACACACACACACACACACACACACAGGCTAAATGCTTGGTGGGTGTGTCCTTTGTGTCCTGACAGATCAAGTCACTTTGGGAATTCAAGTTGAACCACTTCTAAGCGAAGGTTTGCTTCCATAGCCTGATTTTTCCACATGTTCCTGGGGTGGTGGTGGTGGTGTGGAGGAAGGGGTTCAGAAACAGAGCAAAACCCACAGGCTCGACTCAGGCTCCCTCAGATGTTACTGGCCTCTCCTGCTCCAAGTTAGTTAGAACACACCTCTGTCTCTCTCTCTCTCTCTCTCTCTCTCTCTCTCTCTCTCTGTCCTC
Organism: Jaculus jaculus; assembly: GCF_020740685.1. Lineage (NCBI taxonomy): Eukaryota > Metazoa > Chordata > Mammalia > Rodentia > Dipodidae > Jaculus > Jaculus jaculus. Next base: position 23,058,586 of record NC_059121.1, on the reverse strand, counting down.
AGAGCACTTCTTGCCCCACCTGGCCATCAGACCTGCCTGAAAACATAAGGCATGTGACTGAGCGTCAAGCTGAGACATGCCTGGTTCTCAAACCCAGGATGACCACTCAGAGAGGAATCACACAGAACGAAGCCCACAAGGCGAAACATAACATGGTGTTTGGGAACTGGAGAATCTAAAATAGCACTTTTTAAATTCATGGGCATTATTGATATGAGCCAAAGAAAATTCAAGGAATGGTTGGCATCGAGGATGAGCTATAAACAAGCAGCTTTGCATTATTGTAACAAGCCACCTGAGGTGATAAACTTAGAAACAGGAAAAGGCGAGCGGGTCAAAGAAATACTGCGGGGTGACCACTGCGCTCCGGTCCCTGCCACTCGTCTCCCAGGTGGGTGTCCTTGCGTGCTTCCAGAGCACTGACCTGGGGACTGAACGCCTCTGCGGTGAGATTCTCGATCTTCTCCTCAAAGCTGGCAAGAAACGCTCCTACCGTCTTATCGGCGATCGCAGAGTTGTGCTTGGTGGCCTGAGTCCCAAGGGTGACGGAGAACCCTGTAGCATTCCAGATGGATTCCTACAGGCCGGGTCAGCAGTATCTCTTTGACCGCCTCGCCCGTGAGATCGAAGCTCTGAGGTCATTCTCACCGTTAGACCTGGCCACCTGGTTCAAGGCTCACAGGGGACCTGGAGGTATGATACTCCGTGTTCATGTTGTTGGATATGGGACGCATGAGCTGGGAGATGACGGCGCCCCTTCTGGCGAAGATTCCAATTCTTGTGAATGGATCTACCTGACTACCTGCCTCCATCTCCTCTCCTGGCGGATTCTACCATCCCCATCACCAACATCAGGGCCTTCACATCAACACTCAACCTTCTCTCTACCATAAAACAGTCACATAAACTACAATCTCATTGGCCTGAAAACAAAAATAGGAAAGGTGGGCTGGAGAGATGGCTTAGTCCTTAAGGCATTTGCCTGCAAAGCCAAAGGATCCCAGTTTGATCCCCCAGGACCCAAGTAAGCCAGATGCACAAGGGGGCACATGCATCTGGAGTTCGTTTGCAGTGGCTGGAGGCCCTGGCTAGCCCATTCTCTCTCTCTCTCTCTCCCTCTTTCTCTCTCAAATAAATAAATAAAGTATTTTTAAAATAAAATAAATATTGGGGCTGGAGGGATGGGACAGAGGTCAAAGGCACTTGCTGCATGCAAAGCCTGAGGGCCTGAGTTAAATTCCCCAGTACCCATGTGAAGTCAGATGCCCAGAGTGGCACATGAATTGACCCTGGGTCCTCTGACTACTCAGGTAGGTGTCTTGATTGCGAAGCCATCTCTCTAGCCCTTGTGCCTTATTTTTAAAACCTTCATGCAGGTACAGCTAGGGAAAATCCTAACTTGATATTTTTCTGACCTTATTGAAAATACTCTCTTTTTTTGTTGTGCATATTTATAATCCTAACACTTAGGAAGTGGAGGCCGGGGGATCAGGAGTCCAGAGACAACCTTTCTAGATAGCAATTTTAAGGTTGCCCTGACCTATCTCAAAAAAAATAAGAGAAAAAACTAAAAAGTTCTCTTTTTGTTTAAGCTACCTTGAATTGAATTTCCTGTCATGTTTCACAGTAAGACCACAGGTATACAGACATAGTACAATAAAGATAACATAGTTAGGGCTGGAGAGAGATGGCTTAGCGGTTAAGGCATTTGCCTGCAAAGCCAAAGGACCCAGGTTCGATTCCCAAGGACCCACGTAAGCCAGATGCACAAGGTGGCCCGTGCATCTGAAGTTCGCTTACAATGGCTGAGGGCCCTGGAACATTCATTCTCTCCCTCTCTCAAAGAAATAAAATAAAAACAAATATTAAAAAAAGATGACATATTTAAAAAAATTGCATATTTGGTGAAGCGAGTCACTTCTTGTCTTTGTAGCAAACTATTTGCTTGAGCTCACCCGGCCTTGAGCAACAGGAGGCACATCAGCTCACTCATCCTCGTTTTCATCTCGTGACCACAGAAGCCATGTCCCCTGTTGCCCCTTCACATGCTCAGCTGCCTCCTTGGGTTTCCGCGGACTTGGTTTGAAAGGCAGTGTTTCCAAAAGCCAGTGTTTCTCAACCAAAATCAAGGTGGCGATGCCTCTCCAGATACAGCTGGTTGTCGCAATCCATGTGCTGTTATCATCGGCCTGACAGAGGTCAGGGGTCCTGCAGACATCCCATCACACACGGGACGAAAGTAAACAACGTATCTGCTCTACAGTATCAGCATGACGTTCAAGAAATGCTGCCTTGAGGCCTGGGAATGTTGCAAAGTGCAGGGGCAGCTTATGTCGGTCTTGTTCTGCCTTAAATACGACACAGGAAGCTCAAGCCGGAGCATGCAAGAACATGCCAGTTTGGAAGAGAATTGGCTTCTTTCTTCTCACCTGTGTGCCCTTCACCTTGGCAGGTGAGCGGTTTTCTCCCTTCTTTCTTTCCTTCCTTCCTTCCTTCCTTCCTTCCTTCCTTCCTTCCTTCCTTCCTTCCTTCCTTCCTTCCTTCCTTCCTCCCTCCCTCCCTCCCTCTCTCTCTCCCTCTCTCTCTTTCTTTCTTTCTTTTTAAGGTAGGGTCTCACTCTAGCTCAGGCTGACCTGGAATTCACTATGGAGTCTCAGGGTGGCCTTGAACTCAAGGCAATCCTCCTACCTCTGCCTCCCAAGTGCTGGAATTAAAGGCGTGCGCCATCACGCCCGGCCATGAGCGTATTTTTAATTAATATTTTATTTATTTATTTGCTAGCTGAGAGAGATAGGGAGAAGAGAGACAGAGAGAATGGATGTGCCAGGAGCCTCCAGCCGCTGCACAAACTCCAGACGCATATGCCACTCTGTGCAGCTAGCTTTATGCGGGCACCGGGGTATTGAACCTGGGTCATTAGGCTTTGCAGTCAAGCGCCTTAACCGCTGAGCCATCTCTCCAGCCCAGAATGGGTTTTAAAATGTTTTTCAATAGCTATCTTAAAAGAGATTCCTGACATGTGGTGGTTTGATTCAGGTGTCCCCCATAAGCTTAGGTGTTCTGAATGCTGGGTACCCAGATGATGGAGATTCGGGAATTAATGCTTCTTGGAGGCAGTGTATCGTTGGGGGCGGGCTTATGGGTGTTATAGCCAGTTAGGTCCCCTTGCCAGTGTTTGGCACACTCTCCTGTTGCTATTGTCCACCTTATGTTGGCCAAGGAGTGATGTCCACCCTCTGTTCATGCCAGGGTTTCCCCTGCCATCATGGAGCTTCCCCTCGAGTCTGTAAGCCAAAATAAACCCTTGTTCCCAAAACTGTTCTTGGTCGGGTGATTTCTGCCAGCAATGCAGACCTGACTGCCACACTCGCATTTGCTCATACTCCATTGTTTGCTAAAGCAATTGTCATTTCAAGACGGTCTTGGGCACTGAGTAAGGAAAGCAAATGACTCTCTCTTTAGTGGCTTCACCATGTTGTTGCTTTTGTGGCTGTGACCTACGTAGCTGAGCAAATTGACGTAAAGCAAGGAAGGTTTACTTTGGCTCATGGTTCCAGAGATTTCAGCTCATGGTTGGCAGGAGCCATTGCTTTTAGAGAGGCAGAAACAGCATTGGGATAAGGACATGGTGGAGAAATGCTGTTTACCTCACGAGGCTCAGGAGGCCAAAGGAGAGTAACAGGGGAGCCAGGGACAGGATAAGCCCTTCGAAGGCACACCCCCAGGGAGCTACATCCTCCAGCTAGGCCCATCTTATACTTTGTACCACCAACTAACAGTGCCATGAAATTAAGTATCTGTCAATGGATGGATTAATTTGTCAAAGTAAGAATCTGTAGGATCCAGTCACTTCCCCAAACCCAATTACCTGCATATAATGCTGTAACACATGAGGGTTTTTTTGGGGGGGGGGTATTTCTTTGTAAGCCCTAACATACACCACACGCAAGTACAATTCACTTACAAATTCTGCTTTTCAAAATAAGAAGACTATCTTCTAGCTGGAAAACAAGCCTATTAATACGTTCACCTTGGAAATTATGATTTGGGTGGAAAAATTGGGAATAAAAATATATGACCCTACCCTTTCTCTTAATTCAGTTTTTGCACAATCAAGTGGTGCTTAGATCCCCTGCTCCACCCCACTTGCTGGGGATGTGTTTTGTTTGGGTCTCATGTGGTATTGCTGTTAGTGGAGACGTCGTTTTGTCTATGAATCATGCATAAATGCTGGCATATACCCTGCAAGTGCTAACACACACAGTGAATGTCCAATAACGAATGTTCTTGGTTAAAAGTGATTCTGCTGGGGGAGGGCTGGCTGGAGAAATGGCTTAGCAGTTAAGGCGCTTGCCTGCAAAGCCTAAGGACCCATGTTCAACTCTCCAGATCCCACGTAAGTCAGACACACAAAGGTGAGGCAAGCGCAAGGTTGCACACGCCCACTAGGTGGCGCAAGCGTCTGGTGTTCGATTTCACTGGCTGAGGCCATGGCGAGCGGATTCTCTCTCTCTCTCCCTCTAAAATTAAAAAAAAAAAAAAAGTATTAAATAAAGTGATTCTGCATTCCCCTCCCCTCTACAAAGGGTCCTTAGTTCTGAGCCCTCCTGTATTTCCCCCTGGAAGCCCCTATCTGAGGCCCCAGGGGCTCCTCACACTGTGCCTTTAGTTATTCCAAGCAAGAAAAATCACTTGAGGTCGAGAAATTACTTGAGGTCATCAGTGGGTGGGTGGGTGGGGGGCTAGAAATCAACCCACAGTCTCTCCTTTCCCAGCTGCAAGCTTGACCTAGGACAGTTTTCATCCAAAATACTAACCGACGGCCAAGTCATGTCGTGGGCCTGCACCCCTTGGGAATAATGTCCCTTGCCTTCCGTAAAGGTTAGTGCATTGTAGAGCCCCCACCTACTAGGCCATCAGCTATGCGCAAAGACTTGTCCACCTGGATGCCGTGTCCTGGAGTCTTATTGCAGGTTTCCACACCCACGCCTCCAGTGCAGGGTCACAAGTAGCAAAATCATCACGTCAGCAAGGTCCTATTAAGTCCTATTGCCTAACCATGAAAGTATAGTGTAGCAGGTGCTTATTAGGCACCAACACCATCAACAGGTGAAATTGACGCGCAACGTACACAGAGCATGCGCCGGTGTCTTCCGCCTGACCAGTTGCCTCGTCTGTGGGCTTGACTGTGGGGTCATCATTTGGAAACAGAGCTGGGATGTTGTGCATTTGCTCTTGTAAAGGGCTCGGTCAATTTCTGGGAAGGACAGTGAGAGGAAATCAACCTGAGAACTCCTCGGTAATGACCCAGACCCGAGAACTCTAGCCAAGAGGCTGCAACAGAGCCCGCATCTGGGTTTGCCCACCACCCCCTGGTGTCAGTTTAGAAAAAGAGTCATCACTTCCCACCTCCACCCTTTGTCTCCTGCCAAGGGATGGGGCGTTTGGGGAGTGACCTGATGAGGGACTGGACTCCGGGAGGTCTCCCCGCGTCACCTCTACCTTTCACTCTCAGGACCTCACCGTCTCTCTCAGGTCAGGCCGTCACCTGGATCTGCAGCCTGGCCTACAGCGGAGCGGGTGTCTCCTTGCCTCCAGGCTGCTGCTCTAGGAGGGTGAAAATGCAAGTCTGACCGCACCCTTCCTCCTCAGGGTCAGAACCCCGCCAATCTTCCTGCTCACCCACTGAGCCGCAGTCCTGGAGTCTGGCCACAGCAGACACCTTGCTGGTTTTTTGGATCAGCCAGACCTGTAATGCCTCTGTGGTCTGTGATTTTTTTCTTTCCTCTCCTCTCCTCTCCTCTCCTCTCCTCTCCTCTCCTCTCCTCTCCTCTCCTCTCCTCTCCTCTCCTCTCCTCTCCTCTCCTCTCCTCTCCTCTCCTCTCCTCTCCTCTCCTCTCCTCTCCTCTCCTCTCCTCTTCTCTCCTCTCCCTGTCTTCTCTCCTCTTCTCTCGTCTCTCCCTCTCCTCTCCTCTCCTCTCCTCTCCTCTCCTCTCCTCTCCTCTCCTCTCCTCTCCTCTCCTCTCCTCTCCTCTTCTCTCCTCTCCTCTTTTCTCCTCTCCTCTCTTCTCCCCTTTCCCCCCCTCCTCTCCATTCCCCTCTCTCTCCTCTTCCCTCCCTTCTCTTCTCCTCCCCTCCCCTCCCTTCCCCTCCCTCTTCTCTCCCTTCCCCTCTCCACCCTCTCTTCTCCCTCTCCTCTCCTCTCTATTCCTCTCTCCTCCCCTTTCCTCTCCTCTCTTTTTCTCCCCTCTCCTCTTTCTCTCCTTACCTCCCCTCCCCTTCTCTTCTCTCCCCTCTCCTCCCTCTCCCTCCCTCTCTCTCCCTTACTTCCTTTCTTTAACTTGGACTGCTCCTTTGACCTAAGGTGCACATCTCTCTCTTCTCTAAGGATCGTCCAGTTGTGGGTTCACTGCTGTGGCTTCCTGAGTTGGACGCTCCCCACTGTATTCTGAGCAGACTTCCTCAGGACGCCTGGGTTTCCTACACTGGATGCTCCTTCCAGCCCAGAATGCGCTCAACCTATACTGTCCATCTGGGGCTCAGTAGCTGCTTATTATTTTTATTTGAGAGAAAAAGAGAAAGAATTGGTGCACCAGGGCCTCAGCCACTGCAATCAAACTCCAGACATTTTTGCCACCTAGTGGGCATGTGTGACTTTGTGCTTGGCTCACTCTTTGTGTGCCTGGCTTACCTGGGATCTGGAGAGTGGAACATGGGTCCCTAAGGCAGCACAAGGTAGAGCCTTAACCACTAAGCCATCTCTGCAGCCCAGTATTGCTTTTCAATGCCTAAACTTTGCCTATTTCATATTTTATTTCTTTTTTTTGTAGGTTTATTTTTATTCAAAAAGTTACTGTCTCAAGACATAAATACAAATCAGAAAACAGTACAATTAGGACAATAGAATGTGGAGGACAACAGGTTAGAGTAATATATAAAACATTTTTAGCTGGTTGAAAACAAAGCTGTAAGAATTGCTTTCACAAAGAAGTACTCCTTTCAAGAGTGAGAAAAAAATCAACTTAGGTTTAAAATCATATATACAGTCCTCTCAGCAGTTCTAGTAAATGCAGTGGTGTGTAAAAGAACATATGCAATACTTTTGCACATAACAGTATTTGTTGATGGAAAATCATGTTAGACAAGTCTGGTTTCATTTGATATTAACCATGAATTAATAAAATAATTGTATTTTATGATCTTTCACCTAACCTATGGTTTCATATTTTATTTCTTACAAAGCATTTTTGAAAATACCCACTTGAAAGATCTTTTTCTTTCTCACTTGAAAGTTTTTTGTTTGTTTTAAATTTTTTGTTTATTATTTATTTATTTATTTATTTGAGAGTGACAGACTGAGAGAGAAAGAGGCAGAGAGAGAGAGAGAAAAAATGGGCACGCTAGGGCCTCCAGCCACTGCAAACGAACTCCAGACACGTGCGCCCCCTTGCGCATCTGGCTAACGTGGGTCCTGGGGAACCGAGCCTCGAACCGGGGTCCTTAGGCTTCACAGGCAAGTGCTTAACCACTAAACCATCTCTCCAGCCCATGATTGTTTTTAAATGAGACTTATATCTTACCTCGTGGGAAAGTTCTTTGATACTTCATGCCTCGATGCCCTTGTCTCTCAAGGCATCTTCATATGTGTTTGTGGATATAGTTTCATATCTTCCTGCTCTGAGCTGCTTCACCAGTCCATATAGAGAAGCGACCCTTTTGATGCCTGGCAAAACCAAAAACCTTACGCCTCCACTAACCGTAGACGTGAAAGACAAATAAACATTTTAGCTTTAATTTCCCATGCTCTCAGATTTCACACACACACACACACACACACACACACACACACACACACACACACACACAATGGTGTCATGGAGAGCTTTACTGCCAAGGTTGACAAAAAGACCCAGACCCAACAAACCATTTAGTTAAAATGTTACTTTTTGGAAATGGAGTACTGATAGTAACACAAAGTGTTTTTTTTTTTTTTTTAAAGCAAAAAGCAATCAACTAAAAATATATTTTATTTATTTATTTGCATGCAGCAAGAGGCAGGCAGAGTGTGGGCGCTCACCAGGGCCTCCACCTGCTGCAAACAAACTCCAGACGCATGTGCCGCTTTGTGCATCTGGCTTTACATGAGTGCTGGGGAATTGAACCCAGGCTGTCAGGCTTTGCAAGCAAGCTCCTTTCCTGATGAGCCACCTCTCCAGCCTGCTCTCAGATTTTTAAGACATTTATTTTGTTTTATATAGATTATTACAGGTGGTACTCTTACCCCTCGCCTCTGCCTCTGTTACCCTGGGGGTCCTTCTTGGTGGGGTCCTAGTACTCACTGTGGGGTCACGAAGGCCCCAGTCTGTCCCTGTGGGGTAGTGGGAGGGTGTGCCTCAGGGTGCTCCAACACACTCTGTGGCTGTCACAGTCTTTCCATCCGCTTCTGCAATGCTGCCTGATGCTGTCAGATTTTGATGTGTCCGTGTAAAATATAAAAAGGTGCCGGCCATGGTGGCGCACGCCTTTAGTCCCAGCACTTGGGCGGCAAAGGTTAGAGGATCGCCGTGAGTTCGAGGCCACCCTGAGACTGCATAGTGAACTCCAGGTCAGCCTGCGCTAGATGCCATAGATTCCTGTCATGAGCAGCCAGCCAAGATACGATTGTTATATGCACGTGTCCAGTGTGCTGCCTTTATCTCCGGGCTGTTAGAACATCGATGTGTTCCCTTTGAAAGTCCCTAGGCTACCAGAGACCAAGGACAAATGGGGAAGCAAGGCCAGCCCCTTGTTGCCAAGGAAACCCAACACCACCTCAATCATGGCCTTGGGTCCTTGCAGTACCTCCGCGGCTCAGTGCACAGGCTGAGTCACGTGGACTCAAACTCCCCTCCTTTCCCTAAAACTCTTCCAGAAAGCAAGATGTTTCCTTTGCTTTTCGGATGGCCAAAGTTTGTCTGTTTCTCTCTTTCTGTCTCTTTCTCTTTCTCTCTCTCTTCTTGACCCTCACCATGCCAACTTAGCATGGTGTTTTCTTTTTGAAAAAAAAAAATTGTATTGGGCTAGAGAGATGGCTTAGTGGTTAAGGCATCTGCCTTCAAGGCCAAAGGATCCCGGTTCGATTCTCCAAGATCCACATAAGCCAGATGCGCAAGGGGGGTGCACACATCTGGAGTTCGTTTGCAGTGCCTAGAGGCCCTGGTGCACCCATTCTCTCTCTCTCTCTCTCTCTCTGCCTCTTTCTCTCTCTCAAATAAACAAATAATTGAAAGAGAAGGTAACTCCAACACTATCCTCCGTAAGAACTTGCCTTTGGAAGGAGAGCTGATCCAGTCTCTTTATCATTTCTTCCACATGGAACAGGCCCTGGGGATCAAGGGCCCCTGACAGAGTTGGGGCATGATTGTCATGTCACTTATCTCCAGAGGTGACTCCTGATGCTGACATCCGATGCTGGGGCTGCGTGGGCAATGGGGAGCCAGGCTCTGGGCTTGCTTTAGTCTCAGTGTCTTCCTGGTCACATGGGACTATCCACCTCAACCCCAAGGTACTCGCCTAGGGATTAAGTGAAACAACCCTTGTTAGGCATTTAATATGATACGAGCTTAGTGAAAGCCAGTTGACTTGGTCTCAAAAGTTTAATTTCCCTTCGCACTAAGGGAAGCTGGGTGTGATCTTACCGTCATTCTACGCTCCTAATTCCTAGACCGTTATTTCAACATTGATCGCATTTGTACTAGTATTTTCGCTCTACATTAGAAGGGAAAAGAGATGTTTATGCAAAGGCGGTTTATCACTCGGACAGTAACTTTGGTCAAAGCAGGTGAGCCTGAGCTGGAGTGAGACCCTACCTCAAAAACGGAAACAGGGCTGGAGAGATGGCTTAGTGGTTAAGCACTTGCCTGTGAAGCCTAAGGTCCTCGGTTCAAGGCTCGATTCCCCAGCACCCACGTGAGTCAGATGCACAAGGTGGCACACGCATCTAGAGTTGTTTGCAGTGGCTGGAGGCTCTGGCGCGCCCATTCTCTCTCTCTCTCTATCTGCCTCTTTCTCTCTCTGTCTGTCTGTTGCTCTCAAATAACTAAAAATAACAAACAAAAACAAAAATAAAAATAAAAACAAACAAACAAAAGAAATGCCTGAAACTGTGGGGCCATTTACATTCAACCCACCATGGATGGCTTTGAGTTTTGGAGAGAAATGGACTTGAGCACTGTGTGTGTCTAGGAGAGAGGGAAACACACACACACACACACACACACACACACAAAGAGAGAGAGAGAGAGAGAGAGAGAGAGAGAGAGATGCTTGGGTGGTCCTCCAAGTGGTATCCTTGGAACTTCTTCTTGCCTTAGAAACTGACCACCATCCTATTGATGGTCTGGAACCGTTCACTCGACTCAACACTAAGCACAACTTCTAACTCTTTGTCCTTGGACTCAGAACATTGTAGGCTTTGAAAAGACGTACCGGCCAACATTTGGGGCACAAAGGAGGGGCTCAAGCAAATCTGTTGCTGGATGGTCAATGCTGTCGGATTTTCACCAAATGTGTGATATCTTGGAAACTTCTGTCACCTACAGAAGCAAAACTTTCTTTGAGTAAGCTATAGTAGCCCAAGGCAAAACGTATCACCCTGTGGTGTTTGAATTTAGCAAAGGCCGTTCGAGTGACATCATCATGAGACTGTGTTCAGCTCATCCTGCGTCGCACTTGGAGATGACTCAGGACTTGTCTCTAGCCAAAACTAACAGCCGGGCCTCTTTTGTATTGTTAGGGATCCATGCTTTTTTTTTTTTAATATGTAGAATCTAGATTTATTTTATTTTTTAATTTTTTGTTAACAATTTCCATGACTATAAAAAAAATCCCATGGTAATACACTCCCTCCCCCCACTTTCCTGTTTGAAACTCCATTCTCCATCATATCCCCTTACCATCTCAATAAGTCTCTCCTTTATTTTGATGTCATCATCTTTTCCTCCTATTATGATGGTCTTGTGTATGTAGATAGTGTCAGGCACTGTGAGGTCATGGATATCCAGGCCATTTTGTGTCTGGAGGGAACACGTTGTAAGGAGTCCTACCCTTCCTCTGGCTCTTACATTCTTTCTGCCACCTCTTCCACATTAGACCCTGAGCCTTGGAAGGTGTGATGGAGATATTGCAGTGCTGAGCACTCCTGTCACTTCTTTCCAGCACCATGATGCCTTCTGAGTCATCCTAAGGTCACTGCCATCTGAAAAGAGAAGATTCTCTACCAAAAGTGAGAGTAGCATTAACATAAGGGTATGAACATTAAGAGAAGTGCTTAGTGGGCAGTTTGATAAGCATAGTATATACATTTAGGCAGACACCAGCAGACATTACACCCCTAGGGCTCATGACTACCCCAGTTTTAGGTTTTCAGTATCAGGGATGTATTCCCTCCCATGGAGCGGGCCTCCAGTCCAATTAGAGGGCAGTTGGGCAGTTGGTTTCCCCCATAACAGGCGTGCCACTATTGCACCCGTTGGCTTATTTGGCCTGGCTGACCAAATATAAGGCTTTCAGTGTCCACTGTTGAGTATCTTCACTGGTGTTTTCTCTTTCTCCCATTGAACTGCATGCAGAATGGGGAGCCATACTTTTATTTAGGGTTGGGAGATCTATGAAGAAGTTTTCATGGGATTGTGTTCAGCCTCTGGCTCCCATGTAGGAAAATAAAGGATGGCTTTAAGGATGGTTATCTATCAGCTCAAAGTTTATACTCCTAGGACAGGTTATGGCTTCAGTGGCTGTTTTTTTTTTGTTGTTGTTGTTTTTTGTTTTTGAGAGCGACAGACACAGAGAGAAAGACAGATAGAGGGAGAGAGAGAGAATGGGCGTGCCAGGGCTTCCAGCCTCTGCAAACGAACTCCAGATGCGTGTGCCCCCTTGTGCATCTGGCTAACGTGGGACCTGGGGAACTGAGCCTCGAACCGGGGTCCTTAGGCTTCACAGGCAAGCGCTTAACCGCTAAGCCATCTCTCCAGCCCTTCAGTGGCTGTTTTGCTTAAGGTGTGTTCATAGATGTGCCACACACAGTCCTTCGGTAGTTTCCAGTTTTTTTCTGCCAATAAATAAATGCTAAGTAGAATAGCCCTCACGAATGAGTTCTCCTCACAAAGCTACTCTTCACGTAAACCTTTGCAACACACTCAATATATACAAGCCTCTACTCAGGAAGGCATGGAAAATTTAAAGTTGAAAGACACCTTTTTTTTAAAAAAAAATTAGGGCTGGAGAGATGGCTTAGCGGTTAAGCGCTTGCCTGTTAAGCCTAAGGACCCCGGTTCGAGGCTCGGTTCCCCAGGTCCCACGTTAGCCAGATGCACAAGGGGGCGCACGTGTCTGGAGTTCGTTTGCAGAGGCTGGAAGCCCTGGCGCGCCCATTCTCTCTCTCTCCCTCTATCTGTCTTTCTCTCTGTGTCTGTCGCTCTCAAATAATAAATAAATAAATAAATAAATAAATAAATAAATAAATAAATAAATAAATAAAATTAAAAAATTATTTATTTGAGAGAGAATGAGGGAGAGAGAAAGAAAGAGAGAAAATGGGCATCCCAGGGTCTCCAGCCATGGCAAACAAACTCCAGATGCATGCGCCCTTTGTGCATCTGGCTTATGTGGGTCCTGGAGAATGGAACTGGGATCCTTTGGTTTTGCAGGCAAACACTTTAACCGCTAAGTCATCTCTCCAGCCCGAAAGACACCTCTTTTGCTTCTCTAGACAAATCTGGGGGAAATGTCCCTAAAGCTGAAGCATCTAAGCGAATCATGTGATCTGAATAACCATCAGCTGGACGATCTTCATGAGATCTGGAAGGGAGGGGCTGCAGCTCCCTGGCAGAGAGTTCGATTAGCATGTGTGAGTTCCACAGTTTGATCCCTAGCGCCCACATAAACAGGGCTGGCTAGTGCTTGCCTGCAATGCCAGCCGTCGGGACATGGAGGGAGAAGAATCCAGAGCTCAAAGTCCATCTTTTTGTTGTTGTTGTTGTTTATTTTTACTTATTTATTTGAGAGCAACAGGCAGACAAAGAAAGAGGGAGAGAGGGAGAGAGAGAGAATGGGCACACGAGGGCCTCCAGCCACTGCAAACAAACTCCAGACGCATGCACCCCCTTGTGCATCTGGCTAACGTGGGTCCTAGGGAATCGAGCCTCGAACCGGGGTCCTTAGGCTTCACAGGCAAGCACTTAACCACTAAACCATCTCTCCAGCCTTCAAAGTCCTTCTTGACCTCGTAGCAAGTCTGAAGACAGGCTGAGGTACTTGAGAACTTGTCTTAAGAAAACATAAAACAATGGGGAGGTAATATGATGGAGAATGGAATTTCAAATGGGAAAGTGTGGGGGTGGGGAGGGAGGGAATTACCATGGGATATATTTTATAATCATGGAAAATGTTAATAAAAATTTAAAAAAAAAAACATAAAACAAGAAACAGGGTTCTGGTAAAAGTAAACCTGACAAACACCTTTGTAAAGAAGCCAGGAAGGAGAATCATAGAAGAAGGGAGTTTGGACTTTACCAAAAATTATTTGCAAGAATCTTCTAAGTAAATGTGAGACCCAGGACCAAATGGAGTGAACTTGTACATACCACTAGGGGATAACCACACGCAGCCGTCCTGTGACGGGCTGAATCCCACCGAGACTCATGGTGAAATTTAATTCCTATTATCCGGGTCTAAAAAGTACTGCAAGGTTGGAGAAAACTTTCAAGAAGTGATTATCCCTCTGCAAAAATGATTCTGTGGGCTGGAGAGATGGCTTCACAGTTAAGGCACTTGCCCGTGAAGCCCAAGATTGCTCACGTTCAGATCTCCAGGTCCCACGTAAACCAGACACACAATAATGCAAGCAATGTTTCACTTGTTCACAAGGGTCCGGAGTTCGTTTGCGGTGGCTGAAGGCCCTGGTGTGCCTATTCTCTCTCTTAAAATGAAATTTTTTTTTTAAAAAAAGGAGAATGAGTTCATTCATTTAAGAATTAATAATTTTACATGTGAGTGAATGTTACACATGTCACTTTTGCTCTGTCTATTGTATATATCCCTCTTAACTGACGCCCTACACCATCTCAGGACTACAGAGGTCCTCACCAGTCTACGCACTTGACCTTGAACCTCCAAGCTTCCAGAACCATGAGCTGAATAAGCCCTTGTTCTTCATAAATTGCCTAGTCTGCAGAATTCGGTTATAGAAACAGAAAACGGACACATTCATTTATTTGCTCTACTGCAAAGCCCAAATGGGGCCAAGGCACACCCACCGGTACATTGAGCCCCTCCGACAAAGAGACCCTTCTTCTCTCTCTCTCTCTCTTCCATCTTTCTGCTGCACTGAAAGAGACATGGTCTTGCTCCTGCGAGAAAAGACTGAGGGATTCCTGGATCTACCAAGGAAATTGTAGTTGCTGATCCGGCCTGCAACTGATCCCTGCAATTCCTTTCCCTTGTTTGGTCCTGTGTTGAAATACATGAGAATCCCGGCTGCCTTCTACCTTCTCCTGGGCCATACTTCTCTTAGCATAGCTTCCCGGAGGTACACAGAGGCCAGACTAGTGAGTGGATCCAGCCAAAACATGTCCCTGGCAGACAGGCTAAGACAGAACCCTGGGAAACAAAGGAACTCTAGAAGGTCACTGACCCCTTCCAAGGAAATCCGGGTTTCGAACGCCTGCAGTGCGCATTTTTGCAGAGGGATAATCACTTCTTGAAAGTTTTCTCCAACCTTGCAGTACTTTTTAGACCCGGATAATAGGAATTAAATTTCACCATGAGTCTCGGTGGGATTCAGCCCATCACAGGACGGCTGCGTGTGGTTTTCCCCCAGTGGTATGTACAAGTGCTCTTGGCACCAGCGTGGGATAGAAAGCAAACCCGAGTCTCGGCTTGCCTGGGCATCGTGGAGGGCCAGATGCATTCAAACCACACCCGGGCAGGGTGAGGGAAGACTAGGAGCGGAAGGTGAAGGGCTCCCCTCTGTCCTGTGGCTTTTTCTGGGAGACAGGCCAAGCCATTGCGAAGGGAGCTGAGCCACACAGAGACAGCGGTGGACTCGGACCACCAGAGAGGTCTGCCCCAGCCCAGGGAGGAATGGGGTTTGATAGAAGGTTTCTTTAAAAACAAAAACACAAATCCTTTCTACTTCTCCAGGCCTCAAGCACATGCAGATTCATTCCAAACTCACAGCAATTTGAAAATCTTTTTAATTAATTAATTTTTTTGTTTATTTTTATTTATTTATTTCAGAGTGACAGACAGAGAGAGAAAGAGGCAGATAGAGAGAGAGAGAGAATGGGTGCCACTGCAAATGAACTCCAGATGCATGCGCCCCCTTGTGCATCTGGCTAACGTGGGTCCTGGGGAATCAAACCAAGGTCCTTTGGCTTTGCAGGCAAATGCCTTAACTGCTAAGCCATCCTTCCAGCCTTTTTAAAAATTAATTAATTTACTTATTTGACAGAGAAAGGGAGAGAGAGAGAGAGAGAGAGAATGGGCATATGAGCTTCTTAAAGATGTGTCTGCATCTTTTTTTTTTTTTCATTTTTATTTATTTATTTGAGAGCAACAGACAGAGAGAGAAAGAGGCAGATAGAGAGAGAGAGAGAGAGTATGGGCATGCCAGGGCTTCCAGCCACTGCAAACGAACTCCAGACGCATGCACCCCCTTGTGCATCTGGCTAACGTGGGTCCTAGAGAATCGAGCCTCGAACCGGGGTCCTTAGGCTTCACAGGCAAGTGCTTAACCGCTAAGCCATCTCTCCAGCCCGTGTCTGCTTTTTAAAAGGATCGAGTTGGATAAAGTCAAAAGCAGAAGTTTGTCTGAACGCATTGGCTTGTACACAGGACTCCACGGGCACTTTGGGAGCCGGTTAGTCATGGGAAGGGAGCCGCTGTCCCCGTTTATGCTTCTGTGGCCCCGGTTCTGTTTGAATCTAAAGTGATCGTTAGGACTTTGGCTGGATTACTTCATCTCTCTGTACCCCGGTGTCCCCATTTAGATGTCAGAAGAATAATGGCCCTTCCCTCCTAGGTACTGTAGGTTCCTAGAACCATGCTGACTCCTGCGGAAGAGAAGGTCTTAAGTATGAGGATTGTCCCTGAGGTTTGAAGATGCGTTTACACGCACAGGCTGGGATATCAAGCCATGGTTCTTTTAGAGTCGAGGACCGTTTTCTGCAAAGGCACAGAGAGGGGAGGCAGACCCACGCTTGCACCAAGCTCTGCACCTTGTTGGAATATGCACGTCTCACTCCTCATTCACCCGTCCAGAAAGGTACAACATATTATGACTAAGGCTTTGCTTTCATGGGTGTAATTCCATTTTAAGCTTCATGACAGATCTGCACCCAGCAGACAGCACTTGGCAGAGGCTTTTCAATACTCAGTGGCTGTATGGGGCACTGTGCCATGCCAGTGTGTGTGGGGGTGGGGTGGGGGAAGGGCAGGGGAGATAAAAGAGATTTAAGGACATCCTCTTCCCAGACGTGGTGAGTTAAGAAACCAATAAAACCAAGACTGCCTACAGAAAGGATGCTTGTTTTCCTAAAGACTTTTCAAGTGAGGATATTAAAAATAAGTCAGCTATACTTACTTTTAGGGCCGGAACGTTTGTGACCTTGAGTCTAAGAGCTATCATATCCCACCGTCATCCCTAGACGCAAAAGATGCGCCTCTGAAAGCCTCCTTCCCATTTTGTTGACAAAAGGAAGTTCTGTAAGGAAATAAAAAGAAGTGAAGCAGGAAAGAATAGGAAATAGCTTAGCAACCCCGGGCACTGCCAGGCTTGGGCAGTAAACACAGCCCTTTCCTAGCAATGCACTTAGCAACCTCTTGGTAACCTGGGACCCTGCAAGCTCCCAAATCAGTAGAAAGAGACTCTGGTGCCTCCAAGCAAGCTCAAGTGGAAGAAGGATGGAGAGGGTCCCCCAGCAGTCCACAGGGCCCGCCTCAGGCTAGTGAATCCCCCTCCACACACGCACGCACACGCACACGTACATACGCACACGCACGTGCATGTACACACACATGTACACACACACACACAATTTTGTTTTTTGCTTTTTGTTTGAGGCAGGGTCTTGCTCTAGGCCAGGCTGACCCGGAATTCACTATGTAGTCTCAGGGTGGCCTTGAACTCACACTTATCCTTCTACTTCTGCCTCCCAAGTGCTGGGATTAAAGGCGTGAGCCATCACGCCTGGTAAACCATTTTTTAAATTTTTATTTATTATTTTTTAAATTTTTATTAGCATTTTCCATGATTATAAAAAAAATCCCATGTTAATTCCCTCCCTCCCCCGCCACTTTCCCCTTTGAAATTCCATTCTCCATCATATTACCTCCCCATCACAATCATTGTACTTACATAAATACAATATCAACCTATTAAGTACCCTCCTCCCTTCCTTTCTCTTCCCTTTATGCCTCCTTTTTAACTTACTGGCCTCTGCTACTAAGTATTTTCCATTTAAAAAAAATATTTTATTTATTTGCAAGCAGAAAGAGACATGGAGAGAAAGAGAGAGAGAGAGAGAACACCAGGGCCTCTAGCCCCTGTAAATAAACTCCAGAGGCATGCACCACTTTGTGTATCTGGCTTTATGTGGGTACTGGTGACTCGAACTCAGGTCCTTGCCTTAACTGCTGAGCCATCTCTTCAGCCCCACCCCACACATTTTTTTTTGTTTATTTTTACTTGTTTATTTGAGAGCGACAGACAGAGAGGGAGAGAGAGAGAGAAGGAGGGAGAATTGCGCGCCAGTGCTGCAAACGAACTCCAGATGCATGCGCCCCCTTGTGTATCTGGCTAACGTGGGTCCTGGGGAATCGAGCCTTGAACCTGGGTCCTTAGGCTTCATAGGCAAGTGCTTAACCGCTAAGCCATCTCTCCAGCCCCACACAATTTTTTTTTTTTAAGAAACTTACTTTTCTTTAGAAGTTTTTATTTATTTTTATTTATTTATTAGAGAAAGACAGGGGAGAGAGAGAGAGAGAGAGAGAGAGAGAGAAGAGAGTGAGAATGGGCACGCCAGGACCTCTATCCACTGCACACGAACTCCAGACTTAAGCCACCATGTTCATCTGGCTTACATGGGACCTGGAGATTTGAACCGGGGTCCTTAGGCTTCTCAGGCAAGCGCCTTAACCACTAAGCCATCTCTCCAGCCCGAAACTTATTTTTTTTAAACATAGCACAGAACTTTAAAATTCATAGATTTGAAGCAGCAGGAAATTCCTGTAGTGCTTCATTTCTGAGCATTGTGTCCAGAATACCCTTGTCTTCCTTGGTAGAAATAAACACAATTTGTCTCTAGCATCTGGAAATATGCTTGCGTTGGCCTGGGCCATGCGGTACAGAGGATTGCCACGGTTGTGCTTATGGCAATCTGAACCCTTAATTACTATTACTAGTGTGGTGTCATCCCAAGAATTTTACATCTATGAAGTCAAAAATCTTGGCCCTGGAATATAAAATAGATTCTTTAAGTCTAAGCAGACCAGGGAATAATTCCTTATTCCGGTCAAGACAGAGCCTGCAGGATTTCAGTGGCTGAGACTCCAGGCTGAGTGGCTGGATCGCTATTTCTTTCTAAATGTGCCCTTGGGCCCAACAACCTATCACTTCCCTGTCTGGCCCAGAAGATCTGCTGCTCCTGTTACTGGAACCCAACAAGAACAAAACATTGGTCCTATTTTCCTTCCTTAACCTCTCACTTTGAAAATGCCAGCTCTCTGGGAAAAGGGGGGAAATAGAGCTGGAATGGTGGCTCAGCAGTCAAGGCAGTTGCCTGCAAAGCCTAACGATCCTGGTTCGATTCCCCATCACCCACCATAAAACCAGATGAACAAAGTGGCTCATACATCTGGAGTTCATGTGCAGTGGCTAGAGGCCCTGGTGTGCCAATTCTCTCCCCTTCTCTCCTTGCAAGTAAATAAAAATTGAGTTAAAAAAAGAAAGGCGGGCTGGAGAGATGGCTTAACGGTTAAGCACTTGCCTGTGAAGCCTAAGGACCCCAGTTCGAGGCTCGATTCCCCAGGACCCACGTTAGCCAGCTGCATAAGGTGGCACATGCATCTGGAGTTCATTGGCAGTGGCTGGAGGCCCTGGAGTGCCCATTCTCTCTCTCTCTCAAATAAATAAATAAATAAATATATTTTTAAAAGTTAAAAAAAAAAAGTCAACATTGGGCTGGAGAGATGGCTTAACAGTTAAGTCACTTGCCTGCAAAGCCAAAGGACCACAGTTCGATTCCCCAGGACCCACACAAGCCAGACGCGGTATCTGGTGGCCCTGGTATGCCTATTCTCTGTCTCTCTGAAATAAATAGAAATAAAATTTAAAATCAACCTAAAAGGAAGAAAGATATATATATATATATATATATATTTTTTTTTTTTGGTTGACAGTTAGCTCCATTTCTTTGGGGCCTGTGATAAGGTAGAATATCATAATGGGAAGGGCATGTGGAGGCAGCTGGAAAACAAAGAGAGAGAGCTGGGGTCCCAATATCCCCTCAAGTACATGGCTCTAATGACCTCTTTCCAGGAGGATCTCCTACAAATTCCACCACCTCCCAGCAGCGGCACAGGCTGGAGCCAAGCCTTCAACGCTCGGCCTTTGGATGACATTCAAGACGCCAACTACACTGTACTACACATGGATTAAAGATAAACAAAGAACTCCTGGATGCTCATCATGGAGTAGAATATCCATTTAAACAGACAGTGCGCCCAACTTACGTTGGTAAAAGTACTTGTTAACATGCATACAATGCTTCAGAGAATACCTGGGCCAGATAATTAACATCCAACATATATTAATTTGCTTTTCACAGCATACTGCATCATAGAGAGGCTAAATGAATTGGCTGCTAGTACTTGCTCGGACTCAAAGCCAGGCAGTCTCTGTTCTTTCACAACCTCTCTGCCATCTATATTCATGTCTTCAAATCAATGGTAAGGATTTCACTGACTGAATTATTATTATTATTATTAGTCATCAATATAATTTAAAGGTAGACTGGTAAAAGGCAACGGCCAAATATACAACCTTGTCAAAGCTGCTCATGGGCGAACACAGAGGGAGTTCAGTGTGGAAACAGCGGACAGATGGCTCTGTGACAAATGATCATTTGTTCAACCTGGAAAAGAGGAGGAAAATGAGAAATTCGTGTAAAAGAAAGAACCTTCAAAGAAGTGCTTATCTGCGTGCGAGCTGGAGAATTCTGAGACTTTTGAGCCTGCAAAAGGAATGAATATAAGGCAGAACACGTGGCAAATTTTCTGAGGCCAGTCTCTCATCATTTTCTTAAGAATTAGTCATGAATAAAATATTATCTATTAATCTCTTGCCCACTTTGAATGAGCGTCCGTTTCAGAATTAATTTTCATCAACTATCTCTTAGGGTTAGAAGAGTGGATTTTTAGATATTTCATGAATGGCTATTGTATTAAAAGAAATGTTCTAGTGAGAACGATTCTGCTGGATAATACCATCGTTGAGGAATGGAGGGAGTGGGGATGAGGTGGGTGGACTCAGGGTCAGGAATAGAATGTGGGAAGGCGGGTAGCTGGAACATCTAGACATAGTATGTGCTATGTGGCAGATGTCAACAAAAATGACAGCTGAAATGTGGAAGGAAGATTCAGGTAGGGCAGTTGACATTATCTAGCATTTAAAAAATATTTTTAAATTTTAATTATTTGAGAGAGAGAGAGAGAGAGAGAGAGAGAGAGAGAGAGAGAGAGACACAATGGGTGTGTCAGGGCCTCCAGCCACTGCAAATTAACTCCAGGTGCATGCGCCCCCTTGTGCATCTGGCTTTACCTGAGTCCTGGGGAATCAAATCTGGGTTTTTTGGTTTTGCAGGCTAGTGCCTTAATCACATCTCTCCAGCCCTACCTGGCATTTTTTTTTTTAAAGTGAAGTTGTGTCAAAACAGTTTTAGGAATGTTCTACATGATCACGTTTCTACGATCGACGTCATACATAGGGTAACAAATGTCTAGTGGCTCGCACGGTGCCTGTCTCCTGGCTGGAGGATCCACGCGGTCTTTAGACTCCGTAGCATGTCTGCTCTGCCCGTCTCTGGGAGGTGCTCCAAGGCTGGCTCTCATTCTGATGAGTCTGCCGTTTCCCCTTCACTCACCGGATCCTGGGCTCTCGGCTCCTGCAACAATCACCTACTTGTCAGGCAGAAAGGTGGAAAGGAAACACAGCATGATTCTCCGATTTCAAAACCTCTGCCAAGAATTAAGAGGGGAAAAAAGATAGGGCTAGAGAGATGGCTTAGGAGTTAAGGCACTTGCCTATGAAGCTCAAGGACCCAGTTCGATTCTCCAGGACCCACGTTAGCCAGTTGCACAAGGGGCGCATGTGTCTGGAGTTTGTTTGCAGTGGCTGGAGTCCCTGGTGTGCCCATTCTCCCTCTCTCTCTCTTCCATCTGCCTGTTTCTCTCTCTTGCTCTCAAATAAATAAATAAGTAAAATAATTTTTTAAAGGATAAAGAAATTAGGGTGAGAGGAGAGAGTGAGAGACACTTAGTCAAAGCTGGCTTGGTGACCCTTACATCAGCTATAACTATTGTGTGGTCAGCAGGATGATGGCTTACTGTTTTCCTCTTTCTTGAAATCAATATCCATTGATTTTCTAACCCTACATGAAGCTTTCTTGAAAAATGGCTACAGGAGAGAAGATGTGTTGGCTTTAATGATGTAAAAAAAAAAAAAAAAGATCTATGGGGCTGGAGAGATGGCTCAGCAGTGAAGGCACTTGTCTGAAAACCCGAATGACTTCAGTTTGATTCCCCAGTATCCACATAAAGCCAGATGCACAAAGTGGCATATGCATCTGGCATTCATTTGCAGTGCCTGGAGGCCCCATTCTATCCCTCTTTTTCTTCTCTCTGTCTGCTTGCAAATAAAATAAAAATGGGAAAAAAAATCAACACAAAAAAAGATCTCTGATCTTGCCCTTTCTGCAAGGGTCGCAAGTTGTCCAGCCACAGTCTCCTGGATGCTGGCGACAGACTTCGGAGTTAGAAACAGGGCACGCCCAGACTCGAGCTTAGCATGAGACTCATGACCCCGTGGAGCCACCTTGCCTCCTAGGCCACTTGGGATGACGTGAAGTCCCCAGTGGAAGTGCTTGCTGTGGGGACAGAGTGGGGTTGCAGCCCAGCTGAGGGATACCAAGGTCAGGAACTCATATGTTTAAAAATTAGCTTCCCGCCGGGCGTGGTGGCGCACGCCTTCCATCCCAGCACTCGGCAGGTAGAGGTAGGGCGATCGCCGTGAGTTCGAGGCCACCCTGAGACTACAGAGTGAATTCCAGGTCAGCCTAGGCCAGAGTGAGATAAATAAATAAAATAAAATTCACTTCCAGCAGATCCATCGAGTCTTGTCCCAGGCAGAGATATTGTTTTATTAGGCTGAGCAATGAACACTTTTGCCCAAATGGGAGGGCGCTCATCGCTTTATTTCCCCAGGCTGTGCTGGATGCAGAAACGTCCTTGGAAAGATAGCCCAGAACCAAACGCCGTGTCCTGCTTTCAAGATGGGAAGAAAATTCGATAGAAACGTGGAGAGCCAAGAACTTCAGTGCTTTCCCCAGGCAGGGCGGGGGCGGTACTTGAGATGACAGCTTGGGCTTTGGCTGAAGCCTTCCGAATTCTACTCAGTGAGGGGCATCCGGGCTCTACGTGAAGGAAGCAGCTGGGGGGCAGGGAGAAGGAGAGCAAAACCCCATTGGAATTCTCCTCTCCAAGCCTGGCATGGTGGTTTTGCCCAAGAAAGGGTCCTGTTTTTAGAACACAGGTTGGGTTCTCCCCATGGAGACGCTCTGAGGAAGAGGGACCCCTGAGTCACCAGGTGCCTGTTCTGCACGCCCCCCCCCAACAGGCCTTGCCCAGGGCCCTTCCCTAACCTGCATGTTGATGAGGGTGAGGGAGAAGCAGGGGGATTGGCGGCAGCCACAGCAGGAAGGAGACCACGAAAGGACTGGAAGGAGTCAATCTGTAGTCAAGGAGAATAATTTATTTATTTATTTAGGCTTTTCAAGGTAGGGTCTCACTCTAGCCCAGGCTGACCTGGATTCACTATGTAGTCCCAGGGTGGCCTTGAACTCATGGCAATCCTCCTACCTCTGCTTCCTGAGTACTGAGATTAAAGGCGTGTGCCACCATGCCTGGCTGTTATTATTATTATTATTATTCTTTAAAAAAATTTTTGTTTATTTTTATTTGAGAGTGTCACAGAGGAAGAAAGAAGCAGAGAGACAGACAGAGAGAGAACAGGCACACCAGGGCCTCCAGCCACTGCAAACGAACTCCAGATGTGTGCGTCCCCTTGTGCATTTGGCTAACGTGGGTCCTGGGGAACCGAGCCTCGAACCGGGGTCCTTAGGCTTCCCAGGCAAGCGCTTAACCGTTAAACCATCTCTCCAGCCAGCTCTGTTATTATTTTTATGAGCTTCCTGTTCAGCTTCCTCTCTGTTTGGCATCGATGTGCATTTACCAGGCTGCTCACATATGCATGGATTTGCAGATGAACCTCAGAGGGTTTCCTTCTCAACAAGGAGCTATTTGTACCATCCAGCCTGTCCTTGGAACCCCTGCCAAGAGTCTTCACAGAGGTTGGGGAGACGGTTCGATGGTCACAAGCACGTGCTGTGCAGGACAGATGGCCAGAGTTCAGATCCCCAGCCGAACGCAAGTAGCGCAGGCATCTGTAATTCCAACACACCTACGGTGAGAGGAGATGGAGTCTGATGTTTACGGAGACAAAGCAACCGCAGAGGCCCCGCCTTCCACATGGTCGAAGGCCTGGACCAGCGCCCTTAGGCTGTCTCTGATTTCACATGCCCACACAGACTCTCTGTGGAATACAGCGTGTGACCTCTGTGGTGGTTTGATTCAGGTGTCTCCGTGTGTTCGGAATCCTTAGTCCCCCAGCTGGTGGCAACCTGGGAATCAGGAGTCTCCTGGAGGAGGTTCCTTGTGGGGGGTGGACTTATGGGTGTTATAGCTGGCTTCCCCTTGCCAGTGTTTGGCACGCTCTCCTGCTGCTGTTGTCCATCTGATGCTGGCCAGGAGGTGACGTCCAGCCTCTGCTCATGCCACATTTCCCCTGCCATCGTGGACCTGAACCCCCAGTCTATAAGCCCAAACCATCCCATCCATCAGCCGCCTTTGGTCGGGAGCTTTCTGCCAGCCACCAGAAAGTACCACCCCCTCCCCAGCGAAAGGCTCTGATACACCTCCTCTGACCACCTCGTCGCGTTTTGACATAAAATATCTCAAGTTCCAGAGAAAGGGATGACCTTTCTTTCTTTCTTGTTTGAAAGAACAGTGATGCCTTTGTAAATTCCTATTTCATTTTACCATGCACGCCGGAGGTCGTTTTGGGAGGAGGAGAACAAGATTTTCAGTGAGTCTCACTTTCCTGTGGTCAGTACTGTAGGCTTCTTTTTACTATTTGATGAGAGAGAAATGTGAGAGACAAGCTAAGGCTTAGCAATGGGCTTTTTAGAATTCTTTCCTTATCTGTAAGCACCTCCTGCTTCTAGAAGCTTCCTCCTGCTGCCAAAGCTGGGGTGGAGATTTAGCTGAGAAACATCATATGGGGAGGGTTTGGTTAGCAGTTTTTCTCTCCCACCAAATGGACTAGAGATAAGAAACTTTGGAAGTGAAGCTATTTTTGTCTACTTTATTCCCGTTGCATTGTAGGTATCTGGAGCAGTGTGTTGGTAAGCAATCCCATCTTGAGAATTAGTCCACGAGTGAGTGAAGTGTTCGCAAGCCCTTGTGAAATTACCCACGAAGCCAAAGGGAGCCAAGATCACTTTTCTGTGGATTTTCTATACTGTCTGAGACAAGGTCCCTCTAAGTAGCCCAGGCTGGCCTTGAACTCTACATCTTCTTACCACACTCCCTCCGGAATGCTGAGGTGACATTTCTGTGACACCATATGTGGTTTTGAATTTCCAAACTCTTAGTTTTTGTTTTCCTTTTTACCTATGGGTATAATCACCAGGGTTTGCATTCTGAGATGAATCAAACAGGGGGTTGGAGAGATGGCTTAGCAGTTAAGCGCTTGCCTGTGAAGCCTAAGGACCCCGGTTCGAGGCTCGATTCCCCAGGACCCACGTTAGCCAGGTGCACAAGGGGGCGCACACATCTGGAGTTCGTTTGCAGTGGCTGGAAGCCCTGGCATGCCTATTCTCTCTCTTCCTCTTTCTTTCTCTCTCTGTCGCCCTCAAATAAATAAATAAATAAAAGTAAACAAAAAAATTCGATGAACCAAACAATCAGACCAAGTTCTAGAACCAGCTGAATAGACAAAGCTCAATGTCAATTTGTGGCCATGATGTCACCCTGACATTATAAAGCAGGCTCCCAGTACGTTCTACATCAGGGCTTCTTCTCATTTCCCAAGGGGCACATTTTCACAAAACGGAGGCTGGGGGCGTAGTTCAGTGGTAGAGCACCGGCTAAGCACACACAAGGCCCTGGGTTCAACTCCCAGCATTACATACAACACGCACACACGCACACGCATGCACACATCATTATATATTTTTAATTAATTAATTAATTAATTAATTTGGGAAAGAGAAGGCAAATAGAAGGAAAGAGAGAGAGAGAGAGAGAGAGAGAGAGGGAGAGAATGGGAGCGCCAGGGCCTCCAGCTGCTATAAAGAAACCCCAGATGCATGTGCCGTCTTGCACATCTGGCTTACGTGGGTCCTGAGGAATCAAACCTGGGTCCTTTGGCTTTGCAGGCCAATGCCTTAACCACTAAGCCATTTATCCAGCCCCATTATATTTTTTTTAACACACACACCCACACACATATATGTTTGAGAGTGACAGAGAGAGAGGCAGACAGAGAGAATGGGTGCATCAGTGCCTCCAGTCACTGCAAAGGAACTCCAGATGCATGCATGCACCTCGTGCTTCTGGCTTTACATGGATACTGGGGAATCGAGCCCCGAACCGGGGTCCTTAGGCTTTACAGGCAAGCGCTTAACCACTAAGCCATCTCGCCAGCCCTGCCCCATTATATTTTATATTCAGCGATTACTTTTTTGTCATAACATTTTATCTCACTCTAAAATTCCACTCACATTTCAGGGAAAATTATATTTATTATTATCAGAACTGCTCCTACAGGACTTGAAAAATAGCAGTAAATACACTAAAAACGTTTATTCCATTTATTATATAATACTTGGCATACAGACAGATTCGTAGATTACAGCCTTTCCCCCACAAAAGTCCGTATAGACAGATCATGTGATTTTTTTTTAAAAATGTTTTGCCTGCATGTGTGTGTGACTGATGACATGAATGTATCTGTGTGTGTATATATGTATGTTCATATGTATGAGTGCACACGTGTGTGCAGTTGTGCACAGGTGTGTGACCTGAAGCCAGAGGACAATCTCGGGTATCACCATCGGGAGGGCCACCCCCCTCACTTGAGACAGGGTCTCTCATTGGTCTGGAGTTCACTAATTAGCACAGACGAGCCATCCCCAGGGGTGCTCCTATCTCTGCCTGTCCCAGGCTGGAATCACAGATAATTGCCACCCTGACTGGAACTTTACATGGACACTGAGGGCTGGACTCTGGTGCTCACGCTTGTGAGGCAAGCGCTTTACCCATTGAGCCATCTTTCCAGTCCCTACTGTCTCGATTAAAAAGCTACTTTGGGGCTGGAGAGATGGCTTAGCGGTTAAGCGCTTGCCTGTGAAGCCTAAGGACCCCGGTTCGAGGCTCGGTTCCCCAGGTCCCACGTTAGCCAGATGCACAAGGGGGCGCACGCGTCTGGAGTTCGTTTGCAGAGGCTGGAAGCCCTGGCTCGCCCATTCTCTCTCTCTCCCTCTATCTGTCTTTCTCTCTGTGTCTGTCGCTCTCAAATAAATAAATAAAAAATAAAAATAAATATTTTACAAAGCTACTTTGGGGCTGGAGGTCTGGCTCAGCGGTTAAGGCACTTGCCTTCAGAGATTAAACGACCTGGGTTCGAGACCCCAGTGCCCATGTAAAGGCAGATACACAAAGTGAAGCATGCATCTGGAGTTTGTTTGCCACAGTCCTGGTGAGCGCCCATTCTCTCTGTCTGTCTTCTGTCTCTCTCTGCTTACAAACAAATATATACACACATTTTGAAAAGCTACTTTGTGTTAATTTATATAAATGACTTTCAAGGAATGAAATCCTAGTAGTGATGGTTGAAATCGCTGTGTCTGCTGACCATCCACGGGTTGGTTTTGTTGCTTCAGATGGAAATTCTGGAAGGCTAAATTCTTTGAGATGAGCTACGAAGGGAAGGAAGATGGGTGACCCACCTTCCTGTGGCTGGCTGTTTCTGACCTGCACATTTCTCATCTTACACCTCTTAACTTGGGGTCCAGGGAAGACACTTTGGGGAGCACTTGACTTGTTTCTCTATCATCCTCTGGGAGCCACAGACAGGGGCCATCATTTTCCTCTCTCAGGAAGTCTCCCTAGGGCTGGAAAGATGGCTTAGCGGTTAAGGTACTTGCCTGCAAAGCCTAAAGACCCAGGTTCGATTCTCCAGGACCCACGCAAGCCAGATGCACATGGTG
The DNA here is from genome assembly GCF_020740685.1 of Jaculus jaculus. Taxonomy (NCBI): domain Eukaryota; kingdom Metazoa; phylum Chordata; class Mammalia; order Rodentia; family Dipodidae; genus Jaculus; species Jaculus jaculus. The sequence goes on along the minus strand of NC_059121.1, from coordinate 23,030,942 downwards.
GTGCATGCATCTGGAGTTTGTTTACAGTAGCTAGAGGCCCTGTTATGCCCATTCTCTCTCTCTCCCTCCCTCTGCCTCTAATAAATAAATAAAAATAAAATATTTTTTTAAAAGACACCTTCCAGTCAGGAATGTACATTGATTTTGGTGTCTGCCTTCTGCCTGGAAATGCTGGGCACAGACCCAGGAAAAAGTCTGCAGTTGTTCATGCTGAGATGGATGGGTTAGGAAGGGTCCCTCACTTCCGATGACTCCCCTGCTGCTCAAAGAATGAACTGATTGGCACCGAGTAGCGAAGATGTCAGACTCTTTCTTTTATGTATAAAGCCCTAACCACAGGGACCATGATCTGGAGACCCTTCCAGCATCCTCAAGCCAGGGTCTTGGCTGTTATCACCGTCGTAGGGTTTCTCTGGCACAGTGAGAGCCCCAAGAAGCAAATAAAACCTGAACAGAACTGAGAATCAAGCATCAATGTCCTGTAGAAAGAGAAAAAAAAAATGCAGGAAGAACTGGTTTCTCGAATGTTATCTTAAAATTTTTGAACCAAGAGTGGTTAGGGCTTCGGTCAAAAGGGAAGTGAGGGAGCTAGCGAGTCAGAACTTGCTTCCGTGACAGCTGACCTTTCACAAGCAGCTTTGCGAGGCGACTGTTCTGTCCTCAGAGTGGTGCAGGCTCCGCAGGGCAAGGCCATGACTAACTGATGAACCACAATGACCTCGCGTGACTCGTGATGGAGTTTACTGGCAGCTTACACCCCGTTCTTCCATTTTTCCTCACCAAGTGCATCTCAGCTCTGTGTTCTGCTAATTGAAAAAAAAAAATTACATTTTCAAGCCATAGAGAGAAAGAGGCAGATAGAGAGAATGGGAGCGCCAGGGCTTCCAGCCACTGCAAACGAACTCCAGGCGCGTGCGCCCCCTCATGCATCTGGCTAACGTGGGTCCTGGGGATTCGAGCTTCGAACCGGGGTCCTTAGGCTTCACAGGCAAGCGCTTAACCGCTAAGCCATCTCTCCAGCCCCCCTCAGACTATTGTATGGCAGCCACTATCTTACCATCCTGGGACAGGAGGAGGCCTTGAAGTAAACCATGCCCAGGACACTAAAGCCGCTGAAAGCTAGAAGACCCAGGACCCTGGTGACATCGTCTTGGGCCACCCATCCAATTAGCCAATGAGCAGAGCCTCCAAATTATTATTATTACTACATATGTAGTTTATACATAAGGGAATGCATCCAAAGGGAGGAATGTGCTCTCTTCCCAACTCGGTGCCAGTTCTTACATTTCAGGAGACAAAAGTCACACCTCACCTGGTTCAAGCCACTGTCTGTGTTCCAAAGAGCTGTGGACCAAGGACCTGGTAGAAGGACAGTCAGTCCTAGACCAGCTGGATGAGACTCTAAATTTCCTGAATTTTCAAAGCTGTCTGGGTGATTTATATGCACACTAACTGGCACGGACATAGTTTCTCTGTTTTACAAAACTGATGACTGAGGTAGCCCAGGGAATAATACGTTCTTCTTGCTAATATTGAAACATATAATAAGTATACAATCATATGGCAGAACAGCAAAAGCAAACTGAATCCTTCAAATACAAAAAGAGAGCATTCACGTAAATTAGCTAATTTACTTGGTACATGAAAGTAAGGGCATTCTTGTTTTAAAATTCAGAGTTTTGAGGCGGGCGTGGTGGCGCACACCTTTAATCGCAGCACTTGGGAGGCAGAGGAAGGAGGATTGCCGTGAGTTCGAGGCCCCCCTGAGATTACATAGTGAATTGAGGTCAGCCTGGGCTAGAGCGAGACCCTATCTCGAAAACTCAAAAATAAAAATAAAAAAATTTAGCGTTTAACAGAGGGATGTGTACATCTGATCTATTGTATCATTTTTCATTTTATTTATTTAAGAGAGAGAGGGAGAAAGATGCAGATACAGAGACAGACAGAGAGAAAGAGAGAATTGGTACACCAGGGCCTCTAGCCACTGCAAACAAACTCTAGATGCATGTGCCACCTTGTGCATCTTACTTTATGTGGGTCCTGGGGAATCGAACTCAGGTCCATAGGTTTTGCGGGCAAGCACTTTAACTGCTGAGCAATCTCTCCAGCCACATAGTTCATTTTTAATGCAATAGGAGAGATAGTTAGGTGCTTTGAAAACAACAACAATATAGTTTTGGTGGAGCTAAACCGGGTGTGGTGGCGCACACCTTTAATCCCAATACTTGGGAAGCAGAGGTAGGAGGATCATCATGAGTTAGAGGTCACCCTGAGACTACATAGTGAATTCCAGGTCAGCCTGAGCTCAAGGGAGCCCCTACCTCAAAAAACCATATATATAATTTTATTTATGAGAGAGAGAGAGAGAGAGAGAGAGAATGGGCATATCAGGGCCTCCTGCCAGTGCAAACAGACTCCATGCATGCTATACTTTATGCATGTAGCTTTATGTGGGTATTGGGGAATCGATCCTGGACCATCAGGCTTTGCAAGCAAGCACCTTGAATCACTGAGGCATCACTCTAGCACCCTGAATCTTTTTATTATTTTTTTTTTTTGGTTTTTCGAGGTAGGGTCTCACTCTAGCCCAGGCTGGCCTGGAATTCACTATGGAGTCTCAGGGGGGCCTCAAACTCACGGAGATCCTCCTACCTCTGCCTCCCGAGTGCTGGGATTAAAGGAGTGCACCACCACACCTGGCCTGAATCTTTTTTTTTTTTTTCATTTAAAAAAAAATTTTTTTTTGATTTTTCGAGGTAGGGTCTCATTCTGGTCCAGGCTGACCTGGAATTAACTCTGTAGTCTCAGGGTGGCCTTGAACTCATGGCGATCCTCCTACCTCTGCCTCCCAAGTGCTGGCTGAATCTTTTTTTTGACAGAGGTTTAGAATAAATGAAAGTTCTCTTTCCTCTCTCTATAGTTTTAAGATATTTATTTATGTTATTTATTTGAGAGAGAGAGAGTCAGATAGATTGAGAGAGAGGGAGAAAGAGAATGGGCACACCAGGACCTTCAGCTGCTGCAAACGAACTCCAGACGCATGTGCCGTGTTGTGCATCTGGTTTAAGTGAGTACTGAGGAATCGAACCTGGGTCCTTTGGCTTCATAGGCAAATGTCGTAATTGCTAAGCCATTTCTCCCTCCCCTCTCTATAGGTTTATTTGCTATTCTCTAGTTCATTATATTATTAAAAATGAAATCACATCTTTGGATGTCTGTGGTTTGGCTGGCTGGCTGGCCAGGAAACTGTTTCCTGGCATTCATTAATGCTTTTTGTTCCCCCTTTCCATTTCAAGAATATTTACTGGATTTGGTATTTGAAAGAAAATGCCAAATTAAGAGAAAGAGAGAAAGAGAAAGTACACTGCATATGTTGAAAGCTGACAAACATCTTTTTCTCTTAATTTTTATAGCTCTGTGGGTTTTGAGAATGGGAAGAAGCCAAACTTTTATTTCTGTCCCCAGGAGACATGGCTTTAGCACTAGGGTCTTATGTAGCCTGTGTTGGCCTCAAGCTCACGATGTGGTTGAGGGTGACCTTGAACTCTTGATCCTCTTCTCTCTGCCTCCTAAGTGTAAGGATTACAGCCACCATGCCTAAAGTTAACTTTCTCATGATTTTCTTTCTTTTATTATTATTATTTTTTTTCCCTGATGATTCTCTGAAATGTTCTTGGATTCAAATTTCCTTTTTCCTTAAATAGATCAAAATATTTCTGTCGGTGAACGCCATAACGGAAACGAAATAGACAAAGACTCCGCTTGTCGCACGGCCCGTGGTCTGTGGGTTTCTACGTCCAGTGCCTGGGTCCGCAGCCTAGAGCATTTCTTGGCCCTGAGATAATTGCAGTGGGTGTGTGGGTGTCTGGGGGGGGGGTCAGGCAAGGGGATGTTTGAAGCCCCTTCTGAGTTCCCAAGTCGTCAAGCATCCGCCAGTGCTAACTAGAGGGCATCGCCCAACGTCACTGACTACGTAGAAACCGACCAGCCTTCCCTTACGTTGCAGCCACAGCAGAAAATGACGTGGCAAGAGCGACCCCCCTCTCCCTGGGCGTGTGCCACGCAAGTTCCTCCGCCAAGTTGTGTGCCACCCCAGGTCTAGCACGCTGCCACATTTCCAAGTGTCCGACACCATGTTTGTTATCACAGCCTTCTCCAACCGGAATGTGACACTTGGCCCTCACTAATGCCAGAGGAAGTGCCCTTCTCTGAGCAGAAATCTAAACACAGCACGAGACCACAGCTTGTTCCCAACGAGCCTCCCCTTGTGAGTTCTTCCAAGTGACTGACTCCTTCAAGCAGGCACTGGTGGCTGGAAGGGTTGTAAATGGCTGTGCCTCTTCCCCAGGGTGCCTTTAAGGAGGGGAGGGGAGAGGAGGGGAAAGGCCAGCTGGCTCTCCCTGAGCAGATCCTGCTAGGTCAGCTGTGAAACTCTGGTGTGCTAATCTATAGTTTGTTTGCAAACTATGCTATAAATAAATATTAACTGGGTTGGGTTTGGGGGGTGGCTTAATGGCTAAAGGTGCTTGCTTGCAAGGCTTGCTGGCTCCGGTTCGATTCCCCACTATCCACCTATAGCCAGATATACAAAGTGGCACATGCATCTGGAGTTCATTTGCAGCATCCCTTCCATTCCCCTCCCCTCCCCTCCCCTCCCCTCCCCTCCCCTCCCCTCCCCTCTCCTCCTCTCTCCTCCCCTTCCCTCTCTTTTCCTCCCCTCCCCTCTCCTCTCCTTCCCTTCCCTCTCCTCTCCTCCTCTTCCCTTTCCTCTCATCCCCTCTCCTCCTCTCCTCCCCTCTCCTCTCTTCTTCTTTGCTCCCCTCTCCTCTCCTCCCCTCCCCCCCCGCCCTCTTTCTCATGCCCATGCCAACTTGAGGAGGAAATGATTTGAGGGCAGAACCCGCCCAGAGCAGCTTGCTTCTTGGGTACTTTCTACATTCCCTTTAGAGCAGCGCTCTGGAAGCAATGCCAGGACAAGCTTCTGAGCGCGATTTGGGGTGATCTGTCAAGCTGGGGGTTCGGAAAAAGCCAACACATCCTGTAAATGCACTTGTGAGCCTCCTGTATCGATCAGGACGGAACTAAGGGCCCTGGCCATTTCGGAGCTCTGTGACCTGGAAGCCCCGCGGAGGTCAAGGGGCTCTGAGCGTGGCTGTTGGTTCGTTCACCCTTCTGCACCCAGAAAGGCCACCTGGCAGGGGTTGTGCCCTCTGCCACGAGAGGCCACGTATACCCTGCTGGTGTCACGGGAAGTCATCTCTCTGCAAACACATTGCTTAAGTCGGGGCTGTTCCCGTCCCTGATGAAATGCCTCTTCCAGCCACCCAGGGCAGGGCATCGAGTGCAGCGGGTGCATCGGGTGGCTGGCTCAGGGCCAGCATGATGTCACTGCCCATTAATAGAAGTTGATCGAGCTCAGAAAAAATGGTTTAGCTCTGGCCACCATCCAGCCCCTCCTACACTTTGTCTGCCTCCAGGCAAATATATGGAAAAATCAATTTAGGAATGCTTTTTTTTTTTTTTTTTTTTTTTTTTTTTTTACCATTTTGTGCTAATTTAAGCACTGATTTTTGTAGCTGCTGCTGGCTTTAAAAAAAGCCACGCTTTTTTGAGACAACTTATTTTTTCCCAATTTAAATAGCTTTTTTGGTTTCCAAAAAAAATAAAAAAATTGAGATGATCTATTGCAAAGTACACATTATTAGCATCAAGGTTTTCTCTGCTTGTCCTCGATAATATTCTCTACTTATACAAATAAAGCTGTTGAAGGGGCTGGAGAGATGGCTCAGGAGTAAAAGGCGTTTGCTTGCAAAACCTGTGATCCAAGTTCAATTTGCCAGTACCCATGTAAAGCCAGATGCATGAAGTGGCGTATGGATTTGGATTTTTTTTTTTTTTTTTTGCAGTGGCAAGAGGCCCCAGCATGCCCACTTTCTCCCTTCTCTCTGCTAACAAATAAATAAAAAGTAAAAAATAAGGGCTGGAGAGATGGCTTAGAGGTTAAGGCACTTGCCTACAAAGCCTAACAACCAGGGTTCAGTTCCCTAGTACCCACATATAGTCCGATGCACAAAGTGGTACATGCATCTGGGGTTTATTTGGAGGGGCTTAAAGGTCCTGGCATGCCCATTTTCTCTCTCTCTCTCTCTTCCTCTATGTCTGCTTAAAAGTAGATAAATATTGTTCTTTTAGTAAAAATAAAATAAAAGTATAAGTGGGGGCTTAAGGGATGGCTCAGTTGTTAAAGGCACTTGTTTGCAAAGCCTGATGGCCCAGGTTCAATCCCAGTACCCACATAAAGCCAGACGCACACAATGCAGGGGTCTGTAATTCATGCTGGTGTACCCACACTTTGTCTGTCTGTCTGTGGGTCTCTCTTTCTCTCCCTCCTTGAAAATAAATTGGAGTTGAAGAATAACAGTTTACTTATCGACCCAGTCATTGATGCACCCCATTTGTTCTATAAAGAATATACACCGAGTACGTGTGGACTGACAACATATAAATGGATAAAAATGGAGAAACTATGCCGGGCGTGGTGGCACATGCCTTTGATCCCAGCACTCGGGAGGCACAGGCAGGAGGATGGCCATGAGTTCGAGGCCACCCTGAGACTACCAAGTGAACTTCAGGTTGTCCTGGGCTAGAGTGAAACCCTAACTCGAAAAAAAATAAAGGGAAATACAAATTAGTAACAGAAAACAGCTATAAAATAGGACTTTCCATCACAAGAAGTCCTTCCTATACATTTGCAAATAAATCTTAGAAAAGCAAGGGACGCAGGTCCATTCAGGCAAACCAGAATGGCCCTATTCTAACAAGAAATCCAGCAATGTTTCAAACACCCAGAAAGAATTTTTAAAAATATCTTTATTTATTTATTTGAGAGACTAGAGACATATACACAAAGAGAGAGAGAGAGAGACAGAATGGGCATACCTACAGCCCACCTAGAAAGAAATTTTAAAACCTTGTAGGCTTTGCATGATGATAACCCTCTTCTATAGTGTTCTTTCGGTTTTGCAAGGTAGGGTCTCACTCTAGCCCAGGCTGACCTGGAATTCACCATGTAGCCTCAGGGTGGCCTTGAACTCACGGCGATCCTCCTACCTCTGCTGGGATTAAAGGCGTGCGCCACCACGCTTGGCGACGCCTGGCTATTTCTTGATTGTCCAAGACGTTCAACGAAGTGACCCTGGCCAACGCTCATGGTTTGCAAACTCATTTACACAGACCCGAAGAGGACCATCGCCCGTCGGCGCATCTGTCTGCTAGGCAGCGAGACCTAAGCATGGAAGGGCCAGGCCAGCCTGCAGATGATGCATTGCTTTTCTGCTTATCGGATTACTTCAGCAAGCTGTGCAGTAGAGTAGAACCCAGGTGGATGATGGCATGGGCCTTTAATCTCTGCATTGGGGGGCACAGGTAGTTAGGATTGCTGTGAGTTCAAGGACAGCCTGGGACTACATAGTGAGCTCTGAGTCGGCCCCGGCTCGAGTGAGAGACCCTACCTCAAAAAAACCGAAGGAAAACACAAACAAAAACAAGAGCAGATCACAACAGACCTACTCTGTTGTGTGAAAATAGCATTTGGCACAGGGAATTAGGTGTTGATGAAATTCCGGGAGGGACTGCAGTAGGGTTCTGGTCTTGAACTCCAGGAACCACTCCAGGGCAGCTACAAACCACTTACTTCATCCCCGCTGAGCTAACACGACGACCACTGAAAGTGGCTCCAGGACCCTGTTCGTTAACCTGACCTCGAGGATCAGGGAACCACTTCTAAAATCGTAGGCTTAAAGCCACCGGGCACCAGCAAGCGCCACAGTGACTCATCTTGGCTCCTGTCACTCTGGTGACGAGGGAACCAGGACCTCAGCTACTTATGCCACAGAAACATCCCAGTCTGTGGTGGCCGCCACCATAGCCCATTCTGTGCCTCTGAGCAGAGTGCCTAGATGACTAAGTGAGTTGTAAAGAAATGGAATTATTGGGCTGGAGAGATGGCTTAGCGGTTAAGCGCTTGCCTGTGAAGACTAAGGACCCCATTTCAAGGCTCGATTCCCCAGGACCCACGTTAGCCAGATGCACAAGGGGGCGCACGCGTCTGGAGTTCGTTTGCAGTGGCTGGAGGCCCTGGCGCGCCCATTCTCTCTCTCTCTCTCTCTCTTTCTCTGTTGCTCTCAAATAAATAAATAAAAATAAGCAAAAAAGAATTGTTTCTTCCAGTTCTGGAGGCTGAGAAGGTGACAGCATCTGTCCAAGGTCTTCTTGCGATGTCATCCAATGACAGGAGGCAAAGAGAACATTGTTGGGGGCAGAGGGGACACGAAGGCTCTGTGTCTTCAAGGTCCCAACACCACACCGTCGCATGGCGTTTCTTTCTCGCTGACTACGGGGAGCAAAAAGGCTCATCTTCCCCAACAGAAGCAGCTCAAGTGACAGCTGGAGTTCATTTGCAGTGGCTGGAGACTCTGGTGTGTCCATTCTCTCTCTCTGTCTCTCCTTGAAAAATAAATTTTTTTTTGTTATTTTTGTTTATTTATTTGAGAGAGACAGAGGGACAGAAAGAGGCAGATACAGAGAGGGAGAGAGAATGGGCGTGCCAGGGCCTCCAGCCACTGCAAACGAACTCCAGACACGTGCGCCACCTTGTGCATCTGGCTAACGTGGGTCCTGGGGAATCGAGCCTCAAACCGGGGTCCTTAGGCTTCACAGGCAAGCGCTTAACTGCTAAGCCATCTCTCTAGCCCTGAAAAATAAATTTTAAAAATCTTTTGGGGAAGAAAATAATTTTGTAAGATTAGCAATACTCCAAGTGTCCCCCAACTATATTTTGTCTCTCAGTATTGTCATCCTTCCAAACTGAATAGAGATGACCTGCGTAATTAGAAGGATGCTGTGGAAATGATAGATGCAGGGAAATAAGAGTGCCTCACGCCAGCTGGGAGGTGTGAGAGGGGTGCAGAGGGGCTAGCGTCCTAATATCGTCTCTCTCTCTCTCTCTCTTTTTTAATCAATCAGTTTTGTATTCAGCAAATACAGTCAGTTTGGTACCCTCATTAGGCTCATCTGTGACCTACCCCCTCCCCTTGGCCTCTCCTTGATGATGTAAATGGGTCGTGCATTGTGGAGTTAGCCCACAGTTATGGGTACGGTAAATGTCTCAGCATATCATGACCCAACATGTGGCTCTGACATTCTTTCCGCCCCCTCTTCCGCAAAATTTCCCTGAGCCATGTTGGGTTCATTTTGGGTCTGCTTCAGTGATGAGGTGTTGGGGGCCTCTGGGTCTCTGGTTCTCTGATTTGGTAGGAGTTGATTTTTCTCTGTGTTGATCTCCTTCACCCTTGTGTTGGTATCCAGTTCACCAGGAAAAGAGCACCCTTGCTTGTTTTGCCAATTTTTCTTAGTTTCAGCCAGGGCCCTTTTGAGGTATGATGGGGTGGCTCTCTCCTTAGGGTCTACATCTATCTGAGAAAGAGAAGCAGATTCTCCAGCCGAGAGTAAGTTAGCACCAGGACAAATGAGATAACCCTTACTTATTTTTATAGAGAATTTAATAGGTGTAGGCCCTCTTGTAGCCGATGATTGATGGCAGCTTGATATTGGAGAGTGGGCTTATGTTTGGATATAGTTCTGACTTGTTTCCCAGCTCCAGCTATGGGTTCCGTACCACTGAGGGGATCAGTTAGCCGAATTAAGAGCAGTTGGTTCCCCACCATGGCTGTGTGCCACTATTGCACTTGTGTGGGCATCACAACAGGTTATTTGCTGCTAAGTAGGTTAGACCATGAGTTGCTTGGACAGATATTGGTCATTTTCCCCCAGTCGCCAAGGTAGCACCTTCTGGCACTAGATGCGCTGACTGTCTGGGGACTGACTCTCTTCCAACTTCCAGCCAAGCCATTCCATTTTACATGTCAATTACATAAGGTGTCTTCAGCAGTAGGGTCTTACCACTAACCTTTGGTGGGTCATCAAGTAGTCTGACAGAAATCTGTCTGCCCAGTATCTTCTTAAAGGCCATATTCTCAATAATATAACTTCCTTCCACTAGTTCCCATCTCCTTAAGATCCCATCACCTCCCAGAGTGCTATGGGCTGGAAGGCAAAGCCTTCAACACATTGTCCTTTCCTGTGAAACTCAGAGCCACTTGTGAATGTCTGATCACACGGAAACTGTGTGAGATTCTAAATTTTTAATGTCCTCCTAAGCCAGTAAATTCTGGGGCAAAATGTTACAGAGCAACAGAAAACTAATACAGCCTTTTGTCCGTATGCAAAACGGTATAAGAATTGCTGAATTTCTTTCTTGATCTCCAACATTCAAGTTTCATTTGCTAATTCCTATCTGGCCTACAGCTGGTAGTCTTTGAGACTGCATCTCTATGCATACCCAAAGCCATTAAGAAGGGCATAAATCAGAATTAAAGCTAAGTATTTCTGGGATTTTCTAAAATGTGGTAATTGGCCAACAGGAAAAGGCTTTATTATTCATATACTAAACAGCATCTTTTCTCAGGCAGGATGCCAAACATTTGAAACTTCTCATAAGGCTAATGTAGCCTTTGAAAATAAAACTTAACATAAACCTAACAGACATCCCCATAAAAGAACTATGATGACTTTATAGCATAACAAACACGGCCATATGTTCATAAAAAGATAGACGCGGGCTGCACATGAGTTGGTTTTAATCTAAAGGGTAAAGATATTAATATAATTTATTGCATTTTACAGTGACTTAAAATTTCACGTGTCAGTTCCAACAAAACACGCCATTATACTTTGGATCTGAAATGTTCCCCCCAAAGCACTTGTGTTGCATTTGGTCCCCCACAGAGGACAGTGTTCAGAAGCGGAGCTTTTGGGAGGTGACTGGATTGTGAAGGCTCAGGAATCAAGTCGTGCATTGATAACTTTGTGGGCTGTTGGTAATGGAGGCGGTGGCAATTTTAGGTGGAGTAGCAAGTCACTGGGAAGTGTGCCCCATGAAAGCCAGCTTGTAATCCTGGCCTCTACCCCTTTTTTTTTTCTCGGCTTTCTAGAAGCCAGGAGATGAGCGGTTTCCCTCTATCACACCCATCTGCCATTATACACTTACTGCCTGGCCACAGGCCTCAAAACTATCAGGCCAAGTAATAGGGACCAAAACTTCTGAAACCACGAGACAAAATAAATCTTTTCTCCTTGAAGTTGATTTCTCTCAGATATTTTGTCACGGGGATGGAAAACTGACTAACACAGACGTCTTTTCGTTAAGACTGTTACTTGGATGTTTTTGTGTTTTATCTGTGTGCATATTGCCTGCATTATGTGTGTCCACATATGTGAGGGCACATGTGTGTACAGGTGGTGCACATGCATGTGAGTGTGTATACATGTGAGTGTGTATACATGTGGAGGTCCAGGGGCTGATAACAGGTGTCTTCCTCAGTTGTTTATTTTTTAAAAAAAATATTTTATTTATTTGCAAGCAGAGAAACACAGAGAGAAGAGAGACAGAGAGAATGGGTACGCCAAGGTCTCCAACTACTGCCAGATGTGTGTGCCTTTTGTGCATCTGGCTTTACGTGGGTACTGAGGGATGGAACCTGGGTTATTAGGTTTTGCAGGCAAGCTCCTCCAGCCCCTCACCTTATTTTGTTAACTTTATATTTATTTATTTGAGAGAGAGAGAAAGAGAAAGAGGTAGAGAGAGGGAGAGAGAATGGGTGCGCCAGGGCCTCCAGTCCCTGCAAAAGAAATCCAGACGCGTGCGCCCCTTTGTGCATCTGGTTGACGTGGGTCCTGGGGAATCCAACGGAGGTCCTTTGGCTTTGCAGGCAAACGCCTTAACCGCTAAGCCATCTGTCCAGCCCCACCACCTTAGTTTTTGAAGCAGAGTTTCTCACTCAACCAGTGCAGCTACACTAGCAGAAAGTCCCAGGGGTCCCCTTTCCCTTTGTCCCCCAGTGCTGAGATCACAGGCACAGGGGTGCTGGGATCTGACCTGGCTCTTCGTGCTTGTGAGGCAAGCATTTTACCAGATGTTCATCTCCCCAGGCCCAAGATTAATTGCTTTCTTTAAACTTTTTAAAGTTTTGATATTATTTATTTATTTATTTAAGAGAGAGAAAGAGGCAGATAGAGAGAGAGAGAGAGAATGGGCCTGCCAGGGCCTCCAGCCACTGTAAATGAAGTCCAGACGCATGCGCCACCTTGTGCATCTGGCTTATGTGGGTCCTGGAGAATCAAACCGGAGTCAAAAGGCTTCACAGACAAATGCCTTAACCTCTAAGCCACTTCCCCAACCCCCAAGATTAATTCTTAACAATGTTCTCTTCCAGATCGGGCTCCGATGCCTGGCGTCACACAGTTGTTTGCAGAACAACACTCTTCACTCATTGTCCAAAAGAAGGACGCATGCATGCCGGAGAATATATTAACTGGAAGTCTGGGTTGTTATGCCCATAAATGTTATAGGGTTCAGCTTTAGCAAAAATAAATAAGTAACTGAATAAAAGTTTACAGGGCAGTCATTACAGCTTTCTGGAAATCAAATGACAGCCAAGTTCAGTCCACACTGAGGTATTGGGCATGATGACGACAGAGCTGGACAGTGACCAGCTGTCTGTCCCCTGTACTGGCCTCTGATTCTTTTCTCCATACCAGCTTTGCCTTCTGACAAACTGGTTTTCTTCTGGGAGGGGGGGACAGCTGTTGATGGCTCCTGAGTTTTATGTTTTTTGGCTGTAGTCACTGGAGACTTACTCTTTGGCCTTCAGTGGCAGTCGCCAGTGGACTCTACCTAGAGCCCTGCTCTGCTCCTGTGTTAGCCGGGGAGGGAGGGAGTGTTCCCTGAAAGAATAACGGGTTGTGGGCTGGAGAGATGGCTAGCAGTTAAGCACTTGCCTGTGAAGCCTAAGGACCCCGGTTCGAGGCTCGGTTCCCCAGGTCCCACGTTAGCCAGATGCACAAGGGGGCGCACGCGTCTGGAGTTCGTTTGCAGAGGCTGGAAGCCCTGGCACGCCCGTTCTCTCTCTCTCCCTCGATCTGTCTTTCTCTCTGTGTCTGTCACTCTCAAATAAATAAATAAATAATTAAAAAAAAAAAAAAGAATAACGGGTTGTTCCCAGGCTGCCTTCCCAAATTACCACAGACTGGTAGCTTAAGTGTCAGGCATGCATTATGTCACCGTTCTTGAGGCTGAAAGTCCAAGAGCAAGGTTGGCACAATTTCTTGCTTCTGAAGGCAGAGAGAGAGAGAGAGAGAGAGAGAGAGAGAGAGAGACAGAGATACAGAGAGACAGAGTTTGTCCTGGCTTCTTTGATAGCTTTTAGTGGTTTGGTAGAAGTTTCTACATTTCTTTGGCTAGTAGAAGCATCTCTTGGTCTCTCAGTGTCTGTTTGTGTCTTCACATCATATTCTCTCTCTCTCTCTCTGCGTTCTTGTTGTATACAGATGTCACACCAGTCGTTGTGGAGTCAGGACCCACCATAGTCCAGTATGACCTCATGTTAAATGCACTGATTATGTAAGCAACCACCCTCATCCCAAATAAGGTCTCATTCTGGGGTCGTGGCGGGGCTGGGAGATCAGCATACAAGGTATGGGGGGGGGACTTTAGTCAACTCACAACATTGGTGCAGGTCTAGTGCCTCCTATACGAGATCCCAGAGATGGAAGACTGGAAGGAAGAAGCGAGGAAGAGCTGGAAATGAAGAATTATGACTCCCTGTGGGTTTTGTCTTCAAGAGAGAGCAGCAAGTGACAAACCTGAGCTCGGAGAGAGAAAGGAAGAAGTGTTTTGGAGGGAGGACGTGAAGGGTCATAAACAAATACAGCTCTAGGAGCTGATGACACATGAGAGACTCGCGAGCTGTCCCATTTTTCTGTGGCGGGCTCCTCTCCCTTGCACTGTGCTATTTGGGGTCCGTTGTTTGCCCAAGGTTGGGGGCTTGGTGAGTTTTTCACCAAAACCAATAGAACAAAGAGCCCGGGGTCTTGTGCCATGCAGGGAGCCTTGGCAAGGAGAGGAGCAGAGAGCATCTGGAGAGAGGAAGAAGGTTGGGAGCAGTGCTTAGCTTCCCTCCCCCCTCCACAAGGCCCGAGGGGGGCTCCTGTTGGGTATCTGAAAATGAGCTTTTCTCCATGCCCTGCCTGGGTCCCCAGCCAATGGAACCCCACAGATATCCCTGCTGTCCTGAATACCCGAGGGTAGACAGAAGCTCAGTGAGTGGCTTCTGGGACCCGAGGTGGCACAGACTCCTCAGGCTTCTTGCCCATGCTTTCACTGTCCACCCCAAGGGACCAGAGAAGTCACTGCTGCTGGGCACCGGCTGGGCACAGACTCTGCGCACTACCAGAGGGGTCGCCTGTGGGTCATCCCAGGTTGATGAGATAAAGAGCTCCATGGTCTAAGCGGGAAATCAGACTCACAGATCAAATGGATCAGGAAACTCCGTGACAAAATTGAGAGTGTAAAAATGAAACATTGTCTTTCTGTTACTGCTTTCGTGTGTTGAGCAATGGATTAGACTGAGTACATATCTTTTAATTTGAATATAAAATTTGAAGGTTATATTATTATTTCTTAAAATATTTTTATTTATTTATTTGCAAGGAGGGGGATAGGAGAGAGAGAGAAAATAAGCATGCCAGGGCTTCATGCCATTGCAAATGAACTTGACACATGCACCACTTTGTGTATCTGGCTTTATCTGGGTACTTTGAATTGAATCCAGGCCATCAGGCTTTGCAAGTCTTTAAATGCTGAGCCATCTCTCCAGCCCAGCTGTATTATTTTTTAAAAAATTTTTATTTGTATTTATTTGAGAGTGACAGACAGAGAGAGAAAGAGAAAGAGAGAGTGGGGGGGGGGGGAAGAGAGAGAAAGAATGGGCATTCCAGGGCCTCCAGCCACTGCAAACAAACTCCAGACACATGCACCTCCCCCCCCGTGCATCTGGCTAACGTGGGTCCTGGGGAATGGAGCCTCGAACCGGGGTCCTTAGGATTCATAGGCAAGCGCTTAACCGCTAAGCCATCTCTCCAGCCCTAGCTGTATTATTTTTATCCCTACTCTACAGATAGAAACATCAAAAGCTGGTGAGGCTGAAAAACGTGAACTCTAAACCAAGCCTGAGTGAACTGTGTAACAGGTAAACTATCTTAGTAAAACAAGTCAAAGGGAGACGTCTGCTCTCATAAAGCCCACAGGCTGTGAGCCATAGAAAAACCTCTGTCTTTGGTCAGGCTACTGCTGTGGAGAAACATTGATTATTTCTCTCCCAGTTCACCTTTTGAAGAGAGCCTGGCTCATTAATTTTGTTTTTAAGAAAGCTCCGGGCTGGAGAGATGGCTTAGCGGTTAAGCGCTTGCCTGTGAAGCCTAAGGACCCCGGTTCGAGGCTCGGTTCCCCAGGTCCCACGTTAGCCAGATGCACAAGGGGGCGCACGCGTCTGGAGTTTGTTTGCAGAGGCTGGAAGCCCTGGCGCGCCCATTCTCTCTCTCTCCCTCTATCTGTCTTTCTCTCTGTGTCTGTCGCTCTCAAATAAATAAATTTAAAAAAAAAATTTAAAAAAAAAAAGAAAGCTCCAAGGCCTTCCAAAACCATCTGAGAAGTGCATTTCTTTATTATCTTATGGGGTGCACCCTCTAAGGAGAGGCACATTGCTCAGAGAACAAAGGCCAGACTGAACTCTGCTATATTTTAAGAGTGAGGAGGGAAAATTCACCATGTTTTTATTTATTTTTTATTTATATTTGGACAGTAACTAAGACCCATCACATTTCAAAACTGAGCTTTGTGGGACTTTTGATAAGATTTTGTCATCCCTTATTTTGAGGCACTAATTCTGGGAAGCACTTTGCAAATACATTAGGAGAACTGTACTGTTTGCTGTGCTCCAAAAGCAAAGCAAATTGTCACATTATAAGATTTATGACAGAAATATAACATAGCAGTTGTTTAAAGTCTCATCTAAATTCACAGGCATGATTGACCACTTTGTTTCATAATTTATGGTAACAGATTCAAGTTGTAGCTCATTTTATGACATATTCCCTTACAAAATTACTTGACCTGGGGTGTTCAAATGATATTTGCCATGATGACAAGTTTGAAAGCCTTTCAAGCTTTCTGTTCACAAGCCATGAGAGAAATGAAGGCGACAGTTCAAAGTTCTCTAATGATCTCAGATGATGTGATAAGGAAAATAATACACTAACTGCCGAAGCCAAATCATACGTTGGGATGAAGTCAGCATATATACACAATAGGTTCCTTTCTCTTGAAAACCACAATCCAGACACATTTCAGTAACTTTCTTTTTCTTTCTTTCTTTCTTTTCTTTTTTCTTTTTTCTTTTTTTTTTTTTCTGGTACAAGCAGAGAAAGTGTGAGGTCTGCAATTCTATACTGGGGCCCTTTAAAGAAACGCTGACTCGTTGCCATGGAAGGTGGCCCGGGGTACTGAGCAGAAGAAAAGTGCCAGTCATCCAACAATGTGTACAGTGAAACCAGTTACAACAGGAAAACAGCTCAGACGGGGTGTGTGCATTATGACTTGACACGCTACTGCTGACCCGAAAGAAGTTGTTAATAGTTGTTCAAGTTGGAGCCGAGCTGAAGACTTCCTCCCTGTGGACCAGCGGACAGAAATCTGGAAAAAGGGTGCACTGCATACAGCCCTAAGGGAGAGAAGTCGTCGGTGGAGCTAAACAACAGTGGACGCTGCAGACCTTCAGTTGGGCCAGCGAGGCCAAATGAGCCAAGAGGTACAATAGTGGCATGTCTGTTATAGGGAAAACCAACTGCTCTCTACTTGGACTGGAGGCCTGCTCCCTGGGAGGGAATACATATCTGATACTGAAAACCTAGTCAAAAGCCTATGGTGGGTGAGGTCATGAGACTTGGGCTGTAACATCTGCTAACGTCTGGCTAAATGTATATATTATGCTCACCAAGTGGCCCTGTAAGCTCTTTTCTTAATGTTCATATTTATATATTAATGCTACTCTCATTTTTGATTACAGAAGCTTTTCTTTTCAGATAGAGGTGACCTCTGGGATGACTCAAAAGTCACCATGGTGCTGAGAGGCGTTCTTAGCATTGAAACGTCTCTACCACACCTTCCAAAGCTCAGGGTCCATTGCAGAAGAGGTGGTGGAAAGAATGTAAGAGCCAAAGGAAGGGTAGGACGCCTTACAACGTGCTCCCTCCAGACACAAAAATGGCCTGGATATCCATGACCTCACAGTGCCTGACACTACCTACACAAGACCATCATAATAGGAGAAGAAGATGATGACATCAAAATAAAAGAGAGACTGATTGAGAGGGGGAGGGGATATGATGGAGAATGGAGTTGCAAAGGGGAAAGTGAGGGAGGGAGGGAATTATGGTTTATTGTCTATAAATATGGAAGTTGTCATTAAAAAACAAACAGTTTAAAAAGAGGTGGACTATCCAGAAACAACCTTCCCCACGATGGCAGACTGCTGATCTCACAACGCAAAACCTACAACTCCATGCAGAATACTAGTAAGGAAGGTCCCTGGTGGAATGCGGGCATGGGGGAGGGCAATGATGGTACCAACATGTGATGTGTTCATATAAAGTTTCTTCTTAATAAGAAAAAGGGAAACAGGGCTGGAGAGATGGCTTAGCGGTTAAGCACTTGCCTGTGAAGCCTAAGGACCCTGGTTCGAGGCTTGGTTCCCCAGGACCCACGTTAGCCAGATGCACAAGGGGGTGCACGCGTCTGGAGTTCGTTTGCAGTGGCTGGAGGCCCTGGCGCGCCCGTTCTCAATCTCTCTCTCTCTCTCTCTGTCTCTTTCTCTCTCTCTGTCACTCTCAAATAAATAAATAAAAAATGAACAAAAAAAAATTTAAAAAAAGGGAAACAAATAAAGTCAAAGTTTCAAATAAATAAACAAATAAATAAGTTGTTGACTTTGAAAAGACAAAATTGGGAGCAATGGTGCCTCTTATGTACTATGGTTACATTAAACATATGTTTATATAATATTAAAACATTAAGTTGATATTTAAATATATTAAATGAATTAAAATAAATAAATGAAAAATTTAAAAAGATAGTGAAGTGGCCACATCATAAAGAGTAGTGGGCAAGAAGTGGCTTGGAGAGGAGGAAGTTGACCAGTTAAGTTTGTATCTCAACATCCTCATGTGATGAGTGAGCTCTTACTTTTTTTTTGTTTGTTTGTTTTTGTTTTTCTGGGTAGAGTTTCACTCTAGCCCAGTCTGACCTGGAATTCACTATGTAGACTCAGGGTGGCCTTGAACTCACAGTGATCCTCCTACCTCTGCCTCCCGAGGGCTGGGATTAAAGGTGTGCGCCACCACACCCGGTTTCCATATTTCTGTTGTACAAAAGTGTCGCGTTCATAACCACCCAGGGGGTGTTCCCAGATGCCCTTCCTTCTCCTTGGAAAGTCATTTCCTGTGATTTGCACGTAGCTGTCCGTGTTTTATCCTGTAGGTGAGTGATAGGAGGAATAATCATCCCCCAAGGGTGTCAGCGCCCTTATCCTGAGAACCTTTGCACGTAGAGGTAACGTGTGTGCACTGCCTTCCTGCGCAAGGAAGTACAGGCGTGTTGGGTTAAGGTTCTGGGAAGGGGACGACGACCCTGGACGACCCTGGTGGCTTCGATGTAATCATGGAGTCCTTCTGAAGTGTGAGGAGGCAGGAGAATGAGTGTAGGGAACTGAGAAAGCCTCGCCAACCCGCTGGCTTTGCAGGGGGAGGAAGAGGCTGAGCTGAGCCGTGCAAGCAGCTGCTCCCAGTTGCAACGGCCTGGCCGGGGTGTCTTCCTGGACCCTTTGGAGTCAGGCTCCCTCTGACAACTTGATTCTTGCCCACTGAGACCCATATTGAAACTCTGACCCTTAGAACTATGAGATTATAACTGTGCACTCGAGTGTTTATTTTTTTTAAGCCACCAAATTCAATTGGTTTTAACAGCAAAGAGAAGCCACACTACAAGATCTTGTCATTTCTTAGAGGGGACTTATTTTTTTTTTTTTTTTTTATTTGAGAGTGACAGACACAGAGAGAAAGACAGATAGAGGGAGAGAGAGAGAATGGGAGCGCCAGGGTTTCCAGCCTCTGCAAACGAACTCCAGATGCGTGTGCCCCCTTGTGCATCTGGCTAACGTGGGATCTGGGGAACCGAGCCTCGAACCGGGGTCCTTAGGCTTCACAGGCAAGTGCTTAACCGCTAAGCCATCTCTCCAGCCCTAGAGGGGACTTCTTAATACCCTAATTAAGTGGTCTTCAGTTACTCTTTACCTATAATGCTATTTGTTCACTGGTACCTAGAGGTAAAAATAGCTTCAGAGGCTGAAGAGATGGCTCAGCGGTTAAGGCACTGGCCTGCAAAGCCTAAGAACCCTGGTTCAATCCCCAGTACCCACGTAAAGCCAGAGGCACATGCTGGCACATGCATCTGGAGTTCTTTTGCAGGGGCTCAAGGCCCTGGTGCACCCATTCTCATTCTCTCTCTCTCTCTTTCTCTGTCTCTGCTTGCAAAATCAGCAGATAAATAATGTATTTTAAAAATATCTTCATGGGCTGGAGAGATGGCTTAGCTGTCAAGGCCTTTGCCTGTGAAGCCTAAGGACCCAGATTCAATTGCCCAGTACCCACATAAAGCCAGAGGCACATGGTGGTGCATGCATCTGGAGTTCATTTGCAATGGCTGGAGGCTCTGGTATGCCCATTCTCTCTCTCTCTCTCTCTCTCTCTCTCTCAAATAAATAAAAATATTTTTAAAACTATCTTGAGAATAGATGTACATATATATACCCATTCTATAGTTTCTTTCTTCTTACGTATGAACTCCTAAGAGACAGCAGGAGTCTGTCTTGCTCACCATTGTAGGCCTGGCACTTAGAACTAAGCTTGGCACCTAGGAGGTCTTCTTGAAAATAGTGATGAAGTAGTAATGTCCTTCCCTCCACACTTGTTCTCCTTCCACTTTGCCCTTTTTGTAGTGAATGAAATTCACAGACAAAAGGGTTTGGAACCATTTCTTGTTAAAAAAACAAATAAGCTCCTGGTTTTTATTGAGATCGGTTTCTTTTTTCATATATTTTATTTAGTTACTTGAGAGAGGGAGAGAGAGACAGAGAATGGGCACTCCAGGGCCTCCAGCTGCTGCAAACGAACTCCAGATGCATGTGCCCCCTTGTTCATCTGGCTTGTGTGGGTCTTGGGGAATCGAACCGAGGTCCTTTGGCTTTGCAGGCAAATGCCTTCACTGCTAAGCCGTCTCTCCAGCCCCTGGAAACATTTTTAAGTGTTGGGTGGGGGTGGAAGTTTCCCTCCCTTCCTTTGCTTGCTTCTCTGCCCAAGACTGGGAATGAGTCACACTAAGCAGGTCATCACCGAATGCCATCAGATTGTTCAAGCAGAAAAGAGGGGGAAATTCTGCGATTTGGATCTCTGGTAAATTTCCTGAGAGATACAACTTGAGCCTCAGCTTGCCATGTTTTGTGATATGATATTGTCATTCACCGACAGCTTACTGGAGACCCCCTATGGGCACATGTTGCAGAGGAACAGGGACATGGAGGCATCTGTCAAGTGTCCGTGTTGGGCACATAGGATGCCACCTGCCATGGTCACTGTGGGCTCACTCAGCTCATCATATCCACTCTTCTCTGTATGGGTTATGTTCTAGGCTCCCTAGTTGCTCCTTTGAAACACTAATGCCAGGGCTGGAGAGATGGCTCAGCGGTTAAGGCACTTGCCTGCAAAGCCAAAGGGCCCAGGTTTGATTCCCCAGGACCCATGTGAGCCGGATGCACGTGTCTGCAGTTTGTTTGCAGCAGCTGGAGGTCCTGGCATGCCCATACTCTCTCTGTGTGTGTCTCTCTCTCTTTCTCAAATAAATAAATAAAATAAAAAACAAAAAGTTTAAAGAAAAGATACTGTAATGTCATGCTTCGTGTCTTCCACCGACTGCGGGCCTGGGTGATTTGGCCCCTGTGGTAAATTTATAGTCCCGCTTCCAAGAGCAGTTCTTTATTGTCTGCCGGAGCTGCGTCTTCATGGCCGACTGTCTGAGGATAGGAACACAGCCTTGTGAATTTTTTTTTTTTTTAAGAATTTTTTTAAAATTTATTTATTTATTTGAGAGCGACAGACACAGAGAGAAAGACAGATAGAGGGAGAGAGAGAGAGTGGGCGTGCCAGGGCTTCCAGCCTCTGCAAACGAACTCCAGACGCGTGCGCCCCCTTGTGCATCTGACTAACGTGGGACCTGGGGAACCGAGCCTCGAACCGGGGTCCTTAGGCTTCACAGGCAAGCGCTTAACCGCTAAGCCATCTCTCCAGCCCCCTTGTGTATTCTTGACGCCTAGCTGAGGGATGACAACATCATTTGCGGGAGCAGCGACTCTGGCCTGCTCTAGACTAGACTGAGCTGGTACCTCATCCATTTATGCATCCCAGGAGAGTTAGTGATCTGGGTTGGTAGCCAATGAAAAAATGATTAGACTTGGATGAAATGGCATAGGTGCTAGAGGCTGTCAGCTCTCCCCTAGTGATATTTTTAGCTCGTAAGATTTTTGCCAGGGCTTGTGGTACATTTCTGTCACCCTAGCTTCTCCAGAGGCTGAAGCAGCATGTCATTTCAAGGCCCATCTGAGCGCGATTTCAAGACCAGCTTGAGCAATTTAGTGAGAACCTGTCTCAAAAATTAAAAAAAATAAAAATAAACCCCAGTAGTAGGGTGCTTGCCTTCCATATGCAAGGCTGTTGGTTCAATCTTCAAAACCCTAAAAAGAAATACATCTATATATTTTGAGTTGGGCACCTAGCTGTCTGGGACACATCTAAGCTTTATAGCTAAGGGTGGCCCAACCACCAAATTAGAACCAACGAGCTGTGAGCAGAACATCCCGCGGCCGTTTCTGGAAGCCTTGCCCAGCAGATGCATGACACACGTCCTCTGAGTTTCCACTGGGCGCTGGCTTCCATCCTGCTGTCTTGACCGCAGATGCCTCTGGTCATGGATTGTCAAAACCGCGGAGGTGGTGCTGGCGAGACCGCTTAGTGGCGAGAGGGGCTTGCTCGCAAAGCCTGACGGCCTGGGTCCCATTGCCCGGTACTCAAGGGCAGGTGCCCAAAGCGGCGCATGCATGCGGAGTTCCTTAGAAGACGATGGAGGCCCTGGCGCACCCATTCCCTCTTCCTCTCCTTGCAAATCAATGAAAACGAAACCAGTGCCTACCTGTAGCTGGAAAAGGTGGAGCCCCGCTCCTACTCTGAGCTTGGAGGGAAAGAACAGATGATTTGTGAATGGAAGAAGAGTGTTCTGTGAAGACATTTGACATAGGCCAAGCGGTCACTAGTGAAAGCTCTTTGGAACCCCGACTTCCTCCTGTTCCTGTAAATAGAGACAAAAACTAAGTGCTTTCATACGAAAGTATTCTTGCCTCATATACTTAAAAGAAAACTTTTTTAAAGTACAAGCAAGAGGAGGGGCCTTAAGAGCAGTCTGCACTCCCATGAAGGAGTTAATAACCATGGGGGCTTTTAAGTGGGGTTTCCTTGAATAGATGTTTAAAAACAGAAAGGTTTCCTAAGGAATAAATTAAAAAAAAAAAAAAAACAGGTTTCCTAAGTCATTTGTAAGACCAAATTGTATTCCCTTAGAGAGCTCTGGTTATTGTGTACAAAATCATATACAATGAGATCATTTCATTTTGCCCACATTTCTGTATGAAAAGGAGCTAAATCCATTTGACAGAACAAAGAATTACCTCACACCAAAATATGTTGGAAATAAGGCAGAATTATTCTCAATTCCAAGTGCATGAGAAGTACATGATAGGAAGCTTAAAGGAAAGAGATTTCTGTCCTGGAAAAGATTAATTTTTTTTTTTTTTACATCGCCGTTCAAACTAATGAGAACACTTACTAAGTCAGTTTCAGCCACTTGTAGCAAGTATGTGACATGGCTTTCCAGAAGACGTATCAACATCGATTAATCATGAAGGCAACAGTGTTACCCATATACTCTGAACAAATGTTGTTCTGATGACAAGACAGACAGGAAGTGGTTTTATCATAAGATCTATCCATACTTCCCAGTCACTCAACCAAGAGCCACTCCTGACTCTCATGGTTCTGGTGGCCAAGGCCACAAAGAAATCTCTGTCCGTAGCTCTTCTTTAAGCAGAAAAGGATGAAGATGGAAGTGTTCTAGTGTGAGATGAGAGGATCATTCCTAGCGACTTAAGAGAAAACGTAGTGAGGATCATTGATTTCAATAATCAAGAATTCATAACGGGGCTGGCGACACAACTCAGTGGTTAAAGGCACTTGATTGCAAAACTTGATGGCCCGGCTTTGATTCCCCAGGACCCATGAAAAGCTGGATGCACAAAGTGGCGCATGCATCTGGAGTTCATTTTCAGTGGCAGAAGGTCCTGGTGGTTCACCTATTCTCCCTCTCAAATAAATAAAAAAAAATATATTGTTTGAAAAAAATAATTCTTAGCCGGTCATGGTGGTGCACACCTTTAACTCCAGCACTCAGGAGGCAGAGGTAGGAGGATCGTCATGAGTTCGAGGCCACCCTGAGACTCCACAGTGAATTCCAGGTCAGCCAGGGCTAGAGTGAGACCCTACCTTGGAAAACCAAAAAAAAAAAATATATATATATATATATCTATATATATATTCCTGAAAGTATAGGGCGATATATTAACTCCTGACACTTCAGCCTGGCTCAAGAAATTGTGCAGTGTCCCGAGGGCAGTGGTGGGTTTACATGACATAAGTTTCCTCGGGCAAATACTCAAGTAGAATTCGAGTCACCAGCAGGCTCCGTGTGGTCCCGCAGTAGAACCCTGCTGTTTCCGGGCTCCTAACATCCCTAGGGAATGGCAGAGGTGTGCCCATCTGAGGACCTCTGCGGCTCCCATGTGGACCCCACATTTGACTGCCGCTGCACCCTGAGGTGAGGGGTGAGGAGGGCAGAGACTCATAACCGAGGTCCATACCACCCGCCGCACAGCCGTACCTCAAAGTCACATGTCCCTTGATGCTGCAGCTGGTGGCCCTGACCTGCAGCTCTCCCAGACGTGGTGCCTCCATCCCCTTGTCTTGCCCACTTTGGGCTGAGGCAACTCCAGCTCGGTCCATCCTGGGCTCCAACCCTTTCTGCTTCCAACCGCGAGCAGAAGGCACTGGACACACGCCTCTGCTCCCCACTGGGCCCTGTACCACTGCTGGAGGGGAACCCCAACACCTGTACTCTCCCCTCCTTTAGGATCCAGCCCAGGCTGACCTGGAACTCACTGCGTACTCTCGGGGTGGCCTCGAACTCACGGCGATCCTCCTACCTCTGCCTCCCGAGTGCTGGGATGAAAGGCGTGTGCCACCACGCTCCGCCTCTTATTTATTTATTTTAATAAGAGAAAGAATTGGCGCAACAGGGCCTTCAGCCATCGCAATCAAACTCTGCAGACAAGAACAGAAAGGGATAAAGTTTATGACTTTCTTATTTTTTTTTTTTTAATTTTAGAGAGAGAGAGAGAGAATGAGTGAAAGAGTTGGTGTGCCAAGGCCTCAGCCACTGCACTCGGATTCCAGATGCTTGCGCCACCTAGTGGGCATGTGCCACCTTGCGCTTGCCTCACTTTTGTGCATCTGGCTTACGTGGGATCTGGAGAGTCGAACATGGGTCCTTAGGACTGGCAGGCCAGCGCCTTAACTGCTAAGCTGTCTCTCCAGCCCCATGGACTTTCTTTTTGACTTGGGCTTGTCACATTGAACCAGAGTAGGACGGCAGAATTTATTTCTCGGCAGTAGTCTTTTCCCAGGAAGGTAAACCATCTTCCAGGAATTTGCAGCTATGCAAATCCAAGAAGAACATGGCTTGAGGCCTAGTGGGCGCCAGCCTTATCAATACGGCCTTAGTATTGTCCCCCTAAACTGTTTATGTCTCTGCTTAGATCTTGTCTAAATTCAGGCTATTCTTGCAATCCTTGCATCACCCCAGACAAGTGGCTCCGTTTAAAGCAACAACAGACACAGTTGCTTAATGCATGTCCACGTTTTAAATGTGAAGAGATCAAGTCCTGAGGTAAGGTTATTACTCAAGGCTGATACTAGATATAAGGGAATTTGCCCCAGTGGTTATAGAAGTGAAAAAAACTGAGACTGGCTTCGACAAAAGTGTTCATTAGAAAGAAAAGGGGTGGGCTGGAGAGATGGCTCAGTAGTTAAGGTGCTTGCCTGCAAAGCCTAACGACCTGGGTTCAATTCCCCACATAAGCCAGATGTACAAAATGGCTCGTGCATCTGGAATTCATTTGTAGCAACCAGAGGTCCTGGTGCACCCTCATATTCCCTCTCTCTCTCCCTCTCTCTGTGTCTATCTTTCTGCTTGCGAATAAAATATTTTTAAAAACAGCAGATTTTTTTTTTATAAAAAAAGAAGAAAGGGGGCTAAAGAAAAGAGTACTGATTTCATGAAATTCAGACTACCCACCAAGAGAGAAACGAATAGACATTTTATTGGATCTTGGAGGGGCCTGGATTTGTTAATCATAAAGATTTTTTTCTTTTCAGAAATCTCTTCCTCATGTTTTAAGAGGGATTTTAACACATAAAATAGAGACTGGTTTGTCATTACAGATATCCTGGTATTATCCTGTACCTGGTGGGGACAAGGGACAGGCAAGTTTTATGCATAGTGACAAGAGAGCCAAGGAACTTTTGATGGGACCAGGCTTCCTGGATCAAGAGCACGAGATGTCCCCATCTCTTGTCGCCATGAAGGTCCCTGTGTTACTGTTTCGAGCCACTGTGAGAGTGCAGATCAGCTAAGATGCAAATGCAGATTGGGTGGAATTGAGCCCAGGTCTGTGTTGATAAAGCGCCTGGGGAAATGGCTCAGTGGTTGAAGGAATTTCCTTGCAAAAGCCTGCCAGCCTGGGCTCAATTCCCCATCACCCATGTCATGCCGGAAGTAGCACATGTGTCTGGAGTTTGTTTGCAGTGGAAAGAGATCCTGGCATGCTTATATTCTTTCTCTCTATCTCTGTCTCTTAAATAAATAAGTGAAAGTATCTTTTGAAAAAATATTTTATTTTATTATTTATTAGACAGAGAAAGAGAGAGAGAGAGAGAGAGGCAGATATATATATAGAGAGAATGGGAGCACCAGGGCCTCTAGCCACTGCAAACCAACTCCAGACGCTTATGCCCTCTTGTGTATCTGGTTTACGTGGGTCCTGGAGAATCAAACCTGGGTCCTTAGACTTCTCAGGGAGGCGCTTTAACTGCTAAGCCATCCCTTCAGTCCCTGAAAATATCTTTTAATTAAGTAGCTCAAGAAGACATGGGCCTCAGAAGTGGAACTTTTCTTTTTTTTTTAATTTATTTATTTGATAGTGACAGAGAAAGAAAGAGGCAGATAGGGAGAGAAGAGAGAGAATGGGCGCACCAGGGCCTCCAGCCACTGCAAACGAACTCCAGATGCGTGTGCC
Source organism: Jaculus jaculus (assembly GCF_020740685.1). Lineage (NCBI taxonomy): Eukaryota > Metazoa > Chordata > Mammalia > Rodentia > Dipodidae > Jaculus > Jaculus jaculus. The sequence continues at coordinate 23,004,420 of NC_059121.1, read as the reverse complement.
CCCTTGTGCATCTGGCTAACGTGGGTCCTGGGGGAATCGAGCTTCGATCCAGGGTCCTTAGGCTTCATAGGCAAGCGCTTAACCGCTAAGCCATCTCTCCAGCCCAGAAGTGGAACTTTTCTAAGAACAGCTCTCCTAAGACACATTCAAAATATTCCTTTCTTTTTCTCTGAGGATTTAAGAGACAGATAAAGGTTCCCAAATACACAAACATTCGAGCCCCATTCTGGCACCGTCTGTTCCAGGCCTTGTCTTTGGATGCTATGTCATTACTTTATTTTCTAACCTAGGGCAACTTCCAGTTCTAGCACACCAGGATTTGATCAGTTCAGATCTTTCCACGGCTACAGTTCAGTCCCGTAGGAAACTCTGAGGCTGGGATGGAGGGATGGCTTAGCGGTTTGATTAGCTGCTCTGAGCCCAGCACAATACCAGAGTGGAGAATGAGTCTTGGGCATTTTCCCAGACATTCTAGGGCAAAGACACACACATAGACTCACCTCTCTCTCATAAACACACACACACACACACACACACACACACACACACACAACACACACACACATTTTGGTATATAAAAGGAAAACAGCTTGAGAATGCAGTCCATACCTCAGGAGGCAAGCAGAGAAATAGACCCACAACCCCAAACACTAAAGCCCTTGGGGTTGAAATTCTCTGAGCAATACCTCCTGGGTGGTTGTCAATTGTGTGAGTTAATAGATTTCCTTCCTTGTTTGGGCTTGATTGAGCCAGATTTTTTTTTTTTTCTTTTTCTGCTACTTTGTGTTGACTGGGAATAAAATTCATGCCACTGAGAACCAAGAAAGTTAATATTTATTATTAGCACGGCGCTCTAGCTAACTGGCCAGCTGAAAGTTTATACTTATTTACTCGGGATTAATCAGGATTGCAATCCAGGGAGACGCAGAGAGAAGACATATTGAGGAGGCTCCCAGGTTTTACAACATGGCATCTGTATAGTAGCTTTAAACCACAAAGGAAGTGGTGTGTGGGGGGAACACAGGGCTTGCCCATTGGGTGTTGAGTTTGGAGCTGACAAAATTTAGGCTGTTTTTGTAAGAAAGGAGTTTTGTGTCGTTTCAGGCTGCGGGTAGTTTAGGGGAAGGAGTCCGTTGTGTGGAAGGTCAGCAGAAGTTAACACGATGTTTCAGGAAACTGAGGTTTGGCCCAGTGCAAAGGTCAGTTTGTAGCTGAACTGAGCACATCTCTAGCCCAGTGCAAAGGTCAGTTGTAAGCGTGCCTGAGAACGGTTTGGCCTCCCCATGTCATGTGATGGACCCTGATCTAATGCTACATTTTATCCCCCCAATGACATTTTAAATTTCATTTATTTACTTAATCTTTTGATTTTTTTTTTTTTTTTTTTTTTTGGTGGTAGGGTCTCACTCTAGCTCAGGCTGACCTGGAATTCACTATGTTGTCTCCCGGTGGCCTCGAACTCACTGTGATCCTCCTACCTCTGCCTCCCAAGTGCTGGGATTAAAGGCGTGCACCACCACGCCCGGCTCTATTTTTATTTATTTGAGAGAGAGAGAGAGAGAATGGGCATAGCAGGGCCTTCAATCGCTGCAAAGAACTCCGGACACATGTGCCGTCTTGTGCATCTGGCTTACGTGGGTCCTGGGGAATAGAACCTGTGTCCTTTGGCTTTACAGGCAAGTGCTTTTTACTGCTAAGCCATCTCTCCAGCGCCCCCCTCCCCGCCCAACATGACCTTTTTTTAAACATAAACACCTTAAATATACATTTTACAACATTGGTCAGTTTTTGATCTATCACCCTAGAGGTTAAGCATCTTGATTCCTGAAAGAAAAACCGATGAGTGAGTCAGAAGGCAAGGACATGAGAAGAGAGGCGATCCGCTCGTGCGTGTGGAGCACATATCTAAGGATACTGCCATACAACTAGCTATCCATTTTTATTCTTTTTTAAAATTTTTATTTCTTTTCATTTATTTGAGAGCGACAGATGAGCCGTGCTCTCGCCAGGTGAGTATATGGCCCTCTGCGGTAACCCTTCAGGTAAGCCATTCCTTTGAGATTCCCATGATGCGGTGGAACAGGTGAGTGTCCCTTTCATCTTTGCCTAGAGGGGACACCAACACAGGAGTCACGAACCTTTGGAAACGAGACATTCTCAGGGGGCTGCTGGAAGTCTGGGGGGCACGAGCGAGGGCACACAGGTGGCATTGTCCTGGCCACTTAGTATGTTGGCAAGGCAAAGTCGGTGGATCTGGAGGGAAAAAAATCAGAAAAAATCAGACTTCTGTTTCCTGCCTGTTGTCAAAGCGATGTATCAGGCAATGGTACACACCATGCTTTCTCTTGCTATCTGGAACCTCTCTGTTTTTCTACTGAACTAATAATGAAGGTTTTTAAAAAATATATATTTTATTTTTATTTATTTATTTGAGAGAGGCAGAGAGAAAGAGAGAGAGAATGGGCACGCCAGGGCTTCCAGCCACGGCAAACGAACTCCAGATGCTTGCTTGTTCTGGGGAATCGAACCGAGGTCCTTTGGCTTTGCAGGCAAGCACCTTAACTGCTAAGCCATCTCTCCAGCCCGTAATGAAGGTTTTGATATGGATGAAGACTTGTCAAATCTCAGAAATAGAACTGGGCCAGGAATTGGTTCTTGGAGCGGAAACTTGACCCCCACCCGCCCCTTCCTCCTCTCCCCTGCTCTCTGAAAGATTCCGCTTCGCTCACTTGAAGCGATGCACCCACCACCTCTTGTCCAGGCTCCTCTCCAGCGAACCCTTTGCTGCTGGGAAAGCAAAAGCCCAAGGCCACAGCGCTTCCTCCCGACGTTTCCTGGGCAGCAAAGCTGTGGGCTTGGCGGTGGGGGAGAGGCTAGGCAAAGGCAAGAACAAGCAAAACCAAGGGAAATGACAAAAAAACCCTATCTCTGCGTGTTTCCTTTTTTTGGGGGGGGGGCTTCTGAAGCACTTTTTGTCTTTGCAACTCTTAGGGAAAAACGGACACTTACCCACATTAAGGCAAGTTTAATATCAGAGGTTCAAGATAGCCCCGCCATAAATGCCTCACCCCTTGATTCTCACTGGTGGACTACGAAAGTGGTTTACATGGGTCCTGGGGAATCAAACCTGGGCCCTTAGGCTTTATAGACAAGTGCCTTAGCCACTAACCCATCTCTCCAGCCCTGAATCCTCTGTTTTAAAAACAATGTTGCAGTCACTCACACAAGGCATCAATTTGTGATGCTTTATGTCCTTACCAATGAAACAGTTTCCTGGTAATATCTGATTTTTTTTTTTTTTTTTGAAAGCCATTCTTGGGCTTAATGCAAAATGCCACCACACTTGTTAAGTCTTTTTTGCTAACGTATTTATTTATTTGAAACAGTGAGAGAGAGAGAGAGGGAGAAGGATGGGCACGCCAGGGCCTCAAGCCACTGCAAATGAACCCCAGACACATGCACCACCTTGTGCATCTGGCTTATGTGGGTCCTGGGGAGTCGAACCTGGGTCTTTTGGCCTTGCAGGCGAATGCCTAAGCCGCTAAGCCATGTCTCCAGCCCATCATTAACTTTTCCCTTGAGACAGGGTCTCTCACTGAGCCCAGAGCTGCCTGTTTTGGGTCAGACCGGCCGACAAGCGAGCCCCAGTGCTTCTCCTGCCTCTGTTCTCTGTGACACACTGTGCCTTACAGTTGTGTGTGGCCACACGCAAATTTCATGTGAGTTCTGGGGTTTCATTTCAGGATGGATGAGACCCTCGTGGGGCCTCATGCTTGGATGACAAGCGCTGTTCCAACCTGAGGTTTTCTTTGTGTGCGTGTGCGTGTGTCTTGCACACAGGCATGCGTGTGGAGTTCAGGGGACAACCCTGCTTTGAGACAGAGTGGCATTCACCACTCCCTTTGTGAGCACCTCGCCTGCGGAGCCATCTCCTCCGGCCCCTTCACAGTGGTGTTCAAACTGTCCAATTATCCGCAGGTTTCCCAGAGGTGCATTAAGGAACTCATCCAAACAGAATGCTTCTGCATTGATCCATCCTGGGCAGTGGAAGGCTTGAAAACTGACTTTTTCGCAATGCCCAATGCCCGGTGCCGTTAGGAATTATTAAATTAGGGCTTGTGTGTGTTCAGATTACCACGGGCTTGGTGACATTAACGCTCAGTATTTCTCCCACCTCAGTCCGAGCTCTCAAGTGCCTACAGAAGATGTGGCCTTTTTTTCTTTTCTGGTTGTTTTGCTTGTGCCACAGCCTGACCTAATTTAAGACCCAGTTCAATATACAGAACACCTTCCCTCCCCACTGTAATTCCAGCTCTCCACTGGGGGAGGTGGGAAGAATTAATCTAATGTTATTTTTAGCATCAGCAACAATAATAAAACGTGACAAAACACTGGTGAGATTTTTGTTCAGTCAAATCGTTTGACAAGAACAGGAGAGAGAGAGGGGGAAAAAAAACGCCCAGCATCATTTTCTCCTTGACTAGAAAGAGGATGTCTCGGTCCGTGGCTGTGGGAGGACAGGACTGGGCAGGAGGGAGGAGGAGGAAGCTCTGGAGCAGTGCCTGGCTCATAGAATCCTTCCAAAGATACTCGGTTCAGAGATCCTTCCATTTGCTTCACGAATATCAACTCAGTACTTAGTAAGAACATTTTATTCACCCCTGCGCTATCACTTAGTGCCAAAAGCCTTCATACAAATGATATCTGGAATCTGTCAGCCGATCTTACGTATTACCTGAGTTACCCAAACGCAAGAGCTCTTTATGAATAAATTTACCCAATGCGCTAAATAATTTACTTTAATTTCATTTTTTTTTTAAATTTTGGTTTTTTGAGGTAGGGTCTCGCTCTAGCCCAGGCTGGACTGGTATTCACTATATAGTCTCAGGGTGGTCTTGAACTCATGGCAATCCTTCCAGCTCTGCCTCCCAAGTGCTGGGATTGAAGGTGTGTGCGACCACGCCCAGGCAATTTCATTTTTATCTTGTGAATAAATTTCCCTCTTGAATAAAACAGCATCTTGAACATTTTGCACAAGTCTAGAAACAAACCATCCACCAGCTTTTCCTCCCTATCTGTCATCTTAGGGTGAGGAATGCAGGTGACCTAAATGACACAGGGAAAGGAGAGAATATAAACCCCAGGCCCACTTCCTCCCTTCAAAGCTCCAGTGTTGCCATGGGGCACTGCGGACACAAGAGTTGAAGGACATTACAGTTCCTGAGGACATCCAACCAGGTTGGCCTCTGGGACACAAAGCAGGGCAGCAGGATGAAGTAGAAGAAAGCAAAAGAGGGGCTGGAGAGATGGCTTAGCGGTTAAGCGCTTGCCTGTGAAGCCTAAGGACCCCGGTTCGAGGCTCGGTTCCCCAGGTCCCACGTTAGCCAGATGCACAAGGGGGCGCACGCGTCTGGAGTTCGTTTGCAGTGGCTGGAGGCCCTGGCGTGCCCATTCTCTCTCTCTCTCCCTCTTTCTCTCTGTCTGTCACTCTCAAATAAATAAATAAAAATAAGAAAACAAAATAGCAATGTCAAGGTGTGTGGAAGTTTTTTTTTAAGTATGCACTACCAAACCCTGCTATATTATATTATATTATCATTATTATTTTGGTTTTTTGAGGTAGGGTCTCACTCTGGCCCAGGTGGCCCAGGCTGAACTGGAATTCACTATGTAGTCTCAAGGTGGCCTCAAACTCACAGCACTCCTCCTACCTCTACCTCCAGAGTGTTGGGATTAAAGGCGTGCGCCACCACACCCAGCTGTATTTTATTTTTTATTTATATTTGATAGAGAAAGAGGCAGAGAGAGTGAAAGAAAAAGAAATACACACACACACACACACACACACACACACACACACACACACATATATATACACACACATAGAGAGAGAAAATGGGTGCACCAGGACCTTCAGCTGCTGCAAACGAACTCCAGATGCATGTGCCATCATGCGCATCTTACCTTACGTGGGACCTGGGAAATCGAACCTGGGTCCTTCAGCTTTGCAGGGTAGTGCCTCAACCGCTAAGCCGTCCCTCCCTCCAGCCCGGGGTCTGCGGCCGTTTGAATGTGAAAGCTTACACGGGCCCCACAGACGCAGGCATTTGTGACCAAGCTTCCCGCTGGAGCCCTTGGCAGACTGATCGGCTATTGGAGGCCCAACGTGACCAGGGCTGGGTCTGACTGTTCAGACCTAAGGTGTGTTTGGGGGCGGGTGTGTGGCAACCCCACCAGATGGTTTTGACACCAGAGCTGCATTTTATGTGGCTTAATTTCGTGACACAGGGCGGCACTGGGGGCAGGAGGAGGCGTGAGGGCAGAGGGGCAGGCGTGAGGCTCGAGGCAGATGCTGAACATTGGGGCGGCGGGGGGTCAGTGAACGGGGTTACCCGTGAGAGGCGTGATTGCTGCCTGGGGCTCAGAAGGGACGATGAGTTTATCTGGGGACACGATGAGTATAAATGGCCGTGAGACTTCCATATGGAGATGTTCCGAGTCAGCCCAACCTCAGGGGAACTGGGCTTGTCATCTGTTTCTGCTCCGTTCAAGAAAGCTCTCAGAAATGCCTGACGACTTAGGTTGGGTCCAACGCCAAAGCTCAGCCATCTGACCTAATCAAAAAAAAAAAAAAGAATCTCTCTGGAGAGCTAAAGACATTTGATAAATTCCAAATGCTTAAAAGTATTTATTTCGGGGCTGGAGAGATGGCTTAGTGGTTAAGATGCTTGCCTGCAAAGCCTAAGGACTCAGGTTCAATTCCCCAGTACCCACATAAGTCAAATACACAAGGTGGCGCATGTGTCTGGAGTTCACTTGCGGTACCTAGAGTTCCTTGAATGCCAACCCCCCACTTTCTCTCTATGCCTCTTTTTCTGTCTCTCCCTCTCAAATAAATAAATAAAATGTTTTAAAAAAAATTTAAGGTGTTTATTTCATGCAATGCTGTGCTGATTTTCAGAAGATGTATGCCTTGTAGATAGCACATGGTAACATTTGTTCCCTGAAATCAAATTGAATTTAAAAGTGTATTTTGGGTTATCTTTGAGGAAGATGCAACTGAATCAGAGTTCAGTACATTTTTAAAAAATATTTTTTTATGTATTTGAGAAAGAGAGAGATAGACAGAGAGAGAATGGGCACACCGGGGCCTCCTGCCCCTGGGATGGCCCAGCAATTAAGGCGTTTGCCTGTGAAGCCAAAGGACCCAGGTTCAGTTCTCCAGGACCCACATTAGCCAGATGCACAAGGGGGAACACGCGTCTGGAGTTCGTCTACAGTGGCTGGAGGCCCTGGTATGCCCATTCTCTCTCTCTCCCTCCCTCTTTTTCTGTCAAATAAATAAATAAAAACAAAATATAAAAAAAAAATGGGGCTGTAAAGATGGCTTAATGGTTAAGGTGCTTGCCGGCAAAGCCAAAGGACCTCGGTTCAATTCCCCAGGACACACGTAAGCCAGATGCACAAGGTGGCACATACATGTGGAATTTGGTTGCAGTGGCTGGAGGCCCTGGCATGCCCAGTCTCTCTCCCTCCCTGTGTCTTTCTCTCAAATAAATAAATAAAAATAATGAAATATTTTTTAAAAAATGATTTATGTGTGCAAGTATGTCTGTATTTGTGTGAGTGCGGGCACACCTGCTGTGGCAGGTGAGTGGAGAACAGAGGACAGCTTTCTGGTCCTTCCTCCCCAGCCTGCCTCGTTTGAGGCCGGTTCCTCTTGATCTTGCTCTGCTGTCGTTCTTTTTGCCGCACCTGCCGGGAGCTTCCACGACATCCTCCTGTCTCTGTCCCATCTCACCAGCATCTTGGTTCCTGCTTCTTTTTTTCTTCTTCTTCTTCTTTCCTTTTTTTTTTTTAATTTTTATTTATTTATTTATTTGAGAGCGACAGACACAGAGAGAAAGACAGATAGAGGGAGAGAGAGAGAATGGGCGCGCCAGGGCTTCCAGCCTCTGCAGACGAACTCCAGACGCATGCGTCCCCTTGTGCATCTGGCTAACGTGGGACCTGGGGAACCGAGCCTCGAACCAGGGTCCTTAGGCTTTACAGGCAAGCACTTAACCGCTATGCCATCTCTCCAGCCCAATCCAGACTTTTTAAAAATATTTTATTTTTATGTATTTGACAGAGAAAGAGAGAAGAAGACAGAGAGAGAGAGAGAGAGAGAATGGGCACGCCAGGGCCTCCAGCCACTGCAGATGAACTCCAGACGCGTGCGCCCCCTTGTGCATCTGGCTAACGTGGGACCTGGGGAACTGAGCCTTGAACCGGGGTCCTTAGGCTTCACAGGCAAGCACTTAACCGCTAAGCCATCTCTCCAGCCCTTTCTTTCTTTCTTTCTTTCTTTCTTTCTTTCTTTCTTTCTTTCTTTCTTTCTTTCTTTCTTTCTTCCTTCCTTTCCTCCCTCCCTCCCTCCCTCCCTCCCTCCCTCCCTCCCTCCCTCCCTCCCTCCCTCCCTCCCTCCCTTCCTTCCTTCCTTCTTTCCTTCCTTCTTTCTTTCTGCCTGCCTTCCTTCCTTCCTTCCTTTCTTTTTTTCTTTCTTTCTTTTTTTTTTTTTTTTTTTTTGGTTTTTCAAGGTTAGGGTCTCTCTGGTCCAGGCTGACCTGGAATTCACTATGTAGTCTCAGGGTGGCCTTGAACTCACGGCAATCCTCTTACCTCTGCCTCCCGAGTGCTGGGATTAAAACCGTGTGCCACCACGCCCAGCCTTTCTTTCTTTTTATGAGAGGGAAAAAGCAAGAGAGAGAGGAAAGAGAGAATTGGAACTCCAGGGCCTCCAGTCCCTGCAATCGGATTCCAGATGTGCGGCCTTGTGAGCTTGTGTCACCTTGTGCTCTGGCTTACATGGGACCTGGGGAGTTGAACATGAGTCCTTAGGATTCATAGGCCAGCACCTTAACCATTAAGCCATCTCTCCAGCCCTATAGTTATCTTTCTAAAGGGATCCAGTTGACCTCTCACTGGACCACTTTAAATAAAACTATGGGCTATTTTCTTATACTTTTACCTGCACATATGGAAGCACAAGTAACCACTCTTATGTTGAGGTAGATATAATGTTCATATCAAAGGTCAGAAAAGCACTGCAGAAATCAACCACAGATGAAATTAAAATATTTTAGACATATGATATTTAACCGCATTTTAAATACAATACCTCCCAAATCTAGCTGGCGTCACACACATTTGCTCTGATGATAGTTACAGTTGATCAGTCACATTTCAAGAACAGCTCCCTTTTTAGAGTCCTCAGCAAATGGGAAAATGTCCCATTCTTTTTTTTTTTTTAATTCTTGTTTATTTTTATTTATTTATTTGAGAGCAACAGACAGAGAGAGAAAGAGGCAGAGAGAGAGAGAGAGAGAGAGATAGAATGAGCGTGCCAGGGCCTCCAACCACTGTAAAGGAACTCCACATGCGTGCGCCCCCTTGTGCATCTGGCTAACGTGGGTCCTGGGGAATCAAGCCTTGAACCGGGTCTTTAGGCTTCACAGGCAAGCGCTTAACCGTTAAGCCATCTCTCCAGCCCCAAATGTCCCATTCTTAAAAAAAACAAAAGAACCAAAAAACAATATCTATGAAAACAGAGAAGTAAGGAATATCTTTTAGCATCAGTTATTATCGCCTTGACTATCAACTATTAGAAACAGCCCAGGCTGGATTATACTGCATTACCAACCTAAATTTAATAGCTTGGAACAGCAAAGCTCATTGCCCCCCACCCCAGGCTTGTGTGCATCACGGCTCTGCGGCACACTCCATTCACTCTGCACGGGGAGCCGGGGGAAGGAACGTGGTGACGTCACCGGTGTGAAAATCTACCACGCAGCATGGAGTCATTCCTGTCATGACCAAAGGAAAGATAAGGAAGGAAGGGAAGGTCAGTTCAGCCACACCCGCTGTAGTGAAATGGCATGCTCTGTCTTGAAAGATTAGCCTTTTTTTTTTTCTTTTCTGATGGAAGAACTGCCAACTATGACCTCATTTGATGGGATACTGCCACCTCTTGTTGATGGGAGCTTGCAGGCTCTGGCAGCGAACTTCCTTCCAAAAGAACTGCACATTCCTCGGGCCTAGTTAATCGTTCACTCTCCCCTTTGCACACCAGAGGTCACACAAACGTGCACATGTCTGCACCCCAGTCCTGTTCTTTATTCTCAAATAAAAATTCCTTAAAATTTAAAAAAAATATTTATTTTTTTTTTAATTTTTTTGTTCATTTTTATTTATTTATTTGGGAGCGACAGACAGAGAGAGAAAGGCAGATAGAGAGAGAGAGAATGGGCACACCAGGGCCTCCAGCCACTGCAAACGAACTCCAGATGCGTGTACCCCCTTGTGCATCTGGCTAACGTGGGTCCTGGGGAATCGAGCCTCGAACTGGGGTCCTTAGGCTTCACAGGCTTAACTGCTAAGCCATCTCTCTAGCCCTTTATTTATTTATTTGAGAGAGAGAGAGAAAGAGAGAAAGAGGGAGAGAGACAGAGACATAGAGAGAAAAATAATGGGTGCACCAGGGCCTCCAACCACCACAAGCAAACTCTAGATGCATGAGCTACCTTGTGCATCCGGCTTTCATAGGTGCTGGGGAATCAAGCCTGGGTTCCCAAGCCTTTACAGGCAAGTGCCTTAACCACTAAGCCATCTCTCCATCCTCTTAAAAATATTTTTATTCATTTATTTGAGAGGAAGAGAGAACAAATGGATGCACCAGAACCTCTTGCCACTTCAAACAAACTACAGACACGTGCCAGTGTGGTTTTATGTAGGTACAGGGGAATTGAACCTACTCAGAATACCAGGCTTTGCAAACAAGCACCTTTAACTGCTGAACCATCTCTCCAGCTCTAAAAATTCCCTTATTGGAGACTTGTCTATATGTTGCCATATAGACAATATATTCCATATATATTGGCCAACTCATAACAGACTCCACCAAGAAGACAGGCATAGGACTTCCATTTACATGCTATAGGTCAAAGCAAGTCACATGGCTGTGATTCATATCAAGAATGCAGGGGAGGTTAGAGAGATGGCTTAGTGGTTAAGGCGCTGGCCTGCAAAGCCAAAGGACGCAGGTTTGATTCCCCAGGACCCAAGTAAGCCAGATGCACAAGGTGGTGCATGCATCTGGAGTTCGTTTGCAGCGGCTGGAAGCCCTGGTATGCCCATTCTCTCTCTCTCTCAAATAAATAAGTAAAAATAAAATATTAAAAAGAAAGAATACAGGGGAGAATAATTCTCCTAATGTCCACAGAATTAGAAAAATACTGATGACCAGCGCCAGCGCCTATTATGGCAACCTATGTTCAAACTTTGTTTTGCTTCAAACGTGGCTTGGTGTCGGGTTAGCGGTGTTGCGTGTTGGCAGAACACGGGCCTTTCGCGGTAAGTGGCTGTGTCGGGCAATTTGAGACCCTGAACTTGGCATTTGGTGGTTCTTGGATTCCAAGAACAGAACCAGTACTGGGATCATCTTCACATAGACTGGCTGGCCTGTCTCAAAATGTACTCATAAGGGAAATTTGGACAGATGATGGGAATAATAAAATCCTGATGGTTGTGCGACCTTAGACAAGTCCGAACGAGGCCACCTCCGTCTTTAGAGCGGTGACCCGTCTTCACCCTCCTTGAAAAACCCACGCACGGTGTCCTTGCTTTGTTCCCATCTTTGTGCTTTCGGAAGACCTCACACATTTTTTTGCTTGGGGTATTACTTCTTTTCCAATGGTTTTAATTGTTAGAAGCTCTTTTTGTCTTGGTATCATCTGTGTTCAGTTGAGAGGAATAGTTTGTGAGGACATGCATGTAGGCCATTCCTATTTTTATTATTTTCCAATTCATTACTTTTCTTTTGGACTCGTATCCCTCCACTTTTATGTGTTTTCCCCCTAAGTGGCTCACGATGTGAATTCTTTGGATTGTTGAAGAATGTAATAGTTTGGCAGTAAAACCATTCTCCTAGGACTGTAAGGACGGCTTAGCAGTTAAGGCACTTGCCCGTGAAACCTAAGGACCCGGGTTCGATTCCCCAGGACCCACACAAGCCAGATGCACAAGGGGGCGCATGCGTCTGGAGTTCATTTGCAGTGGCCAGAGGCCCTGGTGCGCCCATTCTGTATCTGCTTCTTCCTCTCTCTTCCTCCCTCCCTCTATCTCTCCCAAATAAATAAATAATAAATAAATAAAACCATTCTCTCAAATTGAATCCAACCACATTGATCTCCTTATTACTCTAATTTCTTCTTTGTTTCAAAGTTTTCTGAAGCCAGGTGAGTTGCAATGAAATTTGTTTCTTTTTATTTTAAAAATATAACTTTAAGCAGGGTATGGTGGCGCACGCCTTTAATCCCAGCACTTGGAGGCAGAGGTAGGAGGATTGCCATGAGTTCAAGGACACCCTGGGACTACAGAGTGAATTCCAGGTCAGCCTGGGCTAGAGTAAGACCCTACCTCGAAAAAAAAAAAAAAAGGGAGGAGGGGGAGGCTGGAGGGATGGCTCAGCAGTTAAGGTGCATATCTGTGAAGCCTAAGGACCCAGGTTTGATTCTCCAGGTCCCACATAAGCCAGATGCACAAGGTGGCACATGCATCTGGAGTTCATTTGCAGTGGCTGGAGGCCATGGTGTGCCCATTCTCTCTCTTTCTTTTTGCTTCTTTCCCTCTCTCTTTCTCTCTCAAATAAATAAATAAATAAAATATAAAAAAGAACTTTTTTAAGGGAGTGGTGAGCTGATAAATGGTTGGTAAAGTGCTTGGCTCACACAAACATGAGGACCTGAGTCCTGTCTTCTGTACCCACGTAAAATGTTGGGCCTGGACATGCACAGCTGCAATCCCAGCTCTAAGGAGACAGAGGCAGAGGATTCCTGCAGCTTGCTGGCCAGTAAGTCTAGCCTCCTTACTGTGTGACAGACCAATGAGAGACACTGTCTGTGGTGGTTTGATTCAGGTGTCCCCCACAAACTTACGTGTTCTGAATGCTAGGTTCCCAGCTGATGAAGATTTGGGAATTAACACCTCCCGGAGGCAGTGTATTGTATCTCTCTCAAAATAAAATAAAAATCTAAAATAATAACAATAATAATAAGAGTTCACGTCCAGATATGTAGAACCAGCAGGCTGTCACCTGGACCACGGCACTCAGGGCAGGGTGAGCTTGCCAGGCCAGCTGTCTTGGGGTGTCTTAGGGTAACCTGTAATGAAGATGTGGGGCCACTGCTCCCAACACTGCCAGTGCTATTTTTTTTTAATATTTTTTGTTCATTTTTTTATTTATATATTTGAGAGCGACAGACACAGAGAGAAAGACAGATAGAGGGAGAGAGAGAGAATGGGCGCGCCAGGGCTTCCAGCCACTGCAAACGAACTCCAGACACGTGCGCCCCCTTGTGCATCTGGCTAACGTGGGACCTGGGGAACCAAGCCTCGAACCGGGGTCCTTAGACTTCACAGGCAAGTGCTTAACCACTAAGCCATCTCTCCAGCCCAGCCAATGCTATTTTTTTCCCCTTTGTTTTTCAAGTTATTTGCCAAGGCTGTTCCTGAAAGGATCCACATTCTAGAATCTGTCTTGACTGCTGAGTTTCCTTTCTCCTCAGTCTCAACCCCCACACACGCTTGTGCATGTGTAACAACACACACACACACACACACACACACACACACACACACACATCAAAAAAACAGAGCTCTGTGGTTAGGGTACTTCAGTTCCTGCCAGGCGGGGGCCAGACATCTGCACGGGCGGCTTTCCCTGTGGGCACTCTGGTTCCTCTCGGCTGCCTCTCGATGCGGAAGACAGCTTGCTGTGGTCTAGCTGTGGGATCCACCTTGGTGTGACGAACGTCTTCAGTCGATAACCCTACGAATGTGACTCCTTTCTCTTTAGTTTCCTTCCCTGTAAAATGGACGTGATGCTGACGGTGCCCACGTGAGACATGCATAGCGAGAGGATGCCATTCCCCCACCCCTTGCCAATGTGGCCACATGCGTGGTCTTTGAGCCGCCAGATGCTATTCTGGAAGTACATTTTGCCAAAGGAAGGGAAGGACTCCTTATAACGTGCTCCCTCTAGACACAAAATGGCCTGGATCTCCATGACCTCACAGTGCCTGACACTACCTACACAAGACCATCATAACAGGAGGAAAAGACGATGACATCAAAATAAAAGAGAGACTTATGGAGGGGGTGGGGATATGATGGAGAGTGGAGTTTCAAAGGGGAAAGCAGGGGAGAGAGGGAATTGCCATTGCCATGGTTTATTGTCTATGATTATGGAAGTTTTCTATATATATATATATATATATATATATATATATATATATATATATATGTATGTATGTATATATATATATATATATATATTGAGGAAGTAGGTTTTGGCTGGCAGAGATAAGAGACACAGATGGTGGAGTAACCGTGCCAGGGTCATGCATGGGAGAAAGAGAACCCGCAAGGGAGGCAAGTTGCAGAATAACAGAAGCTTTAAGTTGGTCCAGAGTTTCCTTAGACTGGGCGTTGATTTCTCCAGAAAACCCTCTGAGTGTCAACGGTGGGAGCAAAGGGTGGATCACTGTCTTATTTCCATCTCCTTCCCTGTGAGGGATCCAGAGCTTTGGTGTGCACCTGCTCTGCCCGCTTACTCCTGGGCTGTCTCCCTGGCCGGGGCTCTGTCAACCCCATTGCCTTTGGGGGTGGGGGAGGCCGGCTCAGGGTCAAAGTTCGATGTGGGTTTGCTCATTCCAGCCTTGTGGACCACTTTAGTGGAAGGCGCTTTAGTCCAGGTGTGGAAATGACAATGCAACCACAGCTGGAGGATGTACAAACCCAGACAATGCCAGAAAGAAAAAAAATAAATGGGCTGCTAGCGCAGTAGCTGGGGCTAAGTCACAGGAGCACTGATCCTACTTGGCATTTATTCAGGGCTTCCCACACAAGCGGTGGTGGGAAACCCAGGGACCCATCATATCACTACCCGACGGGGAAGTTCAGCGACCTTCGCACAGTCAAGGACCTTGTAGTAAAATGCCCGAGCTTGATGATGCTCATTTCCCTTCTTCTTCTTCTTCTTCTTCTTCTTCTTCTCCTTCTCCTTCTCCTTCTCCTTCTCCTTCTCCTTCTCCTTCTCCTTCTCCTTCTCCTTCTCCTTCTCCTTCTCCTTCTCCTTCTCCTTCTCCTTCTCCTTCTCCTTCTTCTCCTCCTCCTCCTCCTCCTCCTCCTCCTCCTCCTCCTCCTCCTTCTTCTTCTTCTTCTTTTTCCTTTTTCAGTGAATGATCTGCTGACTACCTTTATGGAAACTTGACTCGACTAAATTTGCATTAAGATGTAAGAATATATTTATAAGCTCAAAGGAAAGAAGGATGTCTTCAATAAACCACGGAAGAAGTAACTGCAGAGCAAACGATTATTTATTATGGCTTTGTTGTTGCTATTGCATATAAAATTTAACTTTTAATACAGTCAAAGTGAAAAATGCCAGCCGGTGGTGGTGAGACAATAATCGGCTTTTATGTTACCCCCCAAGAGAAATATCTGGCATATTAAAATAATTTATAAACCTACTGAAGATGATGCTAAGATAGCCAGTAGAAAAATGGGCTAAGAGCCGGGCGTGGTGGCGCACACCTTTCATCCCAGCACTTGGGAGGCAGAGGTAGGAGGATTACTGTGAGTCTGAGGCCATCCTGAGACTGCATAGTGAATTCCAGGTCAGCCTGGGCTGGAGCGAGACCCTACCTTGAAAACAAAAAAAATAAAAAAAAGAAAAGAAAGAAAGAAAAAAATGGGCTAAGTATAGAAACCAGCAGTGGACATAAGAGGAAACAAGGGTGTAAAATAAATAAAAGCAATATTCCATTATTCTGATAATCAACAAAATGCACCTATGACATTCTACTGCTCCACAATATTTTCAGTACTTGGGACTATTGTCAGAACTGCCAAACTTATTCTAGGGACATGCACATGATTGTGAAGAGAAAACTTAAATGTATATCCTCAGGAGAGAGCTTAAATAAATGATGGGAGCTGGAGAGATGGCTTGGAGGTTAAGGCACTTGCCTGCAAGGCCCAAAGACACCAGGTTCAAGGCCCCTGTATCCATATAAAACCAGATGAACAAAGCGGCTCATGTGCACCCGGAGTTCATTTGCAGTAGCTGGAGGTCCTTGACGCCTATTTTTTCTCTGTGTCTCTCCCCACCCCCTTAATGTGCAAATAAATAAAATATTTGTTAAATGATGGTATAGTCACACAATGGAAGCTTCTACCACAGTCAAAAGTAAGCAAGTAGGGCTGGAGATGGCTTAGCGGTTAACGCACTTGCCTACGAAGCCTAAGGACCCATGTTTGACTCTCCAGATCTCACCTAAGCCAGACACACAAAGGTGAGGCAAGTGCAAGGTCTCACATGCCCACTACAAGCCTGGAGTTCAATTGCAGTGGCTGAGGCCCTGGTGTGCCAATTCTCTCTGTCTCTGTCTCTCTCATTTGCTCACTCTAAAGTAAGCAAGTAAAGCAGCATGTATTTCCAGGTATTAATCTCAAAAATACATTGATAAGAGAGACAAGAAAACTATGACATTAAATTATACACAAATATAGTTAGTATCAATTATTCAAAAATTACAAACATGAAATATTTTCATGTTGCTAATGAGTACATAAAGCACACAGTAAACAAATTTCTTAGGAAAGATAAACATCAATTCAGGATCACGCTGGCCTCTGGTTCACGGGAGGTTTCATCAGTAAACTTTGTTTTTTCTTACATTCCATTGTACTGTATAATTTTTTTTTTGATGTGATCTATATGGTGTGTATGTGGGTGTAAAGTTATTTTCTACTCTTCAGTGTTATTTTGCAGTACTTCATAGAAATAAGTCAGAAAAATGCCTCCAGGAATAAGTTGGAGACTCTTTTAGAGAACCATAAGTCTGGGGACAAGGTTGCCAGTTAGCTCCCAGTTAAGAAGTGGTAACAACACAATGGCAGAATGCTGTGGAGGTCCTAAATTATTGCAAAGAACTGAGGATGAAGGAGGGAGACCTCAAACAATGAATCAACGGAATATGGACATTCATTCAATGTGGGGTAAAGAAATGACCTAAGAGACTTCCAGCCTGAAAGGCAAAGTGGCTGATGTTATTTTAAATATTTTTATTATTGGCTTGCAAGCAGAGGGAGATAGAAGAGAAATAGAATGGGCCCACCAAGGCCTCCAGCCACTGCAAATGGACTGCAGATGTATGTGATTCCAGATGCATGTACCACTTTGTGCTTCTGGCTTTATGTTGATACTGGGGAATTGAACCTGTGTCCTCAGGCTTTGCAGGCAAGTGTCTTAATCACTGAGCCATTTCTCCAGCTCTGTAGCTGATGCTTTGAGGAACATAGAGAAAAGAAAAAAAAACATAGTTGGGGGGGGGGGAGCAAGGCTGTGGTTAAGGCTGAGGCATCTGTGTGTCCCTTGGACACAGAGGTCTGGAGGAAGTCCTGGCCTGGCCTTTGGACAGGTGTCCTTGACCTTTCAACTGTGTGATTTCTTCTCCCATGTGTTCATGTAGCCACCAATCTTCATGCCATATGAACTCAGAAGTGTCTTCACTTGCCGCGTTTCTGCACATCTGAGTTTGCTGGGCATCTCAATCCCATCCACTCTGGCAGGACCAGTCAGAGTCTCCATTCCAGTGTCATATATATCTGCTCTTTTCCTCTCAATCCAGAGTTCTTGTTGACACCTTCCAAATCTATCAGGAGCTGGGGGCAAAGGACTTTGGCTAACGTAGCTTACAGAAATCAGACTTCTTGGGAACAGAACAGGACAGAGAGGGCAGAGAATTGATCCCTCATGGATGTGTGTGAGTACAACTCAGGAATAATCCAGGACTGGAGAGAGGGCTTAGTGGTTAAGGCACTTGCCTGTGAAGCCTAAGGACCCAGGTTTGATTCCCCAGGACCACATAAGCCAGATGCACAAGGTGGCGCAAGCCATCTGGAGTTCATTTGCAGTGGCTGGAGGCTCTGGTGCACCCATTCTCTCACTCTATCTGCCTCTTTCTGTCTTTTTCTCTCTACCTGACTCTTTCTTAAATAAATAAATCAAATATTTTTAAATGTCAAACCAATAAAACTAACAAAAATGGGGCTGGAGAGATGGCTTAGTGTTGAAGGCACTAGCCTGTGAAACCTAGGGACCCAGGTTCAATTCCCCAGTACCCACATAAGGCAGATGCACAAGATGACACACGCAGCTGAAGTTTGCAGTGGCTGAAGGCCCTGGGGGGCCCATTCTCCCTCCACCGCCCTCCCCCCCTCCTTCCCTCTTTCTCTTTCTCTCAAATAAATAAATAGATAAATGTATTTTTAAAAACTAATAAAAAAGTAAAGGGGAATGGAGAAGGAAGGTGGGTCAACAAAGGTTATGGCTTTGGGAGAAATTCAAGTTCACTTAACAAATCCAAGTGAAGAAAAAAAAAATGAAAGAACAGTGAAGAAATGAGAATAAAAGTGATGGTCAGGAAGTAGCAGAAAATGTCAACTAAGTCCATCCCAACCCTACAACAGTGTTGATGGAACAATACAAGATAGCTATGATTATTTAAAAATGGAAGCCGGGCGTGGTGGCGCATGCCTTTAATCCCAGCACTCGGGAGGCAGAGGTAGGAGGATCTCTGAGAGTTCGAGGCCACCCTGAGACTACATAGTGAATTCCAGGTCAGCCTGAGCCAGAGTGAGACTCTACCTCGAAAAACAAAAACAAAAAACAACAACAACAACAAAAAAAAATGGAAATAAGATAAGTGAGGTAACCCAGGCCCAGAAAGCCAAGCGCCACATGTTCTCTCTCGTATGTGGATCCTAGCTACAGATGATCGGGCTTCTGTGTGAGAATGAAAATACTTAGTAGCAGAGGCCAGTAAGTTAAAAAGGAAACATAAAGGGAAGAGAAAGGAAGGGAGGAGGATACTTAATAGGTTGATATTGTATATATGGAAGCGTAATGATTGTGATGGGGAGGCAATATGATGGAGAATGGAATTTCAAAGGGGAAAGTGTGGGGGGGTGAGGGAGGGAATTACCATGGGATATTTTTTATAATCATGGAAAATGCTAATAAAAATTTTAAAAAATTAAAATTAAAAAAATGGAAATAAGAGAGATGAGCATGGTGGTGCACGCCTTTAATCCCAGCACTCAGGAGGCAGAGGTAGGAGGATCGCCATGAATTCAAGGCCACCCTGAGGCTACATAGTGAATTCCAGGTCAGCCTGGGCTAGAGGGAGATCCTACCTCGAAAAAACAAAACAAAACAAAACAAAAAAAATGGAAATAAGTGCTGGAGAGATTTCCCAGTGGTTAAACCCATATGACCTGGGTTTGAGTCCCTGGTACCCACATAAAACCAGATGAAGTGGTACCTGCATCTGAAATTTGTTTGGAGTGGCAAGAGGCCCTGGTGTGCAATGTTCTCTCTCTCTCCTTCCAAATAAATGAAAGTATTTTTTAAAAATGGAAAATAATAGCTGGGTATGGTGGTGCACACCTTTAATCCCAGCACTCAGTAAGCAGAGGAAGGAGGATCACCGTGAGTTCAAGGCCACCCTGAGACTACATAGTGAATTCCAGGTCAGCCTGGGCTAGAACGAGACCCAACCTTGAAAAACAAAAACAAAAACAAAACAAGGAAACAAAAATCATTTGGATGTGTGTGTGTGCGATGTTGTGAATGTGTGTGAGCACATCGGTACTTTTGTGTGGGCGAGGTATGAACGTGCATGAGTGTGCCAGACGTGAAGAGGCCAGAGGTTGATAGCAGGTCTTCCTTGATCGTTCTCCACTTGGTTTATTTGTTTATTTTTTAAAATTTTTATTTATTTATTTGAGAGCAACAGACAGAGAAAGAGGGAGAGAGAGAGAGAGAGAGAATGGGTGCGCCGGGGCCTCCAGCCACTGCAAACAAACTCCAGATGCATGCGCCCCCTTGTGCATCTGGCTAACGTGGGTCCTGGGGAACCGAGCCTCGAACCGGGGTCCTTAGGCTTCACAGACAAGCGCCTAACCGCTAAGCCATCTCTCCAGCCCTCCACTTGGTTTATTGAGGCAGGGTCTTTCTCGTGAGCCCAGAGCTCTCCCCTGGCTAGTCACCTTGGCCTGGGGACCCTCTTACCTCCACTTCCCAGGCAGGGGCTGGGGTTCCAGACTCCAGTCCGTACACTTAATGCAGCAAGCACTTTCTCCACTAAACCGTTTCCACAGCCTCCGGAACTATAATCTGGCTTTGCCTTCTTCCACTTCCTTCTTTACAGTGGGTCTGGAGGCCCCCGTGACCTTCTCCATGGACGTCCCGTCACACTGTCTGTCGACACAGAAGACCTAGTGGTGGCGACCAGACAGAGGTGAAGTCTCCAGGCTCGGCTCCAAACCCCAGCTCTGCCGCGAGCTCATGGCCATACCCTGGACCACTGTCCACAGTGTCCATGGGCCTGGCTGGGCAGTTACCCTCCTTTCAGCTGTGACTGTACATCTGGTCCCTGGGCACAGAGTTGAAAAAGCTCCTAAGGGTGCTGTGCACCTCTCACTGGGCCCAGGCCCAAATGGAGAGCTACCTCTGCAATGGCATTCATTCCTTGGAGTCATGTCAGATACCCAGCCAGGCCCTCGGGGTAAGGGAATGCGCTCACAGCAGATGCCAGGATACCCTTCCCTTTTCTTCTCTTTGCAACCTGGAGCCAACGTGGCAGCTATGCCAGCGGAGGAAGGAACCCATTGCAGGCAGAGGAACTGGCACGGAGCTTAAAGTATGAGCTCAGAGAAGGGCTGGGTGGAAAGTCTGAAGCTGGGCAGTTTGCTGGGAGCCACAGCAACTTTGGGAGAAGCTGTCAGAATCACTCAGACACACACTCAGGGGACCTTCAGCTGTCCCCAAAGTACCTCTTAATTTGGAAACAATCGGAAGGCAGGTCAGAGGGTCTCTCATCATTTGGCAGAGCGAGTGGCTCTCCATGGCCTTGGCATGCCTGGGCAAGTGTGGGTCCAGGCTCCAATTAGGTGTGAGAAATGGTTTCTGGTGTCTGCCAGCTGGGGGGGAGCCAAGCAACTTATCACCCCTGTCTAATCCACATAAGGGGTTCCTTCAGCGCCGGGGCACAGGAAGAACCAATGATACCATTCATCAAGCAGCCTTTTTGCAAACAGTGGAGGAAGCTCACAGGTGCTGAGGCAAATGCCACCAGGGTGATATCACTGGGAAAGTTTCTGGAGGTAGGATGCCAGTGGCATAGCAAATGCAAGAGGCAGGGATGGCACTAAGTGCTTTCTAAGCAGGAGGAGGCTAAGGAAAGCTTCCCGTGGAACCTCAGGACAGAACGGAGGGGCTAATGTCTGCAGGGGGCCCCCAGAGTGGGAGCTTCGCATCAGGCTGTCAGGGTTCCTTGCTGTCTGTGTGTCTGACTGTGGGCAGTTGTTTGAGGGTTGGTTTATTTTATTTTATTTTTATTTATTTATTTGAGAGCAACCGACAGGGCGAGAAAGAAGAACTCCAGACGCGTGCGCCCCCTTGTGCATCTGGCCTACGTGGGTCCTGGGGAATCAAGCCTCGAACCAGGGTTCTTAGGCTTCACAGGCAAGCACTTAACCGCTAAGCCATCTCTCCAGGCCAGTTGTTTGAGTTTGGAAGTACCAGGGTCTTAAGGTTGAAAATGGGGGTGATGGCATGGCTATGTTTGTGGGGTGAATGTGAAAATGAGTAATGGACCCTCACCCCAAGCACTGGGTGCAGTGTGTGGAGCATGAAACGTGTTCAAAGAAGCCGGGCGTGGTGGCGCACACCTTTCATCCCAGTACTCGGGAGGCAGAGG
This sequence comes from Jaculus jaculus, assembly GCF_020740685.1. Taxonomy (NCBI): domain Eukaryota; kingdom Metazoa; phylum Chordata; class Mammalia; order Rodentia; family Dipodidae; genus Jaculus; species Jaculus jaculus. Next base: position 22,982,554 of record NC_059121.1, on the reverse strand, counting down.
TAGGAGGATCGCCAAGAGTTTGAGGCCACTCTGAGACTCCACAGTGAATGCCAGGTCAGCCTGAGCTGGAGTGTGAGACCCTACCTCGAAAAACCAAAACCAAAAGAAAAAGAAAGGAAGTGTTCAAAGAGGTTAGAATAGGAGAGAACTGCGGGAGTCATAAGCAAGCAAACTCTCCTTAGGTTCAGAGAGGCTTTGTTCAAAGACTGCCAAGCAGGTTGGGGAGATGGCTCAGTACTTAAAGGCAATTAGTTACAAAGCCCGATGGCCTGGGTTTAATTCCCCAGCACCCACATAAAGCCACACGCGGGCTGGAGAGATGGCTTAGCGGTTAAGCGCTTGCCTGTGAAGTCTAAGGACCCCGGTTCGAGGCTCGGTTCCCCAGGTCCCACGTTAGCCAGATGCACAAGGGGGCGCACGCGTCTGGAGTTCGTTTGCAGAGGCTGGAAGCCCTGGCGTGCCCATTCTCTCTCTCTCCCTCTATCTGTCTTTCTCTCTGTGTCGTTCTCAAATAAATTAATTAATTAATTAATTAAAAAAATTTTATATAAAAAAAAGCCCGATGGCCTGTGTTTAATTCCCCAGTACCCACATAAAAGCCACATGCACAAAGTAGCACATGCATCTGGAGTTTGTTTGCAGTGCCAGGAGGTCCTGCCTGTTCATACTCACTCTTTCTGTCTGTCATTCACACACGAATAAATAAATATTTGAAAATGAAGAAGTAAAGAAAGACTGTCAAATATGCTGGAGAGATGGCTCAGCGATTAAGGTGCTTGCTGGCAAGGCTGCCAGCCGGGGCTCAAGTCCCCGGAGCCCACGTAAAGCCGCCAGACACTAAGGAGTGTGTGCTTGACAGTCTCAAGTTGCTGTAATCCCAGCCTGCTCCCAGCAATGGGATGCAGAGCCCAGGGAGTCAGGAAGCTGTCCGGCCAGCTCGACCGGTGCACACGCAGCAGCAACACAATCAGAGAACCTGTGGCAAAGGCGAGGGCAAGCACCCTGTACACACACACATACACACACACACACACACACACGCTTTATAGACTGACAAGTGGGAGCCGGGTGTGGTGGCGCACGCCTTGAATCCCAGCACTCGGGAGGCAGGGGTAGGAGGATCGCCATGAGTTCGAGGCCACCCTGAGACTCCATAGTGAATTCCAGGTCAGTCTGGGCCAGAGTGAGACTCTACCTCGAAAAACCAAAAAAAAAAAAAAAAAAAAAAAAAAAGACTGACAATGGGGCTGGAGAGATGGTCTAGTGGTTAAGGCGTTTGCCTGCAAAACCAAAGGATCCAGGTTCGATTCCCCAGTACCCATGTAAGCCACATGTACAAGGTGGCACATGCATCCTGAGTTCCTTTGCAGAGGCTGGAGGCCCTAGTGTGCCCATTCTCTTTCTCTGTCTCTCTCTGCTTGCCTCTTTCTCTCTGAAATAAATAAATAGATAATATTTTTAAAAAGACTTACAAGTGTGGTGGCATTTTGCATTAAGCCCAAGAATTGCTTTCAAAAAAAAGTCAGATATTACCAGGAAACTGTTTCATTGGTAAAGACATAAAGCATCACAAATTGATGGCTTGCATGAGTTACTGCAACATTTTTGTTTTTGTTTTTTAAATAGGATTCAGGGCTGGAGAGATTGGTTAGTGGTTAAGGCACTTGCCTATAAAGTCTAAGGACCCAGGTTCAATTCCCCAGTACCCATGTGAGCCAGATGCACAAAGTGGCACCTGCGTTTGGAGTTTGTTTGTACTGGCTGGAGGCCCTGGCATGCCCATTCTCCCCCTTTCTCTGCCTCTTTCTCTCTATCTCAAATAAATAAATAAAACGTATTAAGAAATATGATTCAAACTCAGATATTTAAGTCTATATTATCATTATATAAATGCATAAGTAATTTCAAAATTGTGTCAGGGGCTGGAGAGATGGCTTAGCGGTTAAGCGCTTGCCTGTGAAGCCTAAGGACCCTGGCTTGAGGTTCAATTCCCCAGGACCCATGTTAGCCAGATGCACAAGGGAGCGTACGCGTCTGAAGTTCATTTGCAGTGGCTGGAAGGCCCAGGCACGCCCATTCTCTCTCTCTCTGTCTCTCCCTCTTTCTCTCTCTGTGTCTGTCACTCTCAAATAAATAAATTAAAATTGAAATTAAAAAAAATTGTGTCAGATGTCTTCTGAAGCCGAAGTGTGTTAAGCCTAGATATAACAAGACTATCAGGAGGAAAGAAAATACCCTTAAAATGCTCATGTCCCCTCCTCTGCTCTCTTGAATATGCCTTCCTGCCATTGCGCTGCCCCTGACATAAGACACTCCCAAGATTAAGCCAGCTTCAGTCTCCCAAGTCTGTAACTAGCGTTCACCTAGGAAATCCTGGGAATTCCCGAGTGCCGCGTTGCTTTGAGGTCTCCTGCGTGTCACCTCCATGCCGTGCCACGTAGGAAACGTCAGCCCCTTCCCTGAGCTCTGCCAGGAAGGAGCTATGCAGACAGAAGTCCTTGGGAGTGAAAAATGGAGTCCCATATTGCAGCAAAGCAAATGCCCATCGTTTGGATCTGTGGACTGAAGGTTTGATTCCCTTCCTGGGAGGATGCAGAAACTTTAAGAAATGGGCTGGAGAGATGGCTTAGCGGTTAAGGCACCTGCAAAGCCAAAGGACCCAGGTTCGGTTCCCTAGGACCCATGTTAGCCAGATGCACAAAGGGGCGCACGCATCTGGAGTTCGTTTTCAGTGGCCGGAGGCCCTGGTGTGCCCGTTCTCTCTCTCCCTCCCTCTTCCTCTGCCAAATTAATTAATTAAATATTAAAAGAAAAATAATGGGGGCCTATTGGAAGGAAATTAGGTTATCAGGGGCACTTAATGGAAATATTAGAACCCTTCCTAATATCTCTCGGTTCACTACCCAGTCATCACGACATCAATGGCTTTGTCCCACAATGTGCTACTTGCTATGATTCATCACCACTGGCCCAAGAGCAGCAGATGACTATGGAAAGAACCCTCTGGAACCATAAGCCAAAACAAACCTTCCCACCTGGTAAATGGTGTTGCAGTCAGGTTTGCATTGCCGGCAGAAAACACCCGACCAACAGCAGCTTGTGGGGGAAAACAAGGAAAAGAAAAAAGGCTTTATTTTGGTTTACAGACACAAGGGGAAGCTTCATGATGGCAGGGGAAAACGACGGCATCAGCAGATGGACAACAGCAACAGGAGAGTGTGCCACACACTGGCCAGGGGACACTGGCTGTAACGCCCAGAAGCCCACCCCCAGCAACACACTGCCTCCAGGAGGCGTTAATTCCCAAATCGTCATCAGCTGGGAACCCAGCATTCGGAACACCTGTTTAAGGGGGGACACCTGAATCAAAGCATCACAAGTGGTCTGTCTCAGCTATTTTGTCACAGCAACAGAAAGCTGACTAAGACAGCCAAGAACTTAACGAGGAGCATCCCCACTCCTGTTCCACAGCCTCATGGCTCAGCAAGCAGACCATTTTGCTAACTAGCGTCCTCACCTCTGTCCCCTTCATGCTCGATGTTTCCCACTTGTTCGGATTTCTCCCTTTGTAGTCTATTCCCTCTCTGTCTCTCCATGGCCAAGGCAGGCCGGCTATATGTTCTTCTTTGAAACTTTGTGAAAAGCAAACACTTTAAGCCCTTCAATGGTCCCAACGCAGCTCTAAACGGTGGCTGTTAAGCAATGGAGCTTGGTTTCTTCTCATTAGGTAAGGATCCAGGGATTCCAGAGAGAAAGTCTGCTCAGCCTCGTCTCCGTATCAAGCCTGACACTACCTACACGAGACCATGATAATAGCAGGAAAAGATGATGATATGAAAATAAAGAGAGACTGATTGATAGAGGGAGGAGATATGATGGAGAGTGGGGATTCAAAGGGGAAAGAGGGGGGAGGGAGGGAATTACCATGGGATATTGTTAACAATGATGAAAGTCGTCAATAAAAAAAAATAAAAATTGACGGGCGTGGTGGTGCACACCTTTAATCCCAGCACTTGGGAGGCAGAGGTAGGAGGATCATCATCGAGGCCAGCCTGAGATGACATAGTGAATTCCAGGTCAGCCTGGGCTAGAGTGAGACCCTACCTTGAAAAAACAAACAAATAAATAAATAAATAAATAAATAAAAACTTTAAAAAAGAAGAAGGCAATATTTAGACACTCTAAGGCAATGCTCATCCTCTGAACCCAGGACTCTTCCATATGAATGTCAGTGGAAGCCTACCAGAGCTACAAACATCTCCCAGACAAAGGCTTCCAGAAGTTCCCTCCTGCCTTCACTTGCTTCCCAACAAGAAGCCAACCTCAGGATGGAACTGACAAGGGACATCTCTCTGGCTCTGAGGCTGCCTCTTCCCCTCAGGCCTCGCTCCTCTTGCTGCCATACGTGTGGGTGTGAACCTGCTCATGTGGGCAGGGTGGAGCTGGCGATGTTCCCAGCTCTGGGGCTAAGGAAGGACCAGGTCCCACTGAGCAGGCTGTGTGGGGAGAGAGGGAGGAGGTCCTCTAATGAGGGACACCCAGACAGCTGTGTCACTCACAGCCCCTGTGCCTGAATTGGAGAAAACAGTGTTGCTTTGAGTCTGTCACCAGTATCCATTAAGGGGTTGGTGATCTGGCTCAATGGATGAAGTACTTGCTTTTCTTTTTCTTTAATATTTTATTGATTTACTTGAGAGAGAGGGAGAGAATGAAAAAGAGGCAGATAGAGAGACAATGGGTTCACCAGGGCCTCCAGCCACTGCAAACGAACTCCAGATGCATGCACCACCATGTACATCTGGCTAATGTGGGTACTAGGGAATTGAACCTGGGTCCTTGGGCATCACAGGCAAGCCCCTTAACCACTAAGCCATCTCTCCAGCCCAAGTACTTCCTTTTCTAATGTGAGGACAGGTGTTTGGATCCCCAGAAACCCATATCAATGCTGGGTGGGCATGGCCTCCCACCATAACCAGTCAAAATCCTCATACCAATTTTTCCCCCCACATGGATTTGAGGGACGTGATAGGCAGCCCAAGGCAGGTCTCTTTCCCCAGAGCTCTGGGCTCCATATAACCAGTGTGCAGGAGACATCCAGGACCCTATTTTATTTTGCACAAGGATACCTGGATGTCACTGATGGATGTCCAATGCCAAAGGCAGTTTCTTTTTTCTTTTTTCTTTTTTTTTGTCTTTCGAGTTAAGGTTTCACTATAGCCCAGGCTGACCTGGAATTCACTATGGAGTCTCAGGGTGGCCTCGAACTCACGACGATCCTCCTACCTCTGCCTCCCGAGTGCTGGGATTAAAGGCATGCGCCACCACGCCCTGCTGCCAAAGGCTTTAATGTCTTGGATCCCTCTTCCGTCTTTAACACCATTCCATCCCTGAACAATAAAAGTATCTGCAGGTAAGAAAAGTCATTTTGTGTCTGAACTTTGTGGTGCACACCTTTAATATCAGCACTGGGAGGCAGAGGTAGGAGGATCACTGTGAGTTCAAGGCCAGTCTAAGACTCCATAGTGAACTCCAGGTCAGCCTGGATTAGAGCGAGACTCTACTTCACAACCCCCCCCCCCACAAAAAAGGCATTTTGTATTTCATAACCCTGAATACCCATGTTTATTTCAGCCAATCAAGTGCACCAGTCACTTAAACATCCCCAACCTCCAACTACCTCTTTTTGACTCCTAAAACCAGAACTGATTCAGTTTTGTTTTGAATGTGTCTGTTTTTCTTGGTAAAAATAGATGCCCCTGGATCTAGTGTTTGTTACAAAAATACAACTTATTTGCTAAACCAACAGAGAGCCTAATGCCAAGAAATTGCATTTAGATTGATCTAGCGAGGACAGGCACAGATGGATGGACTTAAATGGTTGTCCCATCTGAGGTCTCTACTTGATTGTATTAACCTCAAAATGATGTGGCTGTGTGCTTAGCCTTGAATAGAGGCTAATTTAATCAGAGTGTACTGTCTGTGGCTTGGGGGGGGTGGGTGGGTAGAAGACAGAGGAAAGGAATGGAACTTTTGCCTTTAAAAATAGTAAGGGACACTTAGTCACTTAGTGATTTGAATTAAAACAACTTGGTTATACAGTGCAAAAAAAAATTAATATGACTTGCCTAATGAATGCAACAGAATCTAGCACACCAGATCCCACACGTTCCGCAGAGCTTACCAGCAATTTTGTTGCCTATGTCCCTAACTTAAAGCTATTCATGGGGCTGGAGAGATGGCTCAGAGGTTAAAGATGCTTGCTTGGAAAGCCTAACAGCCTGGGTTTGATTCCTCAGTACCCATGTAAAGCCAGATGCACAAAGTGGCACACCCATACTGTCTCTATCTCCCTCCCAAAGAAACAAATAAAAATACTTTAGAGAAATAAAGCTATCCCTACCCTTTCTACCCAATTACAGAGACTGTTAGAAGTAGAGCGATCCACTTTCATGGAGAGAAATTAGCTGGTTTCTTAAGGAAGTTAAAATGCTAATGCTGTGAATCGGATTTTCAGCTGTCACAAGCACTGGCTTCCCTTCTGACAGGAACTGGACTAGTGACTCCTTGTCTGTCGTCACTGTCAACCGGGGGATGAAATTGACTGGACGTGCTTGATACTTCCTGCAGAGTGACTCCCAAGACAGTTCCCAAAAGGTTGTACAGATTAGCAGGAGGAACAAATATTTCCACCACTTAGATAAGACTCTAAGTGGAGAGATGTCTCAGTTGGTAAAGTGCTTGCCTTATAAGATGAGGACTTGAGTCAATCCCCAGAAACCACATTTAAAAAAAAATGAATTAAGCCAGGTGTGGCAGCACACACCTTTAATCCCAGCGCTTGGGAGACAGAGGTAGGAGGATCACCATGAGTTTGAGGCCGCCCTGAGACTCCATAGTGAATTCCAGGACAGCCTGGGCTACAGCAAGACACTACCTCAAAAAAAAAAAAAAAAAAATATATATATATATATATATATATGTATATATATGAATAAAACACAGGGCTGGGGAGATGGCTTGGCAGTTCAAGGCACTTGTTTGTAAGCCTGTTGGCTCTGGTTTGAAGCGAGATGCAAGGCAGAGCATGCATCATTGTTCCCAATGTGCCCACAGTAGCAAGAGGCAGAGCCAGGGAATCTGGAGGCCCACAGGCCAGCGAGACAGGCACAAGCAAAGTGGTAAAAGAGAAAAACAATGAGAGAGGGCTTGTTCGTCACAAGCCAAATGGAAGGAGAGGAAAACAGCAAACACTCTGAGGTTATCCTCAGACCTCCACACATGTGATATGGCCTGTGCACGCCCACAGGCGCATACATACGGGTACACGCACTAACTTAAAACCACATTGAACCAAGTCGGGTGCGGTGGTACACATCTGTAATCCCAGTGCTAGGGAGACAGAGATAGGAAAATCCCTGGTACTCACCGTACTGTACTCAGCCAGTCTAGTGTGATTAGGTGAGCTCTGAGCCAATAAGAGGCCATGTCTCAAAAAAGGTTTATCGGTGGTGTGTTAAGAAACAAAACCTGGGCTGGAGAGATAGCTTAGCGGTTAAGGCGTTTGCCTGCGAAGCCAAAGGACCTCTGTTCAACTCCCCAGAAAGCCAGATGCACAAGGGGGTGCACGCGTCTGGAGTTCTTTTGCAGTAGCTGGAGGCCTTGGCTCACCCATTCTCTTTCTTTCTCTCTCTCTCACACCCATTCAGTATTTCTCTCTTTCAAATAAATAAATAAATAAATATCACATATTTTTTAAAAAAATAAAACACCTGAGTCTATGGGGGACATACATTCAAACTACCACAACCCTGTAGTTGACTAATCGTTGGATATTGGCCACCCACAAAGGAGGTGAGACCCTGGGCTTGATGGCTGTCTTCAGCTGAAGCAGGCACCATGGGAGCGGGGGTCACACTAAGGCTGCCTCAGCAGTTGTGGGGCAGTGAGTGAGAACACCATTCCTGAAAGGTGGTCTAGACTGACCGTGGCTGCATCCATCATTGTCCACGCACTGAACTGTTTGGATCTACGGCCTTGAACAGGTCCCGTGAACAATGGTGGGTCTCTCGTCCCCCATGCTACTTTGGAGAGAGAGGGGCTGGAATACAGGCCCAGCAGTTGCCGCTGGTCTTAAGGACATTTACTTCCTGTTCTGTCTCCTTTATGGATTTCTCTGACATTCATCTAACATCACTGCTCTGCTCAGTGGCTTACATGGGTGTGTAACTCGGACCCTGAAGGGTCTGGACCCCTGCTTTGCCAGAGCTTCTCTGTCATTACAGAAAGAACCATTTGTTCCAGGGGGCACTCGACTAAATTCACCTGTATGCTAAGTCATTCATCTGTGCCCACTGTGTAACATGGGGGATCAATTCACTTGTCAAAAGGGTGATAGCTGGGCTGGAGTCTTAGACAGCTTAGGGGTTAAGGTGCTTGTCTGTGAAGCCTAAGGACCCAGGTTTGATTCCCCAGTTCCCACAAAGGCCGGCTGGGCAAGGTGACGCATGAGTTCGTTTGCAGTGCCTAGAGGCCCTGGCATGCCCATTCTCTCTCCCTCTCTCTCTCTCATATACCTCTCTTGCACTCTCACTTCTTCAAATAAATAAATAAATAAACAAAATATTTTTTTTTAAATGGCGATTCCTGTTTCTGCCTGCTTTCCCTGGACACAAGAGCCAATGTGCTGACGCCCTAACCTCAACCTAAATCAACCCCAGAGGGATTCTTGAGGCTTCCTCACCAGTCAGTGTCAGGTGTTCCTATAAGGAGTCTGATCATGGAATCCTTCTCAGTCGGGATGAGGAGGGTGTGGCCAGGACTTTATAACCAGTTCTGAGGAGTCATTGCATACCAGTCCAGGTGCATGTGACCTTCACTGGGGGGGGATTCTCTCTTCAGCTGGGACAATCCTCCCCAGGCAGGGTGGCAGATAGCCATTAGCCTGTAGCTCTCCCTACAGGCCTAAGTCTTTCCTTCTAGAAGGGGCACCTGCTCTGCGCCACACACCAGCTGTGACGCTGAGTGCTGTGGTATTGAAGAAGTTATGGTGGGAGAGTTGCCACGAAGTCTGGTAGGCGTTTGTTTTTACTTCTCACCTCTGAAGTCAAGTCTGGGAGAATGCTCTGCCTTTGCCCATCTCCCGCCCTGCATCACATGACAAGGCATTTCTTTGCAAAGAACCCTCTACAGTTTGGTACTACGAGTGGATATTTTTTGGTTTGTCTGAACTTCGATTAAAACGACGTCGCTTGCGGGCTGGAGACTATCTCAGAGATTGCGGGCACTCGCTGATAAATCCTGCCTCGGGGTTGGATTCCTCGGTTCCCACATAAAGCCAGATGCATAACATGACACATCCATCAAAAGTTCAGTTGCAGTGGCAGGAGGCCCTGATGTGCCCAATTTTTTTTCTCTCTCTGTCTCTCAAATAAATATATTTTTTAAAAATTTTGTTTAATTATATTTATTTATTTGAAAGTGACAGAGAGAGGGAAAGAGGCAGATATAGAGAGAGAGAGGTAGAGAGAGAGAAAATGGGCGCTCCAGGGCCTCCAGCCACTGCAAATGAACTCCAGATGCGTGTGCCCACTTGTGCATCTGGCTTACGTGGGTCCTGGGGAACCGAGCCTCGAACCAGGGTCCTTAGGCTTCACAGACAAGGGCCTTAACCTCTAAGCCATCTCTCCAGCCCATGTGAACATGTTTTACTAGCAGTACACAGGCTATTCTGAGGGTAAATTTGGGCAGATGTCTTAATATAGGAGCATACAGCTCTCCTGAAATATGTTTGAAAGTGTTTAAAAGCATTTTTGTTTATTTGAAAAGAAAAACTTTCCTGCCCTTTTCACCTTCAGGGGTCTAGTCACCCTAACTCTACCCCCTCCCTCAGTTCTAGCAACAAGAAGGTAACTGTGACTAAAAATTGGTACCAGAGGATTGGGGTTCTTTATGCTAAACACTTGACAGTGTGGCTTTTGGTCTCTTGGAACTGATTTGCAGGAAGAATGTGGAAGGAATTTAAACCTTTGGATGAAAAATAAGCTTGCAGAGCTCTAAGCAAAGCTTGATGGAACAGTCTGGCCAGAGTTCAAAAGATCCTAAATACAGAAAGAACTATGGACTGTGGAGGCTTGAGACAGTTTGTGAGAGAGGCTGGTTGTGCCTTTTCCCATGTCCTGAGAACTTGTGAAAAAGAGAATTTAAAAGTAAAGGCTTTGGGGCTACAGAGATGGCTTAGTGGTTAAGGCACTTGCCTGTGAAGCCTAAGGCCTATGTTTGACTACTCAGATCCCACATAAGCCAGACACAGAAGGTGACACAAGCCAGCAAGGTTGCACATGGGCACAAGGTGGTGCACATGGGCACAAGGTGGCGCACACATCCCGAGTTCAATTATGGTGGCTGGAGGGCCTGGTGAGCCAATTCTCTCTCTCTCTCTCTCTCTCTCTCTCTGTCTCTCTCAGTGAGCCAATTCTCTCTCTCTCTCTCTCTCTCTCTGTCTCGCTCACTCATAAAAGGCCAGTCTGGGGCTGTAGAAATAGCTTGGCAGTTAAGACGCTTGCCTGAGAAGCCTCAGAACACAGGTTCGGTTCCTAGTACCTACATAAGCACCAGGGAGCGCACGTGTCTGGAGTTCCTTTGCAGTGGCTGGAGGCCCTGGAGAGCCCATTCTCTCTATTTGTCTCTTCTGCTCTCTATCTCTCCCCTCTCTCTTAAATAAAAAGACAAATAAAATATCTTTGAAAAAAAAAAAAAGACAGTGAGTTTGGGATGACTCAGAAGGCATCATGGTGCTGGAAAGAAGTGACCAGAGTACTCAGTACTGCAATATCTCTCTCACACCTTCCAAGGCTCAGGGTCCATTGTGGAAAGAATGTAAGAGCCAAAGGAAGGGTAGGACTCCTTACAACGTGCTCCCCCCAGACACAAAATGGCCTGGATATCCATGACCTCACAGTGCCTGACACTACCTACACAAGACCATCGTAACAGGAGGAAAAGACGATGATATCAAAATAAAAGAGAGGGGGAGGGGCTATGATGGAGAGTGGAGTTTCAAAGGGGAAAGTGGGGGGGGAGAGAGGGTATTACCATGGGATATTTTTTTATAATCATGGACGTTGTTAATAAAAAAAAAATTGAAAAGAAAAATTTTAAAAATGGAAAAAAAAAGTAAGCTGCGTGTGGTGGCGCACGTCTTTAATCCCAGCACTGGATAGGCAGAGGTAGGAGGATCACATGAGTTCAAGGCCACCCTGAGACTCCATAGTGAATTCCAGGTCAGCCTGAGCTAGAGTGAGACCCTACCTCGAAAAACCAAAATAAATAAATAAATAGAAATAAAGTAAAGGCTTTTTTGAGTGTTACAGCCAAGCTCTCCTTTGTCCATCTCACTGTCGCTGCTGTCATCCACCTGCTGTGGCAAGATGTGACACCCAGCTTTCCTTTGACACCGAACACCAGAATTGATCCTCTCCTCCCCTCGCCTGCTTTGGCTTGGGTGTTTTGTCCCATTAACGAGAACGTCACCACTGCATGTGGAGTCCAGGAGAGTGAGCACGTTCAGCTGTGGGGACAGTGCTGAGCTGGCTCTCTGGGGACAGTGAGGACTTTTCTGCCAGCCTGTCCCCAGGGCAAGATATTCCTGTTCAGGTGGACCACCACCCCTGCATTGATTAAGTGTCCCTTTGATGTGGCCCAGGTGACAGTGGTATTATGTCCCACATCTGTCTGGTGTGTATGTCCTATTTTTACTGATTATTATTATTATTATTACTTTATTTTATTTTATTTTTTTTTGGTTTTTCAAGGTAGGGTCTCACCCAAGCTCAGGCTGACCTGGAATTCACTCTGTAGTCTCAGGGTGGCCTCGAACTCACTGCGATCCTCCCACCTCTGCCTCCCGAGTGCTGGGATTGTAGCCGTGCGCCATCACGCCCAGCTACTGATTATTTTCATATGCCTATGTGTTTCCAATCTCCTTGATAAGCGTATAGCTGGTGCCTTTCTGCTTGTAGGGATAAGTTATTGGTCTGTGCCACATAGCTGGGGTTAGGCAGGTTGTACCACTGAGGTGGGTGAGGGGAACGTGCGCTCACACGGAGCATGTGCAGCGGCTCAACTGCTGCTTTGTTAAATGCAGTCACCCAGGGCCAGGCCCGCCCGAGGGGCGCGGTCGCTTCACACCGCAGAGTCACAGCAGGCACACAGCCTGACCCCACGGATTCTCCGGCAGATCAAGGGTGTGGGGAGCGGTGGCGGGGGGGGAGATCTTAGCTGCCGTGAAATCTGCGACCTTATTTTCTCTTCTGAAGCTGAGGCCAGAGTCATGCGTCACCTCTTCTGCACAGTAATAAGAACTTAAAATAAACAAACATTTTTAAACTCTCAAAAGCACGAATCTGACTTTCCATTTTGAATATAACCACATCCACGTAAGATTTTGTATCAAATTATAATCACTCTAAGACTAACTGAATATGAGACCCTACAGTTTTCTTTCTTTTTTTCTTTTTTTTAAGGAAAGTTGTCAGAATTCTTATCTCCACAATGACATTTCCATTTTTAACTTCTTCAAAACTTACCAGAAATGGGATTAGCTTTTGATGACTTCTTTGGGAATGAGATCATGAAAACCAGAGAAGTCAAGTGTTGTCTCAGTGTTAAAGAGGTGATCATTTCCAGTTGACAGTTGACCTCCTCCTTATAATTACAGAGCCAGCACATAGTCATTACATGAGAAAAGGCTCTTAAAGATAACAGTGTAATAGAAACCATACAGTTCAGGGTCAGTTTCTTATTTTAAAAGTGCCAAACTGGAGAGATGGCTTAGCGGTTAAGCACTTGCCTTTGAAGCCTAAGGACCCCGGTTCGAGGCTCGGTTCCCCAGGACCCACGTTAGCCAGATGCACAAGGGGGCGCACGCGTCTGGAGTTCATTTGCAGGGGCTGGAAGCCCTGGCGCGCCCATTCCCTCTCTCTGTGCCTCTTTCTCTCTCTGTGTGTCACTCTCAAATAAATAAATAAAAATAAAATATTTTATTTTATTTGAGGGGGGGTAATAGAGAATGGACATGCCAGGCCTCTAGCCACTGCAAACCAACTCCAGATGCATGTGCCACCTTGTGCATCCAGCAATTTATTATTATCCACCAACAACCCTTCTCCCCCCAGGATGTTTAGAGAGCCTTAGGGATAGATTTATTTTCCCCTTTACCTAGTGTTCTGATATGTACTGATGATATGCCTTGATGCATACCTTCAGGCTTTATATCCAGTGGGCCTTTCAATTTGGCAATTTGTATTTCAAATTTATTTAGATTATTTTTTTTTGTCAGTTGTTCCCCTTGGTACTTTTTCTTTTCTACTTCTATTTTGGGATTTTTTTTTTTAATTTAAAGATTTTAAAATTGAGTATATTTTCTAATTTTCTTTTTAAATTTTTTAAATTTTACTATTTAGAGAGAGGAGGGAAAAAGAAGCAAATAGCAAGAGAATGGGCACTCCAGGACCTCCAGCCACTACATACTAATCTCCAGATGCATGTGCCACCATATGCATCTGGCTTTACATGTGCCCTGGGGAATCAAACCAAGGTCCTTTGGCTTTGCAGGCAAGCGCCTTAACCACTAAACCATCTTTCCAGCCCCATATGTTCTGTTTTTCTTATTTTTCATTCCTGTTTTCCTCAATGGTATTTAAAATTTTTTGGTTTATTTGGGAGAGAGAGTGAAGTGGGGGGGTATGCTAGGGTCTCCTGCCATCACAAACAAACTCCAGACACATGAGCCACTTTGTGCATCTGTCTTACGTGGGTCCTGGGGAACTCGAACCCAGGCAGACAGGCTTTATAAGCAAGCACCTTTAACTGCTGGACCATCTCTCCAGCCCCTCCTCAAAAGTATTTTCTGACTCATCTAATGCGATTTTTAGACTTGTGCAATCACAGCTTGAGTTCCCCTAAACTTAGTTGTAGGTCATTCCCTCCTGTGGTGGCCCCTTCTTGTTTCACGGCTATAGCTGTAAACGTGTCTCTAAGGATAAAAGAGGAAGTGTAAATCAGCCTGCTCTGTGGCATGGCTGCCTTTAGGAGACCTGAGGCTCCTGGGGCAGAGACAAAGGCTTTCAGCACTCACAGCAAGGGCAGCAGTCACAGCGTCACCACCGGTAGCAGTCTGCGGAGCATCTGTACCAGGGAGCCACCCAAAGAAGCCTGGGTAATGCCCTCCAGCTAGGTGGCACATGTTACCGGGAGGAACCCTAAGTTTGGTGAACCCAGATCTTTTCTTAAAATTTTTTCCTCAATTTTTATTAACATTTTCCATGATTATAAAAAATATCCCCACTTTCCCCTTTGAAATTCCACTCTCCATCATATCCCCTCCCCATTTCAGTCTCTCTTTTATTTTGATGTCATGATCTTTTCCTCCTCTTATGATGGTCTTGTGTAGGTAGTGTCAGGCACGGTGAGGTTATGGATATCCAGGCCATTTTATGTCTGGAGGGAACACGTTGTAAGGAGTCCTACCCTTCCTTTGGCTCTTAGGTTCTTTCCGCCACCTCTTCCGCATTAGACCCTGAGCCTTGGAAGGTGTGATCGAGATGTGACTCAGTACTCCAGTCACTTCTTTCCAGCACTATGACACCTTCTGAGTTGTCCCAAGGTCACTGCCATCTGGAAAGAGAAGATTCTCTACTAAAAGTGATAGTAGCATTAATATAAGAGTATGAATATTAAGAAAAGTGCTTACTGGGCAGTTTAACTTTATTTTATTTATTTGAGAGAGAGAGAGAGAGAGAGAGAGAGAGAGAGAGAGAGAGAGAGAGAGAGAGAGAGAATGGGTACGCCAGGGCCTCCAGCCACTGCAAATAAACTCCAGATTCATGCGATCCCTTGTGTATCTGTTTTATGTGGGTCCTGGGGAATTGAACCTGGGTTCTTTGGCTTTACAGATAAGTGTCTTAACCGCTAAGCCATCTCTCCAGCTCTAGCTCTCTCTCTCTCTCTCTCTCTCTCTCTCTCTCTGTGTGTGTGTGTGTGTGTGTGTGTGTGTGTGTGTGCACAATTTGCAAGCAGAGAGAAGAGAGCCGGGCAGAGAGAATGGGCACGCCAGGGCCTCTAGCCACCGCAAACAAACTCCTGATGCATGCACCACTGTGCGCTGTGTATCTGGCTTTACGTGAGTACTGGGAAATGAAAAGCGGGTGGCTGGGCTTTGCAGGCAAGCACCTTAACCACTGAGCCATCTCTCCAGCCCCAGACCTTTTGTAGTAGACGGCAACTTTCCTCACCTTTGCTCCAGGGTGAAGGAGCCCACTACAGGACAGCCAATGGCCCTGTCCTGGGCAGTAGAGAGACATGTTTGCTGTGCAAACATCCTAAAGCCAGCCTAGAGAGACGCTCAACATATCCACTTGAAAGACACAAGCAAGTACTACAGAGAATTCTCCCTGCAGACTGTTTGATTTTTATCTCTTCTATTAAATACTTTCCTCAGATACCTGGTCATCTTTGGCTATCTGCTCACACTAAAGAAGGGTAGATGTTTGGCCACCTGGGTGTTGAAAACCAAACGGAGGAAAGAAGGCAGAGGTGGAATTGCAGGAGGAAAGCAGGTGTCGGTTTAAGACTCAGCTTTTACCTCACCCCCATCGTTGTCTTTTCAAAGCTGCCTGAGATTCCGCAGGCCAAACGCCTTTCATTTTATCTTCTGGAAGCTGCTCTGTCCCGTGAAGTAACAAGCTAGCTGTGTCTCAAAGAATTCATGCAAAAATGAAAACAGTAATAATTTTATATAGCGTTTGTGCACTAAAATGACAATATTTTAGACACATTGGATTCAATAGAACACATAATTAAAGCTATGTTTGGAAACGAGGTGCTGTGGGGCTGGAGAGGTGGCTTAGCGGTTATGTGCTTGCCTGCAAGGTCAAAGGACCTTGGTTCGGTTCCCCAGGACCCACGTAAGCCAGATGCACAAGGGGGCGCATGTGTCTGGAGTTCGTTTGCAGTGGCTGGAAGCCCTGGTGCACCCATTCTCTCTCTCTCTATCTCTGCCTCTTTCCCTCTCTGAAATAAACAAATAAAATTAAAATTAAAAAATAAAAAAGGAAACCAGGTGTTGTGATTCCAGCCCTCGGGAGACAGAGGTAGGAGGATCGCTATGAGTTTGAAGCCATCCTGAGACTACATAGTGCATTCCTGGGCCAGAGTGAGACCCTATGGCAAACAAAACAAGCCACGTTTAGGCTCTGGTATCTTGTAGCGTGCCCTAGCTCTGTCTTGCATTGGAATGTCATACCAAGCCTATTCCTGGATAGCCTCTGGTGGGTTCCAATGTCTAGCTTTCTTTCAATAGCAGGAGGTGTCTACCCACCAATATCTAGGCTACCTTATTCCTGGAGATTATCCAGTCCCCAGAGCCCATCCTGGTGACCCACAGCCAGGTGGAACTCTATTCCCTCCCATCCAAGGATCTGGAGACCCACCAGATGGAACAGACTTTTCTGGGGTATCCTCAACCACCTTCACAATCTATGGTGGTGGACCAACCAGAATCCCAGTGCCTGGTGGTTTTTCCTGGAGGACAAATGGCTTCTTAGTATCGCATAGGACAAGCTCCAAACCCTAGCCAGCACGCTATAATGACTCAGGACATCTGATGGGTGATTCAACCAGTTGCCAACTTCGATGCTATGAGAGATGCGAAAGTTCTCCATAATGAGCTGGGTGTGGTGGTGCATGCCTTTAATCCCAGCACTAGGGAGGCAGAAGTAGGAGGATCACCGTGAGTTCAAGGCCACCCTGAGGCGACATAGTGAATTCCAGGCCAGCCTGGACTAGAGCTACACCTTACCTTGAAAAACCGAAAAAGAAAAAAAATCACCATAAGCAATGCAGGGATTTAGGACAAATGAGTGGGCAGTTTTGGATGTTGTAGCCAACTGTTCCCGCAGTCAGAAGCAAATGATTCCAGCAGCTTTTATGAGCATGTATAGCAAGGATTCAATGAAAGATCTGGAGCCAGGGTTGACTGAAAACATGGAAGAACTGGTCCTTTCCCTGTTCATGGCTCCTGCATATTATGTATGAAGCCTGGAGTTTCTGGTCCTTGAAGCAGAGAGCAGGAACGCAGGAACATGAGTGGACTGAGACCTTGTGGACAAGAACAAATCAAGAAGTTGGAGAGGGCTGGAGCCCTCTCTTAGTGGTTAAGGAGCTTGCCTGTGAAGCCTATAGACCCAGGTTCGATCCCCCACGACCCATGTAAGCCAGATGCACAAGGGGGCACGTGCATCTGGAGTTCCATTTGCACTGGCTAGGGGCCCTGGCGTGCCCATTCTCTCTCTATATCTGCCCCACCCCATAAGTAAATTAAATTTAAAAAACAGAAATCAGAGAAATTGACACACATTATCGATCAGGATTGGGACAGAGACCCTGGCAAGGACATAGAGTCAGATGCCTCTGCTGTATCTACGAGCCAGGGCATAATGACGAAAACCAGAATGTAAAACCACACAATTAGGGTGTGGGTACCTTGGGGGCCAAATATCCTACTTACTACATTTCTTTTGTGTCCACTTTAGAAGTGATAAAACCAAGAGAGAAAGCAAGCAATATCTGTTCAAAGTCTCACACGCAGCTGTCGGTGCTGAAGTTTGAAGCTATTGCTTCTAACAGGGCGCATGCCACAGTACAGCTTAGATGCCAGGGAGGTCACCACAAAATAGGAGGGCTCCAAAGTCGTACCAGAACAAGTCACCTTTTGACACAGGCCTTAAGTATGTGAACTACATTCCTGTTGATAGCTTATCGCCATTTATGGCCTAGATAATGATGGGGAGAAACATCCCCCTTCGGGTGGCTTTAATCACGCAGGGCCTCTGCCGGGTGACAAATATACAGGCTCTTGGAAAACTGATAAGTATACTTGCCCGCCAGTGACCAGGCCGTTGGCAGCCATCCAGTCTCAAGCAGTTTGATAAGGCTTTTGTTTCAGAGCTTTGAAAGCTGGAGAAGACCCACCCCCGCAAGGGGATGGGGAAAAGCTCCAGACCTGCCCTGACCAGTTGTGTGGCCCTCTCGTTTCCTCTGAGGTTCACAGGATGTGTATGCATGTGTGTGGATGTATGTGTGGATGTGCGTGCATATAGCTCAGTGCATCTTCCTCAATTACTCCCCTCCGCCATAAACACACACACACACACACACATATATATGTATGTATATAGTCTCTCACTGAACTTGGAATTCACTGATTAGGCTAGGTTAGTTGACTAGAAAACTCCAGGAATACTCCTATCTTTGCCGTCTCAAAGATGGAACTACAGGCATAGACCACCATACCTGGCTTTTACATGAGTGCTTGGATCAAAACTCAAGTCCTTCCCCTTCTTTAAAAAAAAAAAAAAACTGGGCTGGAGAGATGGCTTAGCGGTTAAGCGCTTGCCTGTGAAGCCTAAGGACCCCGGTTCGAGGCTCTGTTCCCCAGGTCCCACGTTAGCCAGATGCACAAGGGGGCGCACGCGTCTGGAGTTCGTTTGCAGTGGCTGGAAGCCCTGGCGCGCCCATTCTCTCTCTCTCCCTCTATCTTTCTCTGTGTCTGTCGCAAAAAAAAGACCTCTTCTCTAGCCGGGTGTGGTGGCGCACGCCTTTAATCCCAGCACTCGGGAGGCAGAGGTAGGAGGATCGCCATGAGTTCAAGGCCACCCTGAGACTACATAGTGAATTCCAGGTCAGCCTGGACCAGAGTGAGACCCTACCTTGAAAAATCAAAAAAAAAAACAAAACTATTTTATGTATTCATTTATTTGAGAGGAATAGAGAGAAGCAGGCAGAGAGAGAGAGAGAGAGAGAGAGAGAGAGAGAGAGAGAGGGAGAGAGAATTCATATGACAGGGCCTCCAGATGTTGCAAATAAAGTCCAGAAGCATGTGGCACCTTGTGCATCTGGCTTATGTAGGTCCTGGGGAATTGAACCTAGGTCCTTTGGCTTTGCAGGCAAGCACCTTAACCATTAAGCCATTTCTCCAGCCCCCCCCCCCCTTTTTAAAAACCAGTTAAACATCTCCCGAGTCTCTGAAGTTCACTTTTTGTTTGAACATAAATATATACTTAAAGAGTATTGTATAGAACATACAATAGACCGTGTTATATATAATATCTAACTATTATATATAAAATATTTTACATTCATTGATGAGCATTTACATTGTCTCTAGTGTTTCGTTGAACATGGGGGTATGTCTATCTTTGCAAGACACTGATTTTTGCTCCTTTGAATACACCCAAAAGTATATGTATATATCACACAGAGTCTTGAAATCTTACCTCTGGGTGTATGTCTGAAGGAGCAAAAATCAGTGTCTTGCACAGATCCCTATACTCCCATACTCATTGAAGCATTATTTACAAATGCCAGCACATAGAGACAACACAAATGCTCGCTAGTGAGTGGAAAATATTATATACATAACAGTTACATATTACATAGTCTATTGTATATTCTACACAACAATCTATTGTATGCACATAGTAGAATCTATTATTCTGCAATAAAAGAAATAAGGGCTGGAGAGATGGCTGAGCATTTGCTGGTGAAGCCTAAGGACCCAGGTTTGATTCTCCAGGTCCCACATAAGCCAGATGCACATGGTGGTGCATGCATCTGGAGTTCTATTGCAGTGGCTGGTGGCCCTGGAGCGCCCATTCTCCCTCCCTCTCTCTCTCTCTCTCTCTCTTTCTGTCCTCTCTATCTCTAATAAATAAATTAAAAAAATAAATCAGAGAGAAATAAATAAAAGAAGTAAGGAAATTCTGATATTTGTGGAGAGACAAATGAACCTAGGGACATTGCACTAAGTAAGTAAACCATACACAGAAAACTGAAGACTGTATGACCTCACTCATGTGGAGTCTAAAACAGCCACTCACTGGGAAGAGTGCAGGGGCTTGGACCAGGGGTGTGAGGGTGGAAATGGGAGATGGTGATCCAAGGGCATAAAGTCTCACACAAGATGAATAAGTTTTTGGACATCTGATGTACAGCAAGGTTATTGCAGTTAACAATGAAATGTTAATTAGCCTCCCTGTGGTGCTCATTTCATAATGAGAACATGAATCAGAATAGCAGGCTGAGGGCTGGAGAGATGGCTTAGCAGTCACGGCACTTGGCCTGCAAAGCCTAAGGACCCAGGTTCGGTTCCCCAGGACCCACATGCACAAGGTGGTGCGTGTATCTGGACTGCGTTTGCAGTGGCCAGAGACCCTGGTGCATCCTTTCTTTCTCTGTCTCTCTTTGCTTGCCAGTAAATAAATAAATTACATTAAAAAAAATCAAGGGAGCTAGAGAGATGGCTTAGCAGTTAGGTCACTGGCCTGCAAAACAAAAGGACCCAGGATCGATTCTCCAGTACCCACGTAAGTCAGATGTACAAGGTGGCACATGCATTTGGAGTTCGTTTGCAGTGGCTGGTGATCCCTGGCATGCCCATTCTCCCTCCATCTACATCTTTCTCCCTCTCTCTCCCAAATAAATAAATAATATATTTTTTTAAAAAACCAAGCTGTTCATATGATTTTTGTCTTTTGCACTTGAACAAAGCTGAAAAACCAAAAATCATGGGACAAACAGGGTGGAAATTATGTGGAAACGAGAATGCTTTCTATCTATCCAGGATTGTTAACCTAGAGTCTGTGAATAGAATTTATTGTTCAGAAACTTGGATGAGAAAAAAATTCCATCTCTATTTTCATTATCTTTTTGTTTTCTTTTTCGAGGTCGGATCTCCCTGTAGCCCAGGCTGACCCGGAATTCACTGTGTAGTGTCAGGGTGGTCTCGAACTCATGGCGACCCTCCTACTTCTGCTTCTCCAGGGCTGGGATTAAAGGCGTGCGCCACCACGCCTGGATGTTTCATTAAATTTTAACTGCACTGTAGCATGTCTCTCTATCATGATTACAGATGTGATAGAGGCCCTGTGGCCCAACGCTCTCTCCTCCCACTTTGTCTCATGCTGATCCCGTGCGACCAACAGGACATAGGAAGAATCTGAGTTATAAAAGACTGTGGCTTCTGCCGCAGGATCAAATTCCTTTCGCCCATCACTCTCCTGGGGAAGGCATCTGCCAGGTGTAGATTCATGACAAGGAACATAGCCCATCTGTCAACGGCTAGCAAGAAACCGAGAGCCACATGAATTAGTCTGGAGGTCATCCCTGCAGGCTTCGGATGACAATAGCCCTGGCCCATGACTGGACTGCAATCTCAAGGGCGACTCTGAGTTGACACACCTGCTAAGCCGTCCAGACCCTCAGGAAAGGTGTTATGATCATCAGCCCTTAAGCTGTTTATGCAGCAGTAGATAATTACTGGCAATAAACACCGAGGCCTTCCGTAGTACCTGCGTTTTTTTTTGTCACCAAGAGCACACAGATACTTTTGTTCTATCCTTTTATAGTAGCTGCAGAGAGCTAACATATCCACTTTGTGCATCACTACTTTGAAATCAGAGTGGCGTTTGCTTTCATATGTTAATAAAGAACAACGTGTATCGGGCTGGAGAGATGGCTTAGCGGTTAAGCGCTTGCCTGTGAAGCCTAAGGACCCCGGTTCGAGGCTCGGTTCCCCAGGACCCACGTTAGCCAGATGCACAAGGGGGCGCAGGCGTCTGGAGTTCGTTTGCAGAGGCTGGAGGCCCTGGCGCGCCCATTCTCTCTCTCTCCCTCTATCTGTCTTTCTCTCTGTGTCTGTCGCTCTCAAATAAAAAATAAATAAATAAAATTTTTTTTAAAAAAAGAACAACGTATATCACTTTGCCACAAAATGACCATTGGATTCTAATGTAATCGCTCTGCTTCACAACTCTATTTACCCACTCAGATGTCCGCATTTTAAAACATTCTGAGCCCGGCAAGGTGGCGACACACTCGGGAGGCAGAGGCAGGAGGATCCCCGGGAGTTCCAGGCCGCCTTGAGAATGCATAGTGAATTCCAGGTCAGCTTGGGCTCGAGCGAGACCCTACCTGGGATCACCAAAGATAAATAAATAGAAACAGACAGCCTGAGAGGGGTCCCATCAGCTTCGTGAGAAAGGCTGAGAGTGCTGGCGTTGTGAGGCATGGTCTCTCCCTAATGACAGGCATGAGTCACGGCTGCACGGTCTGCGACAGCATGCTCCGTCACTGCTCCTCAGGGGCGCCACCTGGGCACATGTGGCCCTCCCCGCCCCACCCACCGTCAACTGCTCTTGTGACTACCTGCCAAACCCTGCGACACCATGCGGAGGCACGCAGGCCACGTGCTGACACCTGCGATGCCCGGAGTTCCTTCCCGGGGCAGCCCAGAGCAAGGGGCGAAACGTGGAACTCCGGAGGGCATTTCCTGGCTTGGGACAGTGGAGGTCACCGCCTCTTCCATTGCTTCTCCGTGTGTCTTTGGGCAGTTGCCTCCCAGGGCGGCCTCCTCACTCCTCGTGGGCTGTTGTGACTTCTATTCCCACGCGTGTACTCATTTTAATATGTTTTACAAGTTCTTTTAATTTCTAAAAAATTATTTATTAGAGACAGAGAGAGGGAGGGAGAAAGAGAGAAAAAGAGAGAGAGAGAGAGAGAGAGAGAGGGAGGGAGAGAATGGGCGCTCCAGGGCCTCCAGCCACTGCAAACGAACTCCAGACACATGTGCCACCTTGGGCATCTGGCTAACGTGGGCCCTGGAGAATCGAACCTGGGTGTGGGTGCGTGCGCGTGTGTATATGCGGGTATACGTTCGTGAGTGTGAGTCATGCATATGGAGGCCAGAGGACAACCTTGGGTATTTTCCCTTAAGTGGCCATTCATCATTTACAAAGATATTTTTATTTACTTATTTATTTGAGAGAGAGAGAGAGATAGAACGTTGTGGGGGATGGGCACACCAGGGCCTCCTGCCACTGCAAACAAACTCCAGACACATGTTCCACTTTGCATCTTGCTTTACATGGATACTGGGGAATTGAACCCAGGCTGTCAGGCTTTGCAAGCAAGTGCCCTTAACTACTGAGCCATCTCTCCAGCCCCATCCACCATTTTTTTTTGTTGTTGTTGTTGTTTTATTTTTCAAGGGCCTCCAGCCACTGCAAACAAACTCCAGGCACATGTGCCACCTTGTGCATCTGGCTTATGTGGGACCTGGAGAATCAAACCTGTTGTTTTGTTTTTCAAGGGAGGGTGTCACTTTAGCCCCAGCTGACCTGGAATTCACTATGTAGTCTCAGGGTGGCCTGGAACTCACGGAGATCCTCCTACCTCTGCCTCCCGAGTGCTGGGATTAAAGGCATGAGCCACCACGTCTGGCTCCCATCCACCATTTTTGAGACCAGCTCTGTCACCGACCTGGAGCTCACAAAGAAAACAAGAATGACTGGCCAGGATGCTTCAGGAACCCTCTGGTCTCTGTCTCCCCAGCCCTGGAATTACAGATAAGCTACAGCGCATCCCACTTTTTTTTTTTTTTTTGACGGGGTGCTCAGAATTGATCTTAGGTCTTCACGCTTGTGCAGCGAGTCCCTTACCTACTAAGCTATCTCTCTAGCCCTGTATCCTTTAGTTTAGACATCCCAGGTAATAGAACTGGAAGAAAGCTAAAAAAAAAATGTTGGCCATCCTACAGTCTCAGTCTCCTTTTTCATGCCACAAGGGACCTTTTTCCTAGAGCCAGAGTACACCAGTGTGATTTCTCCCATCTCCTCAAATCTTTCCACACTTTCACTCAAGAAAACGGGGGGAAGGGGGAGCCAGGTGTGGTGGCACAGGCCTTTCATCCCAGCACTCAGGAGGCAGAGTTAGGAGGATTGCCATGAGTTCGAGGCCACCCTGGGACTACATGGTGAATTCCAGGTTAGCCTGGACCAGAGTGAGACACTACCTTGGACTAGAGTGAAACCCCTACCTCAAAAAAAAAAAACAAAAACGTGAAACTCTTCAGAGTGGCTTTCAAAAGCTGTCCCTTTCCTGAGGGTGTTTAATCAAGCAATCAAGCACGCACTATCTTCTATGACACTATTATATATATATAGTATTACATATTTGTAGTTATTATTATTATTATTAATACAGTTTTTTGAGGTAGGGTCTCAGTCTGGCTCAGGCTGACCTGGAATTCGCTCTGTAGTCTCAGGGTGGCCTCATACTCACAGTGATCCTCCTACCTCTGCCTCCCAGTAGATATTATTTTTTTAATCTAGAAATATTCTTATGAAAACAAGACAGAAAAAACTACATGCTATTTTAGCTTGTTTTCTTTTCACCCATATTTTCCACGCATACTAAGTTGATGAGTTCATGAGTTGGATGCAGTGTGTTTTGAATGTCTGTAAAATCCTTGGAAGGCTCTACCGGATGAAGCAGCGCAGTATTATTTTTCTTCCTGTGACATATTTATTCGAGAGAGAAGGAAAAACAGGAGGCATATGCCACTGAGTAATGTAAGGTAACGTGGTTTGTAACAGTTCCGATCAGCCAGTGCTGACAGCCTACAAGGCACTAAACAGCAGTGGGGCGGGTCAGAGACAGACATGCGGAATCTCCACAGATGAGAACCCGTGCCTTCAAATCCCATAAATCTGCTATGCACACAATACAGAGATCCAGCGCGCCCACGAATTACAGTGTGTAGAACGCGCTGGGGGCGATGAGAAATTTCAAATACTGTTTGTGTTTGTTTGTTTGTTTTGTTTTTTTTTTTCCAAGTAGGGTCTCACCCTGGCCCAGGCTGACCTGGAATTCACTCTAGAGTTTCAGGCTGGCCCCAAACTCACGGCAATCTTCCTACCTCTGCATCCTGAGTGCTGGGATCAAAGGCGTGTGCCACCAAGCCAGGCTCAATGTACTTTTTAAAATTTTTTTTCTCAATTTTTGAAAAAGTTTTTTTTTTAATATTATTTATTTATTTATTTGAGAGCGACAGACACAGAGAGAAAGACAGATAGAGGGAGAGAGAGAGAATGGGCGCGCCAGGGCTTCCAGCCTCTGCAAACGAACTCCAGACGCGTGTGCCCCCTTGTGCATCTGGCTAACGTGGGACCTGGGGAACTGAGCCTCAAACCGGGGTCCTTAGGCTTCACAGGCAAGCGCTTAACCGCTAAGCCATCTCTCCAGCCCTTTTTCTCAATTTTTATTAACATTTTCCATGATTATAAAAAGTATCCCATGGTAATACCCTCCCTTCCCCCCCCCACTTTCCCCTTTGAAACTCCATTCTCCATCATATCCCCTCCCCCTCTCAATCAGTCTCTCTTTTATTTCGATGTCATGATCTTTTCCTCCTCTTATGATGGTCTTGTGTAGGTAGTGTCAGGCACTGTGAGGTCATGGATATCCAGGCCAATTTATGTCTGAAGGGAGCACATTGTAAGGAGTCCTACCCTTCCTTTGGCTCTTACATTCTTTCTGCCACCTCTTCCGCATTAGACCCTGCGGCTCAATGTACTTTTATGACAAGGAGCAATGCTGGTAGAAAAAAAGGTTGAGAAACCTACTCTTTCCATTCTTTTCTCCTTCCCTCCCTCCACCCTCTCCACTCCCAGAGGCATAGGCAGTTGCATTACCCATAGTGGAGCAAGGAGTGACGAGGGAGCTAACATTGCCCGAGACTAGATTTTTAACTCCGAGACCTGAAAAGGCAAAGTGGGGTGGGGGCGGCTGACCTAATGCTTTTTCACCATGAAGAGTCTCTCTTCACTGTCTTTCCATGTTCCTGCTTCCTTAACCGTAATGACAAGGGTCAAGCTGAGTAGGGGAAGAGAGAGTTCCTGAGTGCTGTGTGTGGGATTTTTTTTTTAATATATATTTTATTTATTTGAGAGAGAGAGAGAGGTGGGGTGGAATGGGCGCACCCGGGCCTCCAGCCACCGCCAACCAAGTCCAGATGCATGGGCCCCCTTGTGCTTCTGGCTTACGTGGGTCCTGGAGAATTGAACCAGGATCCTTTGGCTTTGCAGGCAAACGCCTTAACCTGTAAGCCATCTCTGTAGTCCGTTGCTGTGTTTCTTTAAAAAAATTTTATTAGCATTTTCCATGGTTATAAAAAAAAAAATCCCATGGTAATTCCCTCCCTCCCCCCCCCCCACACTTTCTCCTTTGAAATTCCATTCTCCATCATATTACCTCCCCATCTCAATCACTGTACTTACATATATACAATACCAACCTATTAAGTACCCTCCTCCCTTCCTTTCTCTTCCCTTTATGTCTCCTTGTTAACTTACTGGCCTCTGCTACTAAGTATTTTCCTTCTCACGCAGAAGCCCGGTCATCTGTAGCTAGGATCCACATATGAGGGAGAACATGTGGCGCTTGGCTTTCTCGTTGCCGTGTTTTTAACCAGGCCCCTAAGCACAGCCACAAATCAACCGGCTCCGAGGAATGGTGTCTGGCAGGCGCTGTCCCCCTCTCTGATCTCTCTTCCCCGCCTTCCTCTAAGTGGCTGGTCTTCTGGGGTTGGCCCTTTTCCTTCTGGGCAACTTGGCTCTGGCATTAGCCTTCCTGTTTTCTCTCCAGCCATTCTGTTATCTCTTTACTGCGCGGTAGTGTTTCCTCCCTCCCTCCTCCGTTAGCTGACCTCAGCTACTTAATTCCTGACTATCTATGGCTGGTCTAACAAAATTCCCACATACGTCCGTCCATCCGCGCTGGCTCCTTTCCAGCCATTTTCCATCTCAGCTCCCATTCTGTGCAGTGCCCATAAAAAACGCGTGTGTGCGGAAAATCTATCTATGTGACGCTCTTTCCCATGGGTGTGCTCCACAGGAAGAGTTGCACAACGGTCTATTCATCAAATCCCACGCTGGACCCTGGCCCCAAAGCTGGCTTCAGGATGGCCCTGCTGACAGCGGCTTCCATATGGAGCAGCTGCGACAGTCAGGCTGGGGTCTGACGCCCCCGCAGCCGCTCCTGCCGATGTTCGGGGGAGGCTTTGAGACTTCCCCGGCTTGTGCTGCGGTGGCAGTCTGTCGGCCCGTGCGTCCTCTGAACAGGGAGACATGGAGCGAGATCTTCTGCATCTCGGGGTTTGGAGATGAAAATGTGGGCAATGGGCTGGAGAGGTGGCTCAGCGGCGAAGGTACTTGACAGCAAAGTCAAAGGACCCGGGTTCAAGCCCCCCCCCCCCACCTCCCAGGACCCATGTAAAGACACATGATGGTGTGTGTATTTGGGGTTCGTTTGCAGAGGCCCTGGCGAGCCCATTTTCTCTATCTGCCTCTTTCTCGCTCTCAAGTGAATAAATAAAAAAAAATTTTTTTTTGTTGTTGTTCTTTTTCAAGGTAGGGTCTCACTGTAGCCCAGGCTGACCTGGAATTCACTATGGAGTCTCAGGGCGGCCTCGAACTCATGGCGATCCTCCTACCTCTGCCTCCCGAGTGCTGGGATTAAAGGCGTGCGCCACCACGTCCGGCTAAATGACGTATTATAAAAAAATTAAAAATTAAAAAAATTAAAAAGTGAGTGAGATAATATGGCCCAGGATACAAAGGAAAGAAAAGAGATATGGATAGGTTCAGGGGAAGGGAGGAAAAGGCAAGAAGGAAGGGAGGAAAGAAATGATAGTTTCTAAGCACACATATCTGAACGTGGGTGTCCATCAAATACCAATTTGACAAGCTAGAAAGTTACCACTTGGCTCAGAGGTTCATCCGACCATAGAGCAGGGAGCAGACACCTCGTCAGGGCTCACCCTGACGTAGTGGAGAATTAGAGGATGAGCAAGAGCTGCACTCACTCTGCCCCGAAGAATCGCTCGAGGACCCTTCCACCACACCCCGAGCGTACGCCGTCCCTCTTCTTCCTCTAGCACGTGCTTGTCATGTGGGAAGGTCTTCACGGGCCGGGGTTGAATGGGAAATACTGTTTAGGGTCTATGGTGTGATGGACCAGCTAGTTTACCCACAGGACAATTCAGATGTGCAGGCTCTTAGAGCTGGCCAGTTTGATGACATTTGCCCTGTCTGACAGCTGGCATGCACGGAAGAAGATTGTGAAATGCACAATCCGGTTAAAGCCTTGTTTCTGCTCAAAGGTGAATGGCCTCTGTGGGTGATGTTCTTTTTTAAAAAAAAATTTTTTTTAATTTTAATTTGAGAGCGACAGACAGAGAGAGAAAGAGACAGACAGAGAGAGAGAAAGGGCGTGCCAGGGCCTCCAGACACTGCAAACGAACTGCAGATGCATGCGCCCCCTTGTGCATCTGGCTAACGTGGGTCCTGGGGATTTGAGCTTGGAACTGGGGTCCTTAGGCTTCACAGGCAAGCGCTTAACCGCTAAGCCATCTCCTCAGCCAGGTAGCGTTCTTTATACTCCTGTTTCTCCAGCATGGTGTCAAAAGCATGGTAGTTCACCATCTCGTTGCTGGGATAAAGCACTCAACCAAAAGCAGCTAGTGGGAGGAAAATAAATTGGGTGAACTCTCTTCCCATCCCATAGGGTTTTTTGTTTGTTGGGTTTTGGTTTTAATGCTATTCAGCCTCAGACAGCATGCGTAGGGGGCTCTTGCCACATAGTCCAACTTGGTCGCTAACCTGCTTTGTGTGGAGTGCAGACTCCTGCTGAGGTTCATCTTTCCAGGGTTCTTTGTCTGTAAGAAAACAGGGAATGTGTAGTGTGCAGAGATTGCCTTGCCACTGAACTCCCAGGACCCGCCAAGCCAGCAACGGTTAGTGCAGAAAATGTCTTTCCATCTTCCCTGATTTGGCCTCTGTTTCTTTCCCTCCGGAACTGCTTAAAACAGTTGTCACAAGCCTGAGATGTCTAAAAACCTCAGACCAATGTCTTTAAAAGAATAAGAAAATGAGGAAGAGAAAGGAAGGAAGGGGAAGAGATGTAATTCTCTGTTTACACTGTCTGAAAATCTTTGTCCAAGGAATGATTCTTCCAACCCTGAGCCTGGTGTGCCCAGATCATATTCTTTTCGAAGGGGAGGTTCCAAGATAGGGTCTCACTCTAGTCCAGGCTGACCTGGAATTCACTCTGTAGTCTCAGGCAGGCCTTGAACCTACAAGGATCCTCCGACTTCTGCCTCCCAGGTGCTGAGATCAAAGGCATACACTGCCATGCCTGGCCCCAGCTCATATTTTTATTTCGGGTTTTGAGTTTTTGTTGTTTGAGTTTTGACGAAGCCAGAACAGACATGTCCTTCTTCTAATTACTTTTGTGCCTGTGCTTTCCCAGACAAACCACCCCCAAGTCTCTCTGGTGTGTGTAAGTGTGAGCAACAATTCATCACCTTGTTCATTTAGAATGTAACTTCTTGGGGCTGGAGAGATGGCTTAGTGGTTAAGGCGCTTGCTTGCTAAGCGTCAGGACCCATGTTCAACTCTCCAGATCCCATGTAAGCCAGATGCACGGTGAGGCAAGCTCAAGGTCGCAAATGCCCACTACGAGGTGCAAGTATCTGGAGTTCGATTTCAGTGGCTGAGGCTCTGGTGCACCAATTCTCTCTCTTCCTCTTTATCTCAAAATAATTTTTAAAAAGTAACTTCTTGATATGTCTCCATTCTGTGACACTTAGCTGAATTCCAGAATAGGTAACAGGAAACCACGGGTGGAAGTGCCGTGATACAATTGAGTTTGAGTTTGGTCTGAGTAGAGTCACTGGGCGGCCACATTCCTGTGACTGGCCTGAGATCTTCCCTCTTACTGACAGGTTTTTTTATTTGTTTTTTATATTTTATTTTTATTTATTTATTTATTTGACAGAGAGAGAGAGAGAGAGAGAATGGGCACATGCCAGGGCCTCTAGCCACTGTAAACAAACTCCAGACGCATGACGTGTCCCCTTGTGCATCTGTCTAACGTGGGTCCTGGGAAATTGAATCTGGATTCTTTGGCTTTGCAGGGAAACACCTTAACCACTAAGCCATCCCTCCAGCCCTTTAAAATAATTTTTTTTGGTGGGGGGGGGGTTTCGAGGTAGGGTCCCACTCTAGCCCAGGCTGACCTGGAATTCACTATGTAGTCTCAGGGTGGCCTTGAACTCATGGCGATCCTCCTACTTCTGCCCCATGAGTGCTGGGATTAAAGGTATGTGCCACCATGCCTGGCTCAAATATTGATTTATTTGACAGAGAAAGAGGAGAGTTAGTTTCTTTTTTTAAATATTTTATTTATTTACTTGAGAGAGAAAGAGAGGAAGAGAGAGAGAGAGAGAAGAGGCAAATAGAGAGAACAGGCATGCCAGAGCCTCCAGCTACTACAGACTCCAGACACATGCATCACCTTGTATATCTGGCTTATGTGGGTACTGGGGAATTGAACCTGGGTCCTTAGTCTTTGCAGGCAAGTGCCTGAACCACTAAGCCATCTCTCCAGCCCATTACTGACAGTTCTTACCATTATTCCATTAGCATTTCTTGTTTGGAGCCGTCAGCAGAAGGTTTAAACGTGATCATTTTGTGCATCAGCAGAAATTCTCTTGGATAAGCATAGCTCCCATTTGTTACCCATGTGTTACAGGAGCCTGGTATTGCATGCTGAAAGGTTAAGTACAGAAAAATGGATCCCAAGGTACTTGAAGAGAAAATTTAAGTTGTTTCAACTATAGTGCAGGCCGCCTCAGGCATATCTGACTTCATTTTGCAATCCCTGGCTCGAACGGTTACTACGAGATGGTAGAGTTCAACCTTCTAACAGGATGGGGCACCAGACCAGTTGGTTTAGGGGTGAGCGGGAATGTGGCTTGGGAAGCAGAGGGCAGGAGAACTGGGACAATTCTTTCTAAAGGTGACCTACTTTCTCTCATCAGTCCATGCTCCCCATAATTAGTCTTCTCTGCTGAGAACCAGGAAACAAAACTATTCACAATCCCTGTACTTGCCAAGTCTGCATGGCTGTGAGAACTTCACCAGAAAGATAAAGAAAAACGCTACCATTGGGTTTCGTGTGTGTGTGTGTGTGTGTGTGTGTGTGTGTGTGTGTGTGTTCATTTTTATTTATTTACTTGAGAGCGACAGACAGAGAAAGAGGCCAATAGATAGAGAGAGAATGGGAGCGCCAGGGCCTCCAGTCACTGCAAATTAACTCCAGACATGTGCGCCCCCTTGTGCATCTGGCTAACGTGGGTCCTGGGGAATCGAGCTTTGAACCAGGGTCCTTAGGCTTCACAGGCAAGCGCTTAACTGCTGAGCCATCTCTTCAGCCCCACTGGATTTGTTTGTTTGTTTGTTTGTTTGTTTGTTTGTTTTGGTTTTGTCTTTCGAGGTAGGGTCTTACTCTAGTCCAGGCTGACCTGGAACTCACTATGTAGTCTCAGGGTGGCCTCGAACTCACCTGGGTCAGTGCTTTGTTGAAAAGGGCCACTGACCTGGCCTTTTCTGAGTGAAGAGAAAGAAGTTTTCTTCTCCAGCAGCTCTGCGACGTTTGAATGAAAGAAGCTTCTGGAAGTACAGTTCACGTGACCACACTTATCCCCTGCTGCTGGGATGCCCTTGCCTTCCCGCCAGGCCACAGATTCCCTGGGGCAAGTCTTTCAACAGCAGCATAAATTTGAAGGCATGTTGGCAGGCAAATGCCAAGGATTTAATGGAATCTAGGGAATGTGAGTTCACTAGGCGTATGGGTACCAGTCTTGATTTCAAAGCAGAATATGGGAACAAACATTTAAGGACATAAGTTTTCCCAGCTTTGGGCCATAGACAACCTCCATAACTAAACTCCATATTAGGAATCAAGTATAGAAGAATGGAGATACTATCTCCAAGAATGGAACCTGTGAGACGAAAACTATACATGGTGACTGGGAAGAAAGAAGTTATATTTAGCATGCTCAGGTCTAATGAGGTGGGTTAAAATTGTATAGGTGCTATTTTGATTCATTCCCCCATTATTACATTTGATGGCAGGGAGAAGGATCTTTCATTGCTCAGAGATGTTAAAATGCCTATCATTTGCAACAACCTTAGATTCAAAAGTTTGTTCACGTGGAATAGTGAGAACTTTTCAAAGGATAATTATAGTTGTTAGAACCAAAAGTTCCTACCAATATGTGCCTGCTTCTTTTATGACTCTTAAATTAGTACTTTTAGAAATTTACCTAGAAGCTTATTTAGAATTCACGTGCCTAAAAGTGGAAGTTATATTTAAGAAGTGCCATCTGCTTCAAGTACCTGAATGTGTGGAAATCAAATTATCTTTGAGTTATGACTAAGATTAAGTGCAGACAAGTCAGTGAACAGCTCAACAACTCAATTGTTCAATAAAATTTGAACAGTTGGGCTGGAGAGATGGTTCAGTGGTTAAGGTACTTGCTTGCAGAGCCTAATGAAGAGGGTTTGATTCCCCAGTACCCACGTAAAGCCAGATGCACAAAGTGATGCTAGCATCTGGAGTTCATTTACAGTGGCTAGAGGTCCTAGTGCGTCCATTCTGTGTGTATGTGTCTGACTTCTCTCTCTGCTTGCAAGTCAATCAATCAATCAATCAATAAGTAAAATTGAACAATGACTTCTTCTTGCTCACCTTCTCATCTACAAAATGGAGAGAATACATATAATACTGTATTAGGAAACTGGTATGAACCTTCAAAGAAGTATTAGTTGAAATGGCTTTCCTGAATATATGCATGTCATTATAGTACTAATATTACATTTACTTAATTCCACATGTGCTCCTGTATATATAAATATATATAAAACAAAATCAGAAAGAAATTAGGAAGACTATCTGATTTGAAAGCAACAATAGTGCTAATATGGGCTGGAGAGATGGCTTAGCGGTTAAGCGCTTGCCTGTGAAGCCTAAGGACCCCGGTTCGAGGCTCGGTTCCCCAGGTCCCACGTTAGCCAGATGCACAAGGGGGCGCACACGTCTGGAGTTCGTTTGCAGAGGCTGGAAGCCCTGGCGCGCCCATTCTCTCTCTCTCCCTCTATCTGTCTTTCTCCCTGTGTCTGTCGCTCTCAAATAAATAAATAAAAAATTTAAAAGAAAAATAGTACTAATATGCTTTGTAAACTCCAGCTTATAGCTGAACATACCTTAGACTTGGATAGTCAGCCATTGCCTGCCAACATGGGGGTCTGCCTTAAAGGAAGGTATCAATGGCAAAACCAAATTCATAAGCAACTGCAGATAGCTAATTGAGTTATGTAAGTTACATTCATGATATTGTGAAAGTTGCCCGTGTACTTTATGGAAATCACAACTTAGAAAATCAATGTGGGATTTAGAAGCTAGTCCTCTGGCATGAAAATCTGGACCCCCTTTGTTGAGGACTTTTAGCCATCTCCCCACTTTCTTGCTTTTGATTCTTCTGTGTAGACTAGACTAGCCACGTGGCTTTGGAAGCTCTGCTATTGGAAGCGTTAATATTTAGCGAGGCGTGTTATGTCATCTTGATAAACTGATGCATGGATCCACCTTATGTCTAATAATATCTTTTGCTATTCTGATATGATCAGTATGAATTCTTTTCCCTATCCTTTCTCTTAATTTATTTTTTATTTATTTGCAAGAAGAGAGAGAGAAGAGAGACAGAGAAAATGAACACACCAGGGCCTCCAGCCTCAGCAAATGAATTCCAGAGGCATGTGCCACTTTGTGCATCTGGCTTTACTGGGTACTGGGGAATTGAACCAGGTTTGTTAGGATTTCCAGGCAAGCACCTTAACCACGGAGTCATCTCTCCACTCCATCCTTTCACTTTTAGACAGTTGTTTATGTTTTTATATTTAAAGTGTTTTTCTTGTGGGCAGACTATAATTGGATCTGGTTATAATCCAATGTGGAATTCTACTTTTTTAATTGGAGTGCTTACAGCATCCATAATTAGCAGGATTGATATGAGTGAATTTAAATCTGGCATCTTGATACTTCTCTTTGTCCCATTGATTTATTTTGTTTTATTTTGTTTTGTTTTTCGAGGTAGGGTCTCACCCTACCTCAGGCTGACCTGGAATTCACTATGTAGTCTCAGGGTGTCCTTGAACTCATGGCGATCCTCCTACTTCTGCCTCCCGAGTGCTGGGATTAAAGGCGTGTGCCACCACACCCGGCCCTACTTTTTAAAATATTTTATTTTTACTTATTTATTTGACAGAGAGAAAAAGAGAGAGAGAGAGAGAGAGAGAGAGAGAGAGAGAGAGAGAGAGAATGGGCATGCCAGGGCTCCAGCCACTGCAAACAAACTCCAGACACATGCACCTCCTTGTGCATCTGGCTTACATGGGTCCTGAGGAATCAAACCTGGGTCCTTTGGCTTTGCAAACAAATGCCTTAACTGCTAAGCCATTCCTCCAGCCTGCTATCCTGCTTTGATAAGAAACATTAGTCTTTGCAGAATACATTATACGATCCCTGCAACGGGAATAGTCACACTGTCAAACCTAATCGTAGAATCAGAAGAAAGAAATTAGAAGAGTTTAATATGCTTCCCAAAGAACCCAGGATGCCAAAGGCAAAAGGAGCCAACTCTCCTTCTCACCGTGAGCTTTCTCCTGCTGAGCAGCCCAGCACCAGGAACCGGTGCATCACGGTCTGTCGATGAGGTCTCGGTGAAGGTGTGTGTTCTGATGATTACACTTCTAGGCCTGGAAAGATACCCAGGGACAACTGAGGTGCCTCTGCGCCTGCCGTAGTCCGAATGCTTGCTTATTCCCAAAATGTGTATGTTGAAACTTAACCCAGTCTTTGAGAAAGAATTAAGAGGTTGGACCTTTAGGCGGTGATTAAAACCATCCTGAATGGTATTAGTGTTTTTTTACAAAAGAATCCCAAGCGATCCTGCTTGCCTCTTCCACCATGGAAGAGCCCAGAAAAATAAATAAATAAATAAATAAAATAACTATCTATGAACCAGAGAGCAAGCCCCCACCAGATGTGCGACTTCCTGATAGCGCAACTGTGGACTTCCCAGACTCTGGAAGTCCAAGACGTAAATTTCTGTAATTTATAAGCTTCCCACTCTGTGGTGTTTTGTTGCAATACCCTGAAAATTGCAAGAAAGTATGCAGAGGGCAGGAGGAAATGGATCGCAGCTGGGATTCTGCTTCACGGATGCTGCCTCCAGCCACGCGTGGACAGGATAAAGCTGCGGTTGCCGACTGAGTTGTACTGAGCAGGTTCGAAGGCTCCACCCCGTTCAAATTTTGTCAACCTTCATGTAGGGACTAGCTTTACCAGGTTTCTTAACTACAAAAACATTTCAGACCTTAATTCTTTTTAAAAAATATTTTATTTATTTTTATTTAAAAATTTTTTATATTATTATTATTAATAATTTTTTTTGGTTTTTCAAGGTAGGGTTTCACTCTAGCCCAGGCTGACCTGGAATTCACTATGTAGTCTCAGGGTGGCCTCGAACTCATGGCGATCCTCTTACCTCTGCCTCCTGAGTGCTGGGATTAAAGGCATGCCCCACCACACCTGGTTTATTTTCTATTTTTATTGACAATTTCCATAATTGTAAACAATATCCCATGGTAATTCCCTCCCTTCCCCCACTTTCCCCTTTGAAACTCCATTCTCCATCATTTCTCCCGCCCCCCACCAAATCAGTCTCTCATTTATTTTAACGTCTTCATCTTTTCCTCCTATTATGATGGTCTTGTGTAGGTAGTGTCAGGCACTGTGAGGTCATGGACATCCAGGCCATTTTGTGTCTGGAGGAGCACGTTGTAAGGAGTCCTACCCTTGCTTTGGCCCTTACATTCCTTCTGCCACCTCATCCGCAATGGACCCTGAGCTTTGGAAGGTGTGATAGAGATGTCTCAGTGTTGAACACTCCTCTGTCACTTCTCAGTACTATGGTGCCTTCTGAGTCATCCCAAGGTCACTGCCATCTGAAAAGAGAAGCTTCTCTAACCAAAAGTGAGAGTATCATTAAGCTATGGGTATGAACATTAAGAGAAGTTCTTACTGGGCAGTTTGGTGAGCACAGTACATACATTTAGCCAGACACTAGCAGATGTTACACCCCCAGGGCTCATGACTAACCTTGTTGCAGGTTTTCAGTATCTAATCTATTCCCTCCCATGGAGCGGGCCTCCAGTCCAACTAGAGGGCGGTTGGTTTCCACCATGACAGATGTGCCACTGTTGCACCTGTTGGCTCATTTGGCCTGGCTGGCCAAACTTAAGGACAGACCCTAATTCTTGTAGAATTCATATTTTGAAAATTGTAGTGCAGGTAGAAAGGAGGTTTTGTTATTGCTGTTTTGTTTTGTTTGTCAACAATGTATACATCTGACTTTGCAATATCAGTGAGAAGAATCCCTTCTCTATGTTTCCTGACTTCTACAATGTTTGGTGTGAATAAATGGCCAGTCCTTATCCGCCTATGATGTGAGAGCAAGTACAACTCAAAAGCACTTTTGAAGCATAAGTTACAATTATTATTATTATTATTATTATTATTATTCATTGTTTTTGGTTTTTAGAGGTAGGGTCTCACTCTTGCTCTGGCTGACTTCGAATTCACTACGTAGTCTCAGGGTGGCTTCGAACTCATGGCGACCCTCCTACCTCTGCCTCCCCAGTGCTGGGATTAAAGGTGTGTGCCACCATGCCTGGCTTATAAATTGCAATTATAAACACCCAGGGCCACAAAAGAAATCACCCCAAAACCCAAAGGATATACCATAGGGCAAAACTTCTAAGTACCAGAAAAATTTAAAAAAAAACCATAAACTGCAATCATATTCTTTATAGTTGTCCATTAAAAATCAGAGAGGAGGGCTGGAGAGATGGCTTAGTGGTTAAGCACTTGCCTGTGAAGCCTAAGGACCCCGGTTCGAGGCTCGGTTCCCCAGGTCCCACGTTAGCCAGATGCACAAGGGGGCGCACGCGTCTGGAGTTCGTTTGCAGAGGCTGGAAGCCCTGGTGCGCCCATTCTCTCTCTCTCCCTCTATCTGTCCTTCTCTCTGTGTCTGTCACTCTCAAATAAATAAATAAAAATTAAAAAAAAAAATCAGAGAGGATCTTCTATACTGTGTGGCCTGTGGTACAACAATACTCAGCGGTGATGTCATTGTGGCCAAAGATGTAACAAAAGCAGTATCCTCACGGTGGTCCTGCTTCAGTGTCCATGTGATGAAGTGGATATAAACTACTGACATAACTCTATGTCATGTTGTGAAAGAGTTTTGTCACCATTATGTAGTCTGTGAACACTTAGTGTATTAACGGTCCTTTTCAAAGCACCCTCAGTTCTCATATTTCATTACTGATGACAGATAGAGATTTCAAAGCGAACTTTGTAGTCCACATGCTTGCATAGTCCCCAAATTTGTATGTTGGAGCCTAACCCAGTCCTTGAAAAAGAATTAAGAGGTGGGGGGGGGCGCTTTAAGCTAAGACTTTCTCATTTTAAAATTGCAGTAGAGGGCTGGAGAGATGGCTTAGCGGTTAAGCGCTTGCCTGTGAAGCCTAAGGACCCTGGTTCAAGGCTCGATTCCCCAGGACCCACATTAGCTAGATGCACAAGGGGGTGCACGCGTCTGGAGTTCGTTTGCAGTGGCTGGGACCCTGGTGCACCCATTCTCTCTCTCTCTCTCTCTGTCACTCTCAAATAAATAAATAAATAAAACTGAACAAAAAATAGTATTAAAAAATTGTGGTAGATTTTTGTCCTTTTTTGCCCCCACTTCCTACCTTCTAACCAAAGGAAACTGACTGGAAATAACAGACATGTAATAATAATAACAATAAATCTCATGCAGTTGTAATGGTTGATCTATAGATGGGATGTGAGAAAACCATTGACTTCATCATCTTTTCCCCCTGCTGGTGAGGGCAGGATTCCACTCTGCACTTTGTTTATTAGACAGAAAGAGGCAGATACAGAGAGAGAAAGAGAGAGAGAGAGAGAGAGGGAGAGAGAGAGAGAGAATGTGCGCACCAGGACCTCCAGCCACTGCAAATGAACTCCAGACACATGCGCTGTCTTGTGTATCTGGCTTACGTGGATCCTGGGGAATCGAACCTGGGTCCTTAGGCTTTGCAGGCAAGTACGCCTTAACCGCTAAGCCATCTCTCTACACCCATGAACACAGCCCCCGCCACTGGTTAGGTGAGACAGAGATGTGCTCGCTGTCTGAGAGAGGAGGTTACTGTGGCGTCAGGGGTGGGCTGGGACCAAGCTCAGAGCACAGTCAACCAGCAGAGGCTATGGAGGGCAAGCCTCGCTCATAGTCACAAGCCCGTGGAGTGACCCCTGAGTTCTGCGGCTGGGTGTGAGTGGCTAGTCTGAGCAATTCCGTGGGCTGGTGGGGAACTGCGGTCTTTGCTACTTAGGGTCCGCAGGCACTGTGCTTCATCTCTGTGGTAAGGAAAGTTGTTCCACTGGGGTGGGGGGGGGGAATCTCAACATTCAGAATGAAGTGACATGATAAAGTTGAGCCATCAGAGGCCCTGCCAGGTTTAGATGTCAGGGCAGAACATAGCTTTTTCCATGACAGACACTGCTTATATACATCAGTTTGGCCAAAGAGGCTCACCATTCTCTAATGTGCAGCCCATCTATCATCGGTCACCTTTTAACCCTGTTCTAGGATAAACATTAAAGAAAAAAAAAATCCCTTCAAAACTG
Organism: Jaculus jaculus; assembly: GCF_020740685.1. Taxonomy (NCBI): domain Eukaryota; kingdom Metazoa; phylum Chordata; class Mammalia; order Rodentia; family Dipodidae; genus Jaculus; species Jaculus jaculus. Next base: position 22,944,004 of record NC_059121.1, on the reverse strand, counting down.
GAGGCAGATTCTAGGAACGCTGAAAGCATTATTGGGCCGTTCCCAGCCTCTCCCTTGTCCGGGAACTGGAAAGATGGGGGGCCCTTCTTGATGGCCTGCAGGCTGTGGGTTCTCATCTACAGGTCAGGTTTCTGTGATTCTTTGTACTGCTTGATGCCTGGGGCTGTCTGCTCCATACTGCCCCCAGTGGCCTGGTCAACAACTACAACTATAGCAGCAGACTCAGAGATCCCATTTAATGAAATTATTACTGTCTCCAGTGAAATAAGGCATCTATTGTTGTTTATGGGACACCATCTTGGGAGAATGTTATAATTAAAAACACACAGGGATGGAGAGATGGCTTAGTGGTTAAGTGCTTGCCTGTGACCCAGGTGGAGACTCAATTCCCCAGGACCCACATTAGCCAGATGCACAAGGAGGCGCACACATCTGGAGTTCATCTGCAGCAGCTGGGACACCCTGGAGTGTCCATTCTCTCTCTCTTTCTCTCTCTCTCTCTCTGTCACTCTCAAATAAATAGTTAAAAAATAAACAAAAAAATTATTTCAAAAAGCCACACACAGAGAAAGGGGAATATATAGGCTATATCATAGTAAAAATGGTGTTAGAATATCAATTGTATTTATATACCCTGAATACAAAACAATGTAACTAAATAAATGTGAACTTTGTTCACATTTCCATCAGAAATGTGGACAGTAAATAAATGTGCTAAGGTCCTCATTTAAATCGTGAGAAACAAACACTTTGCATGAGAAGTTAAAATGGAGAGCTGTGGGGAAAGAAATATCAGTGGTCTGGGCTGGAGAGATGGCTTAGCAGTTAAGGTGCATGCCTGTGAAGGACCCAGGTTCGATTCCCCAGGTCCCTCATAAGCCACCTGTACATGGTGACGCGTGCGTCTGGATCTTGTTTGCAGTAGCTAGAGGCCCTAGAGTTCCCATTCTTATTCTCCCTCTCTCCCTCTCTCTCTCCTGTGACTCTAATACATAAATAAATAAAAATAAAAATCTTTAAAAAAAAAAAAGGTCAGTGGTCAGAATCGTGATGTGGATCAGCATAGCCCCGGGAGAGATGGAGGAGGGCAGGGGACAGGTTGTGCAGAAGACAGAATAAGTGGCTGTTAGTGTTTGTCCTCAGCCCTTTGATAAAATACCCGATGCAAAGCTGGAGAGATGGCCCAATGGCTAAGGCACCTGCCTGCAAAGCCTAAGGACCCAGGTTCAACTCCCCAATACCCACGGAAAGCCAGATGCACAAGGTAGCGCAGGCGTCTGGGGGTTTGTTTGTAGCAGCTAGAGGTCCTGGCATGCCTATTCTCTCTCTCCTCTTTCTCTGCCTGTCCTCTCTATGCCTCTTTCTCCCTCCCCCTCAAATCACTAAATCATACACGTACACATATGCGTTATATATTATATATTGTGTGCATTATATATCATATATTATACATTATGTATATGTGATACACATATATTTAAATACCTGTTGTAAAAGAGGAGAGGTTTCTTGTGCCTACAGTTCCAAAGGATATATGCTGTCCACCATGGAAAGAAAGACACGGTGACTGGAACAGTTTGGTCTATGACAGTGACAGCTTGTGGGGTGGCGTGTTCACATCTTGGTGGACCAGGAGGCAGAGATGACGCCGAAAGTGAGGCTGAGCCCTAACCCTCAGGCACTGTTCCCTTAGCCTACCCCCGCCACCTAGATCCCCTATCCAAGACGACGCACAGCTCCCACAAACAGCACCACTGGCTGCAGGCCAAGGGTTCAAGTGGACTGGTCACTGTGGTCACTCCTATCGGCCACGCACATCATAGGCCTCTCTCTGGAGCCGTTGGTGGGAGTTGATAGGAGAGTTTGGACATGTGAGCTAGGGAAGTCCTGCAATGTTGTGAGGAGAACTTAACGGTCCAGTCTGGTGGGTCCTTAGATGACAAGAAGGACAATGGACAAGGAGACATTACGGACCATGCTCACAAGTCCTCAGAGGAGAACAAAGACTGTCCTGGGAATTGGGCCACAAGCCATCCACGTCGCATTCTGACATTGAATCTGACTGCACTGGAGAATTGGAATGAGGCCGAATTCAGAAGTCATGAAATAATTTATTTGTTTTTTTAAAAGATATTTTATTTATTTATTTGAGAGAGGCAGAGAGAAAGAAAGAGAGAGAGAATGGGTGCACTAGGGCCTCCAGCCGCTGCATGCACCACCTTGTGCATCTGGTTTATGTGGGTCCTGGGGAATTGAACCTGGGTCCTTTGACGTTGCAGGCAAGCTCTTTAACCGCTAAGCCATCTCCCTGGCCAGAAATAAATTATGTGACAAGGGAAATTTCAATAGCCTAGCAGCGTCTAGACTGTGGCATGGGTGCCGCTCACCGCATTTACTGAGGCTAATGATAAAGGGCGTTCAGAGAAAAAGGTTGCCAAAACTGCAATTTGTTGAGGCAGGAAAGCATGAATATGGTTAAAGTTGTGAACAAGACAAACAAGGAGGGAGAAAATGAAGTGACTACAGTTGCTAAAGAGGCAAGTAATGTGAAAAGAAGCTAAGCATGACAGAGCAGGGAGATGGGCTTTGAAAGTGTGTCCCCCCCAAAGACTCAGGTGTCTTATTAAAGTTTGTAACTTGGGTCTCTAGCCACCGGGCTGCAAGAAGCATCCCTGGGTGCGGATCCTGGGGCCCAGCCCTAAGGTGTGTTGGGAGTGGATCTGATCTCCACCCCAAAAGTCCACAGAGCTGTCTGCACTCTGGCAGCCCCCACCCTCTCCCAGCTGCTTGCTACCTTTTGGCGTTTGCTGTCTGGTGATGGTTTCTCTCTCTGCTTGGGTTTAGGAAAGGGATCCAGCTTCTTCCGCCATGCACAGAACTTCCCCCGCGGTCTGTAAGCTTGAACTAAACCCGTTCCTCCCATACAACTCTGTTTGGTTGGATGTTCATCCCAGCTATGTGAAGCCATCCACCACACGAGGGAAACGTTTCCCCAGGTTCAGCCGCACAGGCTTACAGAGGCCGTTGTCACTGCGGTCAAATGAAGCCAGGTCACCCACCCCAAGCTGGCAGCAGGACTTGCTTGGCAACACCCACGCCGTGAGGGTTGGGAGGGCATGCAGGAGAGGCAGGGCCCACGAAGTGTGAAACAAGGCTCCAGGAAGGGGCTGATGAGGGGCAGGCGATGTGTGGGCAGATGAGATTCCCTGTGTGGCTCAATGGCCTCCTGAGCAAGCTGTGACGGTAAACCACAATGGCGCCAGGATTTTAGGGATGCCAGCCAGTGACGTGGATGTCCGCTGACATGGGCAGCAGAGTGGAGCCAGCCCAGGAGAATGCCCGTATGTGCAGCAGGGGACTAGGGCTAAGGAGCACCAAGCCTATTGGAGTTCAGGGGCATCACCATGGACCAAGCCAATGCAGTCACCTTGCCTTCCCTGCATTCTAGAACCATGTAAGCCCGGGTAAACCTGCCCGCTTTTAACTTATTTCCCTTAGCTGTTGTGTGCCAGCCTTGAAAAAAAGTAACTAAGACAACGGGCTGTTTAGCTCGCGTCTGGTGTAACCATAGGTTCTCTGCTTCCCCATTCAGTTATTTCGAGAGTCTCTGGGGTGCCTAGGGTGCGCACAGCCCTCTCAAAAATCTTATTTCTCTATACTCTAAACGCCTCGGTATTATTTCAGCTTCATACCTAATGTGTGCTATATTTATAGGCAAAAATATATGGATTGAATTGTGCCGCTCCAAAAGATACATTACTCGGAATGCGGTCCTGTTTGGCGACAGGGGAATGAAATTAAAAAATAGTCATTAGGGTCGACTTTAATTGAATATGACTGCTGTCTTTATATAAAACAAAACTTGGGACAGAGACATGCGCACAGGAGAATGTCATGGAAAGACAAAAGCCAAGGCCGGAGTGATGCTTTGACAAGGCACAGTAGACCAAAATCTGGCTACAGACGGAGCCAGGAGGGTGCAGAACAAACGTCACCCTCACAGCCCAAAGAAGGGGCCGCCAACAGCTCCCTAGGTTGAATGGAGGTGATTGTCTCCTGACGCACGTTTCTCCATTAACCTTGACAATTGTAGCTGCGACGTTCTCGTTTCTGGGACAAAACACCTGACCAGAAGTAGCTTATGAAAAAAAAAAAAAGAAAAAAAGAAAAAAGGTTTGGGCTGGGCTGGAGAGATGGCTTAACATTTAAAGCACTTGCCTGCAAAGCCTAAGGACTCATGTTTGACTCTCCAGGTCCCACGTAAGCCAGTGATGCAAGCGTGCAAGGTCACACATGCACGCAAGGGGGTGCACGTGTCTGGAGTCTGATTGCAGTGGCTGAAGACCCTGGCATACCAATTCTCTCTCTCTCTCTCTCTCTCTCTCTCTCTCTCTCTCTCTTTTTCTCTCATAAAAAGAAAGGCCAGTCTATTGGATTTTCCTCAAAAAAAAAAAAAAGAGGTTTATTTCCAGTTTACATTTTCAAGGAACGTATGTCCTGAGCAGATGGCCAACGTCACATCTCCACACCAACAGGGAGGACATAGAGTGAACCAAGTGCAGCAAGTGGAGCTGGGCTATGACATCCCGAGGCTAGCCCCACGACACACCTCTGCCAGCAAGACACCATCTCCCAAAGGAGATGAAATACGAGGCATAATCACAAACACATGTGGCTCCTGGGACATTTTTAACATTCAAGCTACAATAATGGAATCTTTTAGTTTGTTTTTCCTGGACTTGTAGATTTTGGATTAATGTTTGAAGAGATGATAAAAATACTAGAGACACTGGGCATGGTGGTGTGTGCCTTTAATCCCAGCACTCAGGAGGCAGAGGTAGGAGGATCACTGTGAGTTCGAAGCCACCCTGAGACTATGTAGTGAATTCTAGGTCAGCCTGGGCTAGAGTGCCACTCTACCTTGAAAAAACAATGCTAGAGAAAATAAGGAGACTAACTTCTGGCCAGAAAAAGCAGAAGTGAGTTTTTAAATTTTTTTTTTTGTTTTATTAACAACTTCCATGATTATACAAAATATCCCATGGTAATACTCTCCCTTCCCCCACTTTCCCCTTTGAAACTCCATTCGCCATCATATCCTCTCCCCATCTCAATCAGTCTCTCTTTTATTTTGATGTTATGATCTTTGCCTCCTCTTATGATGGTCTTGTGTAGGTAGTGTCAGGCACTGTGAGGTCATGGATATCCAGGCCATTTTGTGTCTGGGGGGAGCACATTGTAAGGAGTCCTACCCTTTCTTTGGCTCTTACATTCTTTCCTCCACCTCTTCCGCAAAAGACCCTGCACCTTGGAAGGTGTGATAGAGATATTGCAGTGCTGAGCACTCCTGTCAAGAAGTGAGGTTTTTTAAAGGAGAAAACAATTGCTTCTCTCTTGCAGTAACTTAAACTCAGAAACTATCAGGCGCCTAAGGTATCATCCTGGGCTGGGAGGTGAACGTGTGTTGAAGATGGTAGAGTAACAAAATAACAAAAGCCCATTTAGCTACTATTAAAGAACAGAGTTGCTAACCTGTTTTGGCAAAAGGCTGTATAATAATTTGTTTCCATTTTGTAGACCATATGGGATCCTTGGGACAACTAGTCAATACTCTATTTTCAAGTGAAAAATAATCCTAGAAAACACAGTCTAAATAAGTTCTATTATGCTCCAATATGTGTTTTGCTATGACTTTGTAGAAACTGAAATAGGAATTTCTGATACAGTTTTGCGTCACAGAATAATATACTATTTATTTTATTTTATAGTGCAGTGCTGGGAATTGAACTCAGGGCCTTGGGCCCTCTAGGGAAGCAAGCATTCTACTACTAAGCCTGGCCCTTGATTTGCTTTTCGTATTTGCATATTTATCTGCATATCCGTGTGTGTGTGTGTGTGTGTGTGTGTGTGTGTGTGTGTGTGTGTGTGTGTGAATGTGCATAGGCATGTTACTAAGTGTGCGGGGTGCAATCGCTCCAATGTAAGCATGCATGTGGAGGTCAGAGGTCATTGTCAGGTGTCTCCCTCTGTTCCTCTTCTCTTTATTTGTTGAGAGGATGGTGGAGGTTCTAGAGTTCTCTAATCCAGAAGACTGGCTACTCAATTAACCCCCAGGGATCTCTCTGACTCCCTGGTGATGGGATTGAAGATCTGTGCCACCGTGCCTGGCTTTGACATGGGTGCTGAGAACCGGACTCGGGTCCTCATGTTTGTAAGACAAACACGTTTTGCCCACTGAGCCATCTCGCAGGCTTTCAGCCACCTGGAGGTGGGTGCCCAGCTCTTGGGTGGAAGGCCGTAGACTTGGCGACTGAGGACGGGCGCTAGAGGCCCTGATGGCCCTACCTCAGGCTTTATTTATAGCACACAGCACAGAGGTCCTTGTGTGGCTCTTGCTGGGTGACACTTGCTGTGTAGAAAAACGGGGCACAGGATTTACTCCGGGGATCGCCGGGAGATCAGGCAGAGAGAGGTCCCAGAACTTCACCTCGCTTCTGCACAGCCTACCCCTTTCCTGTCCTGTTTTGTTCACTCGACCACCCCACTCCTCCGTGGGAACATTCATCAACACATCCCTACCTGGCAGGAGCTTGTCTCCAGTCGGCTTCCAGACACCCCAAGGAAAGTGGGTGCAAAAACCATTACCGTCCCAGCAATTCTTTTTTTTTTTTTTTGGTTTTTCAAGGTAGGGTCTCACTCTGGCTCAGGCTGACCTGGAATTCACTATGGAGTCTCAAGGTAGCCTCGAACTCACGGCAATCCTCCTACGTCTGCCTCCCGAGTACTGGGATTAAAGGCTTGCGCCACCATACCCAGCCCAGCAATTTCTTCAAGCTCTCACGAGACAGAACAAAGCAACCCTCCCCTTTTACTTAAATAAAAACGTCTAGTGCTTTAGGTACATCTCTTTGACAGTGTCAACATGACCTGCTGACAAAAGCCGGGGGCTCTTGGACTGAAATCCCATTTGGTCTTTCTGAGCCTTCAAATGCCTCATCTGTATAATGAAGCCAATAATAATAATAACTATGGAAAAGGGTTGTTTTGAGTCTGTTTTGGACTATTGGCACTGTAATGTCATGCAACATATAATAAATATTCTGTGAAAGTTAGCTCGTATTAGTATCACTGATGTAATAGGTCTTCACTGCTGTGTGAAAATTCCAGCACCACATTTCTTTGTAAAATAATACAGGAACAAGTACTATCTGTTCTTGAAGAAGCTGAAGGAGTGTCCAATAAAGTTGTTTTCCTCTTCTTTTTTTTTTTCTTTTTTTTTGAGGTAGGGTCTCACTCTAGCCCAGGCTGACCTGGAATTCACTATGGTGTCTCAGGGTGGCCTCGAACTCACGGCGATCCTCCTACCTCTGCCTCCCAAGTGCTGGGATTAAAGGCGTGTGCCACCACGCCCGGCTCCTCTTCTTTTTTTTCTTAATCCTTTTTTTTTTTTTCAACATGTCAGTTGCAAGGGACAAATCTTCACTCTAAAACTCCAGTGACACGGGAGGTACTTCTGTATTCCAAGAGCAGGCAGGACTGGCTATAACACCAGCTACATAGGCTGAAAGGTTGTTTAGATTTTCCTGTAAGTTTGCCAGTACTTATCATCTACGGTTATTATGAAAAGCAAACAAGACTATGCATACAAAACACTGGCCACTGCTTATGAAAAACTCACCACGTACCGGGCACCGACCTATTATCATCTGCTGGCCGATCCCATGGAAGCGAAAAGGACACATGCCAAACAACAGCCCCAGTGACAAACGCGGCAATGGTGCCAAGCCCCAGCATATAATCTTTTGGAAGCTAATCACTTGGGTCTTTAAACTATTACATTATTTATTTAACAGAGAAAGAGGGAGAGCGAGTGAGAGAATGGGCGTGCCAGGACCTCCAGCCACTGCAAACGACCTCCAGACACCCGCGCCCCCTTGTGCATCTGGCTAACGTGGGTCCTGGGGAATTGAACCTGTGTCCTCTGACCTTGCAGGCAAACACCTTAACCGCCCTGCTAAGCCATCCCTCCAGTCCCACTTGGGTCTTTCTTTGGCTGATGAAGTCTCTTCTCGAGTCAGTTCACTAGAAACCAACTCCACCGTAGTGAAGAAAGACCAGGGAAAATGAACGTCTTCTGTTGCTCCGCCTTACGTTATCCTCTTGCTGCGCTGGGCTCAATTCAAGCCGGTTTCTGGTCCAGCCGATGCATAGGAGGTAAGGGGTGACTGCCTGCGGGGGTTCGCGCCTGCCAGGCTTTGTACAGCCTCTCTGGAAGCCGTGGGTGTACTTGTCTGGCTCTAACCCAGAGTTCCAACCTGGAACAGACAGATTCTAGAAACTTAAAGGCAAATCACATCTCTTCTTTACCTGCTGCTGAAGTCTCACCAAAGACCCCTTTGCTCTGACTGAGAAAGAAACACACCCCCCCACACACACACCATTCTGAGAGACACAATAAATAAATAAATAACAGTCTGTCTGACTCACCGATTTGGCTTGACTGAATAACCACCACCGCCCACTACCCCCAGCTTATCGTTGAACAAATAACCAATAAGAGGGTTGCATTTCCATGCATGGGAGAGTTCGTAGTCAGTGGCAAAGATTTCCTTTTCATTTAAACTGTTTCCCGCCCCCCGCCCCCAGCCCCGCCGCATTTGGCAATTGCTATCAGAAGCAGCAGAATGCCTGTGGTCACAGACTCAGCTTCCTGTTTATAAACGTGCCCGTTTTCAGTGAGTCAGCAGTTCTGCTTTGCAGACAGCAGCGGCCGTACCAGGGCCCAGGAGGTACAGCCAACTCTGGGAGTGGCCCGGGTGTGCTGGGGAGCTCCGGGAAAGAGAACCAGCAAGCGCACAGACTTCATGGACCTAAAACCTTCAGCGGGGTGAGGGGGTGGGGGGGGGTGCTCTCACCCTTTGTGGGCTGAACCATGGCCCAAAATGAACAAATCCAGGCATTAAAGTGGTAACGACAGATTTGGGTTAAGAGTAACTACTGCAATGTGGAAAAGTGCATTTGTACAGAGAAGACTGGATATACTTTTTTTTTTCAAATTTTTTTATTAACAAATTCAATGATTATAAAAAATATCCCATGGTAATACCCTCCCTTCCCCCACTTTCCTCTTTGAAATTACACTGTCCATCATATATCAATCAGTCTCTCTTTTATTTTGATGTCATCATCTTTTCCTCCTCTTATGATGGTCTTGTGTAGGTAGTGTCAGGCACTGTGAGGTCATGGATATCCAGGCCATTTTGTGTCTGGAGGAGCACATTGTAAGGAGTCCTACCCTTCCTTTGGCTCTTATATTCTTTCCACCACCTCTTCTGCAATGGACCCTGAGCCTTGAAAGGTGTGATAGAGATATTGCAGTGCTGAGCACTCCTGTCACTTCTTTCCAGCACCATGGTGCCTTCTGAGTCGTCCCAAGGTCACTGCCATCTGAAAAGGGAAGCTTCTCTAACCAAAAGTGAGAGTAGCATTAACATAAGGGTATGAACATTAAGAGAAGGGCTTACTGGGCAACTTGATGAACATAGTATATACATTTAGCCAGACAGCAACAGATGTTATACACCCATGACTACCCCTGTTTTAACTTTTCAGTATCAGGGATGTATTCCCTCCCATGGAGCGGGCCTCCAGTCCAATTAGAGGGCAGTTGGTTTCCACCATAACAGGCATGCCACTATTGCACCCATTAGTTCATTTAGACTGGCTGCCCAAACATAAGGCTTGCAGTGTCCACTGTGGAGTATCTTCACTGGTGATTTCTTTCTCTCCCATGGAACTGCATGCAGAATGGCTTCTTCCAGCTTTCTGTCAGCTGATCTATATGGAGGAGGTTTTCAGCTCAGTTCCAGCAGGATTTCTCAGTGGCCTTGCAGCCCAAGTATGTGGAGTCTTCAGCAATAGGGTTTTACCATCTCTTCCTGGTGGGAAGCCAAGGGCCTTGGCAATGGCCTGTAATGTCTTGGGGGCATCAGGGACCTCCCTGGGCAACAACTCACTGGAAGGTATCCCATCCCTGGCACTGAAAATTTTCTAGCAACAATCTATGGCTCCTGAGTGTTCCATTAAGGCTGGATATTTTTGAGAGAAAATGAGGTAGTGGAAAAGATCACAGCTGAAGCTGAGGAGAGGGAAAGAGAACAAACCAATTGGAGGGCTGATCAGAGTAGATGGGATTAGCCTTGCTGTGTGATCTCTGGAAAATGGCAGGAGAAGAATTCTTCCCACCTAGCGAGACTGGGAGATGGGATTGCTGTTCTTTATACTACATGACAAGAAATGGCTCTTGGGCTGGAGAGATGGCTTAGTGGTTAAGGCACTTGCCTGTGAAGCCTAAGGATCCAGGTTCAATTCCTCAGGACCCATGTAAGCCAGATGTACAAGGTGTTACATGTGTCTGCAGTTCATTTTCAGTGACCAGAGGCAACTGGCACATCCACTCTTTCTCTCTCTATCTGCCCCTTCCCCCTGCTTGTGTGTATATCTCAAAAGAAAATAATTAAATTAAATATATTTTAATAAAGAAATGGCTCTTGGGTGCTGAAGAATGGTTTTCCAGTGTTGTCAGGGTTACACCTCAAGGTTACAGATGGGTTCACAGTGGGAAAACCTTTTCATAAACGCTTTGGAGTGGGTCAGGTTTAGATGACAAGCAGAGTCGCATGCGTCTGTAACCCCGCTGCTCCTGTAGCAACGAGAGCCAGTGTCAGGAGAAGGCCAGAGCCTACAGGCCATCCGCTGTGGCCTTCCCAGGGGTCAGGGGTCAAACAGCCAGGGAGACTGTGCCTCAAGCGCAATGGGAGGAGATGGCTGATTAAAGGTTGTCATCTGATCCCAGCCCTTGGGGGGGCAGAGGTAGGAGGATCGCCATGAGTTCAAGGCCACCCTGAGACTCCATAGTGAATTCCAGGTCAGCCTGGGCTAGAGTGAGACTCTACCTCGAAAAACCAAAAGAAAAAAAGAAAAGGTTGTCACCTGGCCTCCACGGCAAGTGTACTGTGCCACGTGCACCCCAGTACTCCATGAGCCTCGAGACGGCAGCCCCACAGTCTGCCCGTTCTCCTCCGCCACGACGCGGCAGCCCCCTCCCCGGTAGATTTTTTTGTTGTTGCTGGTTTCAGGGTAGGCTCTCGCTCTGGCCCAGGCTGACCTGGAATTCACTACGTAGTCTCAGACTGGCCTCTAATCCAGAGAGATCCTCCTACCTCCGCCTTCCAGGTGCCACCACGGCCGGCTCTGGTGTTTTCTTTTCCTTAATAATTTTTTTTTTTTGTTGCTTCATTTTGAATATTTTTGTTTTTATTTATTTATTTGACAGAGAGAGAGAGAGAGGGAAAGAGAGAGAATGGGCGCCCCAGGCCTTCCAGCCACTGCAAATGAACTCCAGACGCGTGCGCTCCCTTGTGCATCTGGCTAACGTGGGTCCTGGGGGATCGAACCAGGGTCCTTTGGCTTTGCAGGCAAACGCCTTGACCATTAAGCCAGCCCTCCAGTGGTTTTTGAGTGAGTAAATAACTGTCTAGAGGAATAGCCACTTTTGCTGGCTGCGTTTGTTAACCCAGAGAAACACCTTGGTGGGACACAGGGCCTCCTGTGGCACCTGGCTGGCACTCTGACTTGAAAGAGGCACAGCTGGGAGGGAGTGATGTGAGGTGAAGGGCAGACTGGCATTTGGCCAGGACGTTACCTCTACTGCCCCAACAACTCGCTCCGTACTTTCATCTCCATTTCTTCCAGAACTGCCTGTGCTCAGGTCTGGTCGGTTTCAGTCTTTGCCCACATATATACCCTCTCACACTCACTCTTGCTCACGGGGGTCGGTCCTAGACACGTAACCTCTCTCCTGCACACGTTCTCACACTCATTCTCACACACATCATGTGCACATACACACTCATATTCCCTCTCACACACTCGCGTTCACATTCCCCAACAAAACAACATCAGGCAAGATGGCTAGAGGCCTCCTCTGTCCACACATGCCCAGTATGAACATCCCAGACTACACACCGGCTTTCCAGAGACATCGCTGGCTTCTCATGTGACAGCTCGGGCCCTCAGCATGTCTATGTCCCAGAGCCAAGGCAGAGCGTGTATAAAACTCTTTAAGACTTCCTTGGGAAGTCTTCTGGCGTCCCCTCTGTTTATTCTGTTATCAAAATGCATCAGTAGGGGCTGGAGAGATCGCGCAGCGGTTAAGGTGCCTGTCTGCAAGGCCGAAAGACCAGGGTTTGATTCCTCAATGCCCGCATAAAGTTGTATGCACAAGGTGGAGCATGTGTCTGGAGTTCTTTTGCAGAAGCTAGAGGCCCTGGCGCACCCAATATCTCCCTCTACCCCCTCTCTCTCTTTCTCTCTGCTTGCAAATAAATAAATGTTTTAAACATTGCATCGCTAGCTTGCCCAGATTCAAAAGCAGGAAGGCGAGTCTCTCTACCTTTTGATGGGGAAGAGGTGATCATAGTGTAGAAAATCCTGTAGAACTTGGACATGCCATTGTGATCTATCTGATGCACTTTTGTGTCACTGTGACCAAAACCTGACAAAAGATTTAAGGGACAAAAGGTTAATTTAAAAAACAAAACATTTTAATTATTTATCTGAGACAGAGAGAAAGAGGCAGAGAGAGAGAACGAGGAGAGAGAATGGGCATGCCAAAGCCTCCTGCCATTGCAAATAAACTCCAGGCGCATGCGTCATTTTGTGCATCTGGCTTTGTGCAGGGACTGGGGAATCGAAGCCAGGCCATCAGGTTTTGCAAACAAGCACCTGCCAGCAATGCGGACCTGACTATAACACCTGTGAAGCCTAAGGACCCAGGGTTGATTCCCCAATACCCACATAAGCCACATCCACAAGGTAGCACATGTGTCTGGAGTTCATTTGCAGTGGCTGGAGGTCCTGGCATGCCCATTCTCTCTCTGTTCTCTCTCTCTCAATCTCTCTGCTTTCAAATAAATAATTTTTTTTTAAAAAAAGAAGTCTCACTCCTCTTCATAGGGATGGACACAAAAGAGGAATCTCTCTCTCTCTCTCTCTCTCTCTCTCTCTCTGTGTGTGTGTGTGTGTGTTGTGTGTGTGTGTGTAATAACAGGAACTGCTTATCTTATGTCAGTGAGGAATCCAAAGATATACAGAAATGGGCAACATGCATACATATAGTCACACATGTATACATATTTAGCAGCCCTTAGACTTTGATGTCACTCCTTTTAAAAATATTTTATTTTTACTTATTTATTTGAGAGAGAGAGAAAGAGATGGGGGTCGGGGGGGTGAGAGAGAATGGGCGCGTGCTGCAAACGAACTCCAGACACGTGCACCGCCATGTACATCTGGCTTACATGGGTCCTGGAGAATCGAACCTGAGTCCTTTGGCTTTGCAGGCAAGTGCCTTCACCACTAAGCCATCTCTCCAGCCTTTCCTTTTTTTTTATTCTCCCCCCTTTATTTTTGAGGTAGAGCCTCACTTTACCCTTGGCTGATCTGGAACTCATTCTGTAGTCCCAGGCTGGTTTAGAACTCACAGCGATCCTCCTATCTCTACTTCCCAAGAGCTGGGATTAAAGGTGTGTGCTACCACACCTGGCCTTGACATCATTTTTAAATTAGCTCTTCCTGAGAAAAAGGGATAGTTTTCTTTCAGCGTCTGACTCTCCCTCCACAGGTTTGTGAACTGCTGTATTCTCCAGAGATTCCTTGTAACCTGGATGAGAAGAGGCAGGTTTGCCAAGACTATCTGCATATTTTTTAAAATTTTGTTTGTTTATTTTTATTTATTTTTTTGAGAGCAACAGAGAGAAAGAGGGAGAGGGAGAGAGAGAATGGGTGCGCCAGGGCCTCCAGCCACTGCAAACGAACTCCAAACGCATGCGCCCCCTTGTGCATCTGGCTAACATGGGTCTTGGGGAATTGAGCCTCGAACCGGGGTCCTTAGGCTTCACAGGCAAGCGCTTAACCACTAAGCCATCTCTCCAGTCCCTATCTGCATATATTTTTTTTTAATTTTATTTATTTATTTGAGAGCGACAGACACAGAGAGAAAGACAGATAGAGGGAGAGAGAGAATGGGTGCGCCAGGGCTTCCAGCCACTGCAAACGAACTCCAGACGCGTGCGCCCCCTTGTGCATCTGGCTAACGTGGGACCTGGGGAACCGAGCCTCGAACCGGGGTCCTTAGGCTTCACAGGCAAGTGCTCAACCGCTAAGCCATCTCTCCAGCCCCACCTATCTGCATATTTTATTCCTTCTTCTTTGCATGAAGACGCCACCAGTTGGGGACAGCTTGAGTGATTTGGTGTAAAGGACACTGTGCCAGGGTCAAGAGTAGGGAAATAACTGTTTGGAGCATGGAATTGTCACTCAAATCGTCCCATAAGCCTGATGGCTTGTGAAACAGACCCACAGCCCGGGAAGAAGAGTCCTGGGGGACTAAGCTGCCTGTGTGAGCTTGTGTGGCAATGCTGGGCAGCCCTGCGATGCAGACACCATCTGAGGAGCACACCCCGGGCTGGCATTTGTTAAATATTTAACAAGCAATGGCTTTCTGCAGATCTCGGCATGAGTCATGTTTTCATCTGTTACCACAACTCTCCTTGGACCTCGCAACGATCCCCTAAGGAAAGCGCCGTCGTTATTCCCTTAGGGAGCAGCGGTGGGACCGGCTGCCCACCCACGGCGACACGGCGGGCGCGTGGCAAAGCTGGAGGCTGGTTTCTGTGCTGCTATCGTCCACGGGCTGCACTGGGAGACTGGCTGACAGTACTTGGGCGTTTTGGTGCCCACTGTTGCCCCTTCACCGAGGCACTAAATCCCTGATATTATCATGGGGAAGCACCGTGGCAGAGGGAGAAGTCGAGTGTGTGTGTGTGTGTGTGTGTGTGTGTGTGTGTGTGTGTGTGTGAGAGAGAGAGATTGAGAGAGAGAGAGTTTCAGGTCAGTCCCCACTTGCCCGCCTCACCCGAGGCACCGTTTTCTCACTCTGAAGTCTTGTGTCTCCGTTTTGTGGATGTGCATGTCACAGGCTTCCAGGAAATTCTTTTTTATCCCCGCCTCTTGTCGTCCTTCAGTGCCAGCCAGAATGCTGGGGTGACAGAAGCAAATCCGTGCCACTGGTTTCCAGGTACCCAACAAGAAGCCGTCTTTAATCAATCACCGAGCCTCAGTGTGTGCCCTCGACGCTTGGTGCCCCGGTTGGAGAGCAGAGTTTCTGCCAGGCTCGCTCGGGACTTTCTCTCATTCTCATCACCTTCTCTTGTATCCACTTCTGTGCCACCCAGTGGGGGCCACTTCAGAGGAGTAAATACACATAATTTCTTTAAAAAAAAAATTTTTTTTTGTTTTGTTTTTCGAGGCAGAGTCTCACGGGCCCAGGCTGACCTGGGATTTACTATGTAGTCTCAGGGCAGCCTTGAACTCTCGGCAATCCGCCTACTTCTGCCTCCCGAGTGCTGGGATTAAAGGCGTGCACCACCATGCCCAGTTGTTTTTTTTGTTTTTTAATTTTTGTTTAGTTGAGAGAGAGAGGCAGAGAGAGGGTGAGGGAGAGAGAAAGAGAGAGAATGGGAATGCCAGAGCCTCCAGCCGCTGCAAATGAACTCCAGATGCTTGTGCCAACTTATGCACTTGGTTTATATGGGTTCTGGGGAATTGAATTTGGGCCCTTTGGCTTTTCAGGCAAACAGCTTAACCACTAAGCCATCTCTCCAGCCCTAATTTCTTTCTTTTTTCTCAATTTTTATTAACATTTTCCATGATTATAAAAAATATCCCATGGTAATACTGTCTCTCCCTCCGCCCCACTTTCCCCTTTGAAATTCCATTCTCCATCATATCCCCTCCCCATCTCAATCATTCTACTTACATATATACAATACCAACCTATTAAATACCCTCCACCCTTCCTTTCTCTTCCCTTTATATCTCCTTTTTAACTTACTGGCCTCTGCTATTGAGTTTTTTCCTTCTCACTCAGAAGCCCAATTATCTGTAGCTAGGATCCACATATGAGAGAGAACATGAGGCACTTGGCTTTCTGGGCCTGGGTTACCTCACTTAGTATAATCCTTTCCAGATCCATCCATTTTTCTGCAAATTTCATGACTTCATTTTTCTTTACTGCTGAGTAGAACTCCATTGTATAAATGTGCCATATCTTCATTATCCACTCATCAGTTCAGGGACATCTAGGCTGGTTCCATTTCCCAGCTATTATAAATTGAGCAGCAATAAACATGGTTGAGCACATACTTCTAAGGAAATGAGATGAGTCCTTAGGATATATGCCTAGGAGTACTATAGCTGGGTCATATGGTAGATCAATCTTTAGCTGTTTTAGGAACCTCCACACTGATTTCCACAATGGCTGGACCAGATTGCATTCCCACCAGCAGTGCAGAAGGGTTCCTTTTTTTCCACATCCCCGCCAACGTTTATGATCATTTGTTTTCATGAAGGTAGCCAATCTGACAGGAGTGAGATGGAATCTCAATGTAGTTTTAATTTGCATTTCCCTGACGACTAGTGACGTAGAACATTTTTTTAGATGCTTATATGCCATTAGTATTTCTTCCTTTGAGAACTCTCTATTTAGCTCCATAGCCCATTTTTTGATTGGCTTGTTTGATTCCTTATTAGTTAACTTTTTAAGTTCTTTGTATATCCTAGATATTAATCCTCTATCAGATATATAGCTGGCAAAGATTTTTTCCATTCTGTAGGTTGCCTCTTTGCTTTATTCACAGTGTCCTTTGCAGTGCAAAATCTTTGTAATTTCATGAGGTCCCAGTGATTAATCTGTGGTTTTATTGCCTGAGCAATTGGGGTTGTATTCAGAAAGTCTTTGCCAAGACCAATATGTTGAAGGGTTTCCCCTACTTTTTCCTCTAGCATTTTTAGTTTCCGGTCTGATGTTAAGGTCTTTAATCCATTTGGACTTAGTTCTTGTGCATGGAGAGATAGAAGGATCTATTTTCATCCTTCTACAGATACATATCCAGTTTTCCCAACACCATTTGCTGAAGAGGCTGTCTTTTCTCCAATGAGTATTTTTGGCATTTTTATCAAATATCAGGTGGCTATAGCTACCTGGACTTACATCTGGGTCTTCTATTCTGTTCCACTGATCTACATGTCTGTTTTTGTGCCAGTACCACGCTGGTTTTGTTACTATGGCTCTGTAGTATAGGTTAAACTCAGGTATGGTGATACCACCAGCCTTATTTTTGTTGCCCAGTATTATTTTAGATATTTGAGGTTTTTTGTGATTCTAAATTAATTCTTGGATTGTTTTTTCTATTTCCATGAAGAATGCCTTTGGAACTTTGATGGGGATTGCATTAAATGTGTAGATTGCTTTTGGTAAGATTGCCATTTTCACAGTATTGATTCTTCCAATCCAGGAACAAGGGATGCTTTTCCACTTCCTAGTGTCTTCTGCAATTTCTCGCTTGAGTGTTTTAAAGTTCTCATTGTAGAGATTCTTTACTTCCTTGGTTAGGTTTATTCCAAGGTACTTTATTTATTGATTTATTCTGATGCAATTGTGCATGGGAGTGATTCTCTGATTTCATCCTCTGTGTGTTTGTTGTTAGCATGTAGGAAGGCTACTGATTTCTGTGTATTGATTTTGTATCCTGCTGTGTGTCCAGCCCTAATTTCTAAACAGATCTCCCTTTTTCTCCCAATCATGTTTTTGCCCATCTTACCTCCCCCGCCTTCCTTCTAGTCTCCTGCATGTGGGAAGGAGTGGAACTTCATTTAGATTTTTCTGGCAAAGAACAGTGGCAGGATGGAGGCTCACGGTCTTTGGGGTATGTGTTGGCTGAATTCAGGCTGGTAACTGGCCTAAGAATGGGGCAGGAGGGCAACCATAGACCAAATGAAAATCAAAGAGGTCACAAGACTAAGTGATCTGTATGAGGCTGAAGACCAAGGAAAAGAAAGAGCAGGACTACACATATAAGACATTGCATCTGGAGGGAATAGCAGGTTAAATGTTTGAGCTGGAGCAGTTTTGAGGGTGGTGTGGACGGGCTCTGATGGGTTAAGTGAAACAGATATATGAGGGTCACAGTATTTGACCCAGGAGCTAGAAGGAAGATTGAAGGTGAAC
Organism: Jaculus jaculus; assembly: GCF_020740685.1. NCBI lineage: Eukaryota > Metazoa > Chordata > Mammalia > Rodentia > Dipodidae > Jaculus > Jaculus jaculus. The sequence continues at coordinate 22,925,874 of NC_059121.1, read as the reverse complement.
AGCCCGTGGGGTCACTGACATCCCCCAGGGACAAGAGCAACAACTGGTGCTGAAACAAGAGTGATCTCAGCGCTGACGGGAACAGTCAAGGGACAAAGTTGGAGTCAATGGCTGACAGCCTCGGGGAGATTGCGTCAGAGGACATTGGGCTCTGACGGAGGAGGAGCGCCACTCCAGCCTGAGGCCACCAAGTCCTTCTCCAGTCCCTAGAGGAGACTCAAGGGAGGGTGAACAATCTCCTAACGTCATGGCAGAAAGCAGATGGCATGTTTGTTTGTGTCATTTCAAGAATATAATAAAGGAATTCTTTTCCAAGGGGTGTGCAGAGTCTAGGGAAATCCCAAACAACAGGACAGTCCTAAGCAGTGACAGAGCGGGAGACCTTTTCTTTTCAGGAATGGTGACCCTCAGCGTGGTGCCTCTTAGCCCACTAACCCCGGTGTGTGTGTGTGTGTGTGTGTGCGCGCGCGTGTGTGTGTGTGTGTGTGTGTGTGTGTCTTTTTGAGGTAGGCTCTCCCTCTAGCCCAGGCTGACCTGGAATTCACTATGTAGTCTCAGGCTGGCCTCAAACTCATGGCCATCCTCCTACCTCTGCTTCCCAAGTGTGGGGATTAAAGGCGTCACGCCTGCCTTTTTTTAACTGAAAAAAAAAATTATTTATTTATTTCGTTCATGTTGCAGTTAGGTTCACATTGCTGGCAGAAATCACCTGACCAAGAAAAGCTTTGAGGAGAAAAGGGTTTATTTTGGCTTATAGACTTGAGGGGAAGCTCCATGATAACAAGAAAAACAATACCATAAGCAGAAGATGGACATCACCTCCTGGCCAACAATAGCAACATTCAGCTGATACAAGAGTTAAACTGTCAATTATCTCCTCCTATTTCTGCTTCTCTCTCTCTCTCTCTCTCTCTCTTCTCTCTCATCTCTCTATCTCTTTTATATCACTTATCCTGTCCTTCCTTTCCTTCTCTTGGCCACTGATCTGTAACTCCTGGTACCAGCAGGTAGTAATCATCTACAATGAGCTTTGGATCACAGATACCTACAAGATCTCCCAAAAGAAGGCAGATTTATGTCACAGCACTTGAGGACGCTCCATAGGTTAGTGGTAAGACCCTAGTGCTGAAGACACCATACACTGTTGGCATGTAACATGGAGCGGCATGGCTGGAGGCTGGAAGAGTCAGTCCCAGACAGTCAGTGCGTCCAGTGCCAGAAGGTGCTACATGAGCGACTGGGGAAGGATAAAGACCAATATCTGCCCAAGCCACACATGGTCTAACCTACTTAGCAGCAAACAACCTGACATGCTGCTCACATAAGTGCAATAGTGGCTCATAGCCAAGCTGGGAAACCAGCTGCTCTCGATCGGGCTGACAGATCTGCTCGGTGGAACAGAACCCATAGCTGGAGCTGGGAAACAAGTCAGAACCACATCCAAACATGAGCCCGCTCTCTACTAAACTCTCTCTAAAAAATAATGATTATCACATTTATCTGCTGCTAACTTTACTCTCCATTGGAGAATCTGCTTCTTTTTTTTCAGATAGACACAGATCCTAAGGAGAGAACCACCCCATAATTCCTCAAAAGGGCACCAGCTGAAACTAAGAATAATTGGGGAAACATGCAAGAAGGCTGTTTTCTTGGCGAATCAGGAACCAGCACAACAGTGAAGGAGATAGACACAGAGAACTATCAACCCCTACTAAACCAGATATCCAGAGACACAGAGGCTCCCAAGACCTCAACAGGGAAGTACGCCTAATATGAACCCAACATGGCTCAGGGAAATTTGGGGAAGAGGGGGGCAGAAAGCATGTCAGGGCCACACATTGGGTCATGAGACGCAGAGACATTTCCTCCCACCCAAAACTAAATGCTAACCCCATACTGCATGAGCCATGTACCCCAACAAGGAGGGTCCCTGTAGAGGGGAGGACAGGGAGGAGGCTAACAATGGTACCAACTTAACTGTATTCACTGACTACAAAAATTAAAAAAAATAAAAACAATAAACAATGCAAAGTGAATAAATCAGGTGTTATTAACTTAAAAAAAAATAGCAATAGGAGAGTGTGCCAAACACTGGCAAGGGGAACTTGGCTTTAACACCCACAGGCCCGCCCCCAATAATACACTGCCTCCAGGAGGCGTTAAGTCCCAAATCTCTATCAGCTGGGAATCCAGCATTCAGAACACCTGAGTTTATGGGGAACACCTGAATCAAACCGCCACAATTAGAGAGAGAGAGAGAGAGAGAGAGAATGGGTGTGCCAGGGCCTCTAGCCACTGCCACTGAACTCCAGACACATGTGCCTCCTTCTGCATCTGGCTTACGTGGGTCCTGGGGAATCGAACCTGGGTCCTTTGGCTTTGCAGGTAAGCACCTTAAGTGCTAAGCCATCTCTCCAGTCCTCTTTTAACTGAGCATTTTCATATGTGTTCACATTGTATTTTGATCACAATCCCCTCCCATAATCTTCTTTTTCAAAGGTTATTTATTTATTTATTTATTTATTTGAGAGAGAGAGGGAAAGAGGCAGATAGACAGAGAGAGAACGAGCATACCGGGGTCTCTAGCCACTGCAAATGAATTCTAGATGCATGTACCACCTCATGCACCTGGCCTACATGGGCACTGGGGAATCAAACCTAGGTCCTTAAGCTTCACAGGGAAGCGCCTTAACCGCTAACCCATCTCTCCAGCCCTCCATCATCTGCTTTTGCCCTCCTTTCTCCATTCCCTGTTCATGGCACCCGTTCCTCTTTCCAATCAGTCCCTCTCCTATCTTGACGTCTTTTCCATCTCTTACATCACCTGTGGCAGGCTGCTAGTCAATCATATACCGTGCACGTCTTGTGCAGCAACAGTTGGTGTGAGGCCGTGAGTGCAAACGGCTACTACGTCAGGATGAGAGCGCTCCACAGCACTCCTCCCCATCCTCTGCCTCACGTTCCTTCTGCCTCCTCTTCCACAGTGTCCGCTCAGCCTTAAAGGGCACGGTAGACACGTCTCGTGTAGTGTTGAACATGCAACAAGCACTTATTCTCAGGACTTTATTGTTTGGTTAATTTATTTATTTATTCTCGGGACTTTGATGAGTATCGAGTCTCCCCAGTAGTCACCACTGCCTGTCAAAAGAAGCTTCTATGAAGCAGAAGGAAAAAGCCGCCCTCCAGAACTAAAGGATGTCAAAGTCCACAGCACTGAGCCAGGGTGTGGCTTTGCTCTGCCTGGGGAGCAGCATTTAAAAAGTAACTGTGGGGAAAGAATGTAAGAGCCAAAGGAAGGGCAGGACTCCTTGCAACGTGCTCCCTACAGACATAAAATGGCCTGGATATCCATGACCTCACAGTGCCTGACACTGCCTACACAAGACCATCATAAGAGGAGGAAAAGACCATGACATCAAAATAAGAGGCTGAATGAGAGGAGGCGGGGATATGATGGAGAATGGAGTTTCAAAGGGGAAAGTGGGGGGAGGGAAGGTATTACCATGGGATATTTTTTATAATCATGGAAGATGTTAATAAAAATTGAGAAAAAGGGCTGGAGAGATGGCTTAGCGGTTAAGCGCTTGCCTGTGAAGCCTAAGGACCCCAGTTCGAGGCTCGGTTCCCCAGGTCCCACGTTAGCCAGATGCACAAGGGGGCGCACGCGTCTGGAGTTCGTTTGCAGAGGCTGGAAGCCCTGGCGCGCCCATTCTCTCTCTCTCCCTCTATCTGTCTTTCTCTCTGTGTCTGTCGCTCTCAAATAAATAAATTTTTTAAAATTGAGAAAAAAAAAAGAAGCTTCTATGACCGAAGATGACAGCCACACTATTCTGTGGGCATAAAAACAGGCAGAGGTCAATTCGATAGGGGCCGCATATCCATTTAGCCAAACCACAGTGGTTGCTGACTTTCTAGGGCCTGTGATCTTCCCAGTCGCAAGCTTTTGACTAGGTTTTCAGCGCCAGCTATGAATTCCCTCCCATGGAGTGGGCCTCACATCCAATCCGAGAGCAGCTGCTTGTTTACCCCCGTAACGGTTGTGCCACTGTGGCACTACTGTGCCCATCTTGCTTGGCTGTTCAGTTGTGTTACTCACTGCTGATTTAAGACTGTTGATGAGGGCTGCAGACATGGCTCAGCGGTTAAGGCACTTGCCTGCAAAGGCTAACGACCTGGGTTTGATTCCCCAGTGCCCACGTAAGCCAGACGCACAGAGTATTTGGTTTGTAGTGGTTAGAGGCTCTGGCATGCCCATTCTCTCTCCCTCTCTCCCTCTCTCTCTCTCCTTGAAAATAAATCAAGTATTCTTTTTTATTCATTTTTTATTTTTATTTATTTGACAGCGACAGACACAGAGAGAAAGACAGATAGAGGGAGAAAGAGAGAATGGGCGCGCCAGGGCTTCCAGCCTCTGCAAACGAACTCCAGACGCGTGCGCCCCATTGTGCATCTGGCTAACGTGGGACCTGGGGAACCGATCCTCGAACCGGGGTCCTTAGGCTTCACAGGCAAGCGCTTAACCGCTAAGCCATCTCTCAAGCCCAAGTGTCCTTTTTTAAAGAAAAGACTGTCAGTAAACTTTCCAGCACTGTCACAGCTTAGCCAGCAAGGAAGAGCCTTCCAGTTCAGCTCCAGCCTGATTTCTCAGTGTCCTGCAAACACAGTATGTGTGGCCACCCTAGCTTTTATGATCCCTTGGAACTGCTCCACTTTAAAATTATTTATTTATTTATTTATTTGAGAGAGCAAGAGAGAAAGAAAGAGAGAGAGAGAGAGAATGGGCGCTCTAGGGCCTCCAGCCACCGCAAATGAAATCGAGACACATGCGCTGCCTTGTGCATCTGGCTTATGTGGGTCCTTGGGGAATCGAATCAAGGTCATGTGGCTTTGCAGGCAAACACCTTAACCGCTAAGCCATCCCTCCAGCCCAACTGCTCCACTTTTGAAACCTTAACCTGCCGTAAGAATTTTTTTTTTTTTTTTTTTTTTGGTTTTTCAAGGTAGGGTCTCACTCTGGTCCAGGCTGACCTGGAATTAACTCTGTAGTCTCAGGGTGGCCTCGAACTCGCGGCGATCCTCCTACCTCTGCCTCCCGAGTGCTGGGATTAAAGGCGTGCGCCACCACGCCCGGCTTGCTGTGAGAATTTTTAAACTAGTCTTGACTTTTTTTTCTCTTCGAGGAGATAGTACATCTGTCAGCCTCGCTCTAATGGCAGTGGATGGAACAGGGAGCGTTAACAGTGTCTAGCCCTCCATTACCAGCTTTTACTTCCTGGGGGTCAAACAAGATAACACACAGAGTTGACACCATGCGGCCACGTGGATTCTTTTATCTTTCATCAAAGACCTCTTAAAGTTATTTGAGACCAACTCACAGAATAATGGCGTGGTGGTATAGGCCATAACCCCAGATCTTAGAAGGCTGAAGGAGGTGGATTGGAAGACAAGCCTGGGGTACGCAGTGAGGGACAGGTAAGCTGGGGCTACGTGGTGAGTTCCTCGTAAGCCTGGGCAAGATCTTGTCACCTATCTCAGAGGGAAAAGAAAAGTAAAATCAGACCCAAACATCGTGATTGTGAGAAGAACATCGTTCAGGAGAAGGATCCCGAATCATCCGACGGGAGAAGTCACTTCCAAAGCCGGGCTTCCATGCGCAGAGGAGCGCCTGAGCGGGCTGGGCAGGTAGAGATCTTTTGTACCATGCAGTGGCCCTGGGACGTGGACTTCCTGACCCAAGGACCCAAGAATGTTGGGCACGGAGCAGGGAGCGATGATGTGTTTAGGGATTTTCTCCTCCATCCTTTTGGGGCTTTGAATCCTGCCTCTGGTTTAGGCTGCTCTCCATCCTCCTCTCTCCGTCCTCCCTCCTCTCTCCCCTTGCTCACTAAATGTCTCCACTTCCAAAAGCCCCTCTCCCCAGCAAAGCCAAGGCCAGAGAAACCCAGCTGACCTAAAGCACTTTGCAGAAATGTCAAATACGAGTTCTTTGTTCTCGGGCTGGCTCCTCCTTCTAGAATGAGATGCTCAGGATCACGTGGGTTTCGGCCAAAGTGTTAACATGCTTCCAAAGGGACACGGCTTGCCGGCGGGGCATCTGAAAGCCGTGCAGGATGAAAGAGTGCTGAGGGCAAGTAGTACGTCTGCTTCAAATGATGTTTTTTTTCCAGAATGTTCTAAAAATACTTCTCGATGCTGGCCAAAAACACATCTATTCTTGGGTTCATAAACATGCAATCCATGTGAAATATGTAGGAAGGGGCGTGCACTCTGGCAAAACACATCGACCAAAGGAAAGAGAAGGCTTAAATAAATGTTTAAAATCTTATATGAAAGGGGAAAGGACGAGATGGGAATGGCTCAGCCTTGGAGGGTGACGGGGAAAACAGAACTGAGAAGGCTTTGTCTTTGGAGAGAGAAAAGCGCCTGGAATCAGGCTGCCCTCCATCTGAAATGGAAAATTTTGGGTTTCTTGTCAATACTCCCATATGTCAACAGAGCAATATATTTAGGGTGCCTCAGATTCTTGGCTTATGAATTTAAAGAATTGCAATCCATAGAGCAGAGGGTTAGGTTTAGAGAGACTTTCTTAGGTTAAAAGCAGGGAAGAGAAAGTGCAGAGAGCTCCTGACATGTGGAGGGGGGAGGGGGGAGTAGAGAGCCAGGGTGAGAGGAAGGGGTGCAGAGGGTTACCAGGAAGGACCCGGAAGTCCAGGAGAGAGGAACAGGTAGTAAAAAGACAGCTGACCACTGGTACGTGTCTATTTCTCACCTTATTGTGGGGCGGGGGGGGGGGGCTTACCTTCAGGCCAAAAATGCCAAATTTGGGGGGGGGGCTGAGCTTAACCAAACCACAATGTCAGGATCAGGCTTAAATTCTAAGAAAGGAGAACTGCATCCCAGGAGGGGCCTAGGTTGTTTATGGCAAAAGAGATCTAAGGTGGGCTGGAGAGATGGCTTAGCGGTTAAGCGCTTGCCTGTGAAGCCTAAGGACCCCGGTTCGAGGCTCGGTTCCCCAGGACCCACGTTAGCCAGATGCACAAGGGGCCGCACGCGTCTGGAGTTCGTTTGCAGAGGCTGGAAGCCCTGGCGCGCCCATTCTCTCTCTCTCCCTCTATCTGTCTTTCTCTCTGTGTCTGTCGCTCTCAAATAAATAAATAAAAAATTTAAAAAAAAAAAGAGATCTAAGGTAACTCCCTTCGGTCTCCCAAGATGGAGTCACCAAGGTCAGCAGAAGGGTGACAGAGGCATAGGAAAGTGGATTGCCCACATTTCCCAAGAAGCCACCTGGTCCTTATCCCCTCCTTGCCTAACAATGCCCCAGGTCAGGGTTTCCTGGCCCTTATCTCGTAAGTCACATGGTCGCTGCTCTGGTGTCCTGCCCTAGCTGTTTTACATGGTTAACGTAATGATCTCCCCTAAAGGAACTTTTCTGTTCAACTTAACAGACAAGTTCTTTTCCCTTCCTCACAGTCCCCCCACTAAAGAAGCCCTGAAAAGCCCACTACCTGAAAACTCAGGTGGGCTGCACCCCTTTCTCATCAGTCAGCCTTGGCAGCTCCTGCCTTTCCCCAGTAAAAGCTTTCCTCTCTGCCTCAGAGTGGTGTGCGTGGTCTTACACTTCAGTCAAGAGATAAGGAGAGAAGCGATCCTTCTCTGATCTCTAGTAAAATGGAGATTGTAAGGACCGACTTAAGACATTTCTGCTTTTCACATTCAGGGCCCAGTCACCCCAAACTACCTAACAGAGCTATCTGACTGCCTCTGACTTTCTCCTCCTATCCCGGGAAGATGCCGAGCGACTGTGGACCAGAACGCCTGCCTCAGGCCACTTTGGAGTGAGTCGTAAAGCCAGAGAGGAAAGGCTCCACCCCAGCACAAGGCATAGTCTCCATGATCTTTGTAGTGATTCTTTTTTTAAAATTTTTTTTTGTTTTATATATTTATTTGAGAGCAACAGACAGAGAGAAAAAGAGGCAGAGAGGGAGAGAGAGAGAGAGAATGGACGCACCAGGTCCTCCAGCCACTGCAAACGAACTCCAGACAAGTGTGCCCCCTTGTGCATCTGGCTAACGTGGGTCCTGGGGAATAGATCCTCAAACTGGGGTCCTTAGGCTTCACAGGCAAGCGCTTAACCACTAAGCCATCTCTCCGGCCCCTGAGGTGATGCTTAAAATGTCTGTAATGAAGAACCAAATTTATTGTTCTTTTCAGTTCATAGTAGGCCAATACTTATGCAAAGGAAAAAAAAACAACATAACAAATCACTAAGAAAGTAAATACAAATGACATGTAAAAATGAATTCCCATTTTAAAAATTGTATCAGCACTTTGCTGGGTTTTGATTCTCCTTTGTAGACATTTACATCTGCAGAAGGAAACTTCTCTACAATGAGAGAGCAAGAGACTTTTTAAAAAAAAAATTTACTTATCCATGTATGTATTTATTTGCAAGCAGAGACAGACAGAGGGAATGGACACATCAGGGCCTCCAGCCACCGCAAACGAACTCCAGATACATGCACCACCCTGTGCATCTGGCTTACGTGGGTTACTGGGGAATCGAACCTGAATCTGTAGAAAAAGATCTGGATCTTTGCAAGCAAGTGTTTTAAGCGCTAAGCCATCTCTCCAGCTCTGCTTAATCCTATTTGAGTAGTATTTTCTGAAGTATTTTTGTGTGAAGATTAAAGTGCTTGACAAAAACCAGGGTGAACCAAAACCCATGCACGCGACAAGATGGCTGACTGCCCATCACGGGAGGAGCCCCTCTTGAACATCAGCCAGGGTCCAGGTGAGGCTGGAGAGGCAATGTCAAGATAGGCGTGAGCGCTGCTCTCACTGCCAGCCTGACAGCCTGCACTGGGGGATGGCGACAGACACTCACAACTCATTAAAGCAGGAATCCAGAAGTTGCTAAGAGTTCCACATTAAAGCAGACTGACCACCTGTGAAAGCTCAGGGGGCCTTGTGGAAGAAGGGCAGAGAGACTGGAAGAGCCACAGAGCGAGAAGCAGCGTCCAGATGCTTTTCCCTCCACAATGACTCACCGCTGCTCTTAAAACACAGAGCCCCATGCTGGAGGCCAGGAACCCCTCTGAGGAGGGCCCTCCGTGGAATGGGGGCACCAAGAGGGGATAGGACAGGACGGCACATGGGGAATGGGACCAACACGTGATTTGTCCATGCAATGAAGTTTCCAATTATTAAAAATTTAAGGGCTGGCGAGATGGCTTAGCCATCAAGGAACTGGCCTGCAAAGCCAAAGGACCCAGGTTCGACTCCCCAGGACCCAAATAAGCCAGATGCACAAGGGGGCGCATGCATCTGGAGTTCATTTGCAGTGGCTGGAGGCCCTGGCACGCCCATTCTCTCTCTCTCTCTCTGTCTCTACCTGCCTATTTCTGTATCTCTCTCTCTCTCTCAAATAAATAAATAAATAAAATATTTTTTTTTTAAATTTAAAAATAAAAACAAGCCACCCTGAGACTACATAGTGAATTCCAGGTCAGCCTGAGCTAGAGCGAGACCCTACCTCAAAAAATAAATTAATTAATTAAATTAAAATTAAAAACGATTAGGCTCTTGAACACCTACCTTCAGGAGGTATCTCCCATAGTTGAAGCCAAGTGCACAGCCAAGAGGTGGGTCACTTACAACCCACAGCAAATGGAAGACGCCATAGGGTCACACAGGTGGACTGAGAGGTGCCAAGTGTTCGTGAGCACAATAACACAAGAGACTTCTCACAGCCAGTCTCCCAGATCTTTTATAAACCACTCGGTGGAAAGAAGCTCAGGATAGAGCTATCATTCCCCCATTTACAAATGTGAAAAAACAAAACAAAACAAACCCACAGCTCAGAGCGTGACTCTCCCAAGGCTACGTGGGCCTCAGCTTTCCAAGGCTCTCTGGCCATCCGGAGGCCTTTTTCTCTGAACCAGCTGACCTGATCCATCCCAGAAATTCAGGGAAGGGTGTCCAAGGAGCAAAAGTCTTGGCCAAAGAGTGGGAAGAGATGACATAATATGTTGATTCAATAAATTTTCCTCTGCAGAGAAAGTTGTTTACAGCTTTTGGATTTGGTCAGAAATGATTTAGTTTAAGTTGAAAGCATGCAAACTTTTATAATGAGCCTCTCATGCGCAAGTGTTCCTCTAAGGCGTTTCATACATTAACTTCCACAAGAGCCAACAGAGTAGATACCATAATTACTTATTGGGGTGTTTGTTTGTTTGTTTGTTTGTTTGTTTGAAGTAGGGTTTTGCTGTAGCCCAGGTTAACCTAGAATTCACTATGTAGTCTCAGGCTGGCCTCGAACTTACAGTGATCCTCCTACCTCTGCCTCCCGAGTGCTGGGATTAAAAGGGAGAGCCATCTCGCTTGTCTAATGCTCACATTTAATGGATGAGGAATTCAAGAACAGGGGAGAATTGCATTTCTAGGAGGGAATTCAGTCCTGAAAGTACTCTTCACAAACTTTTCTCACCCAGGCCTCAAAAAAAAAGAAAGAAAGAAAAGGAAAAACAACCCGAAGGTATTCCTGTCTCCATTTTCAAGGATGAATAAAGTAAATCTAAGAGTTTAGATAACATAGGCTTGATTTCAGAGCTAATAGGTGATAGATACACATTCCTGGTTCTACCCTCAGGAACCCCACACGGCCAGTTTGAGAGAATTAGCTTTTACATGTAGGTGGGGCTTTCTGAGAGATAGATGTTAGCCTCAAACTCCAAATACCTCTTAAGTTATTTCTCAGAATCACAAGTCTCAAGACAGAGGCACGTGGCTAGCCATCCTCATGCTTTCTAGAGACGTGTGAGTCACTAACAGTTCTCTGGACTTTAAAAAACAAGCAAACAGCTGGGCGAGCTGGCGCACGCCTTTAATCCTAGCACTCGGGTAGCAGAGGTAGGAGGATCACCATGAGTTTGAGGCCACCCTGAGACTACATAGTGAACTCCATGTCAGCCTGGACTAGAGTGAAACCCTACCTCGAAAAATAAAATAAAATAAAATAAAATAAAATAAAATAAAATAAAATAAAATAAAATAAAATAAAATAAAATAAACCAAGCAAACAAAAAAGAGGATTTAGTGTCATTCTAGTTAAGCTGCAACAACCTAAAACATCAGAGTAATACTTAAGTAAATAAAAAAATATTTGTGTTGGGGCTTGGTGGGGAACGGCTCAGTGTATAAAATGCTGGCCGCACAGGCATGAGGACCTAAGTGCAGATCCCCAGCACCCATGGAACAGCTGGGCATGGGGCTAGGGAAATGGCTTAGTGGTTAAGGCACTTGCCTGCAAAGCCAAAGGACCCAGGTTCGATTCCGCAGCACCCACGTTAGCCAGATGCACAAGGGGGCGCACGCGTCTGGAGTTTGTTTGCAGTGGCTGGAGGCCTTGGAGCGCCCATTCTCTCTGTCTCTCTATCTCTGCTTCCCTCTCTCTTAAATAAATACAGCCTCCAGTCCACTGTTGGTCAGGAAGGCCCATGAGACCCCAAAATCAAGAAAGGCCATTGTCAGAAACACTTGGATACACACCAGAACCAGACTATAGGACCCTATTGCTGAAGACATCACAGGTCGAAGTGACAGGACATTTAGAAATCAAACGGGAAAGGAGATCGTGGTGCAAAGAGCTATGCCAACTGCTGGGCTGTAAAAGTCACCAACAGTGTGAAGTAGCAGTGGACCCTGCAAGCTACCAAGTCCACCAGCCAGGCAAGTTGTACCCACCAGGGCCACAGGGGGTCATCAACTGCCCTCTGACTGGGCATGAGGCCCTCTCAGGGAAAGTCGAATTCATGCCTGGAACTGAGAAGCAAGTTAAAAGCCTATGGTTTGAAAGGTCACGGACCCTAGAGAGAAGCTTCCATTGTTCTCTGGCTAAATGGAGGCATTATGCACATCAAATTGTCTATGCCCATCCCCTCCGATTAAACTTGCTCTCACTTTTGGCTAAAGAATCTTGTTTTTGTTTTGTTTTGTTTTACTCTAGCCCAACCTGACCTGGAATTCACTATGTAGTCTCAGGGTGGCCTCGAACTCATGGTGATCCTCGTACTTCTGTCTCCTGAGTGCTGGGATTTAAGGCGTGCGCCACCACACCCGGCTAGAATCTGCTTTTTATAGGTGGCAGTGCAGCCCAAGGAGCCCCAAGACTCCTCATTAAAATGAGAAGAAAATCCGAGTGCCTAACTGCAAACATGTCATTTCCATCACACAGCGAGGGCCCGGAGAACATTGCAGAGAAAGCGGCATGTTGAACACTAACGCTTTCTCACTGCTAGCCAAAGAACTTTCCTCATGGAGCCTTGGGTTACGCACACCTGGGAGACTCAAAACTCCTCATTTAAGCTGCTGAGAGCTTAATAATAGAGAATATTTCTTTTGCCTTGGTTTTTCAAGGTAGGGTCTCACTCTAGCCCAGGCTGACCTGGAATTCACTATGTAGTCTCAGGGTGGCCTCAAACTCACGGCGATCCTCCTACCTCTGCCTCCCGAGCGCTGGGATTAAAGGCGTGCACCACCATGCCCAACAGAAAAGAGTATTTATCTATTTTTTAAAATTATTATTCATTCATTTATTTATTTGACAGAGAAAGAGGGAGAAAGAGAGAATGGGCATTCCAGGGCCTCCAGCCACTGCAGACAAAGTCCAGACGCGTGCGCCCCCTTGTGCATCTGGAGTACGTGGGTCCTGGGTAATCAAATCTGGGTCCTTTGGCTTTGAAGGCTAATGCCTTAACCGCTAAGCCATCCCTCCAGCCCTATCCCAGATTTTTATACAGACCAGTGTGACATTGTGCCAAGTGTCAGTCACGGTTCCAGATGCTAAATACACAGTAGATTCCATCTGTGCAGGGTGCCCAGAGGGGCTGAGACCACAGACATGGAAAGGCTATGGTAGTTGCCAAGGCTGGGAAGGTGGAGGATGAGGGAGTTAACATTGAATGGCTACAGAACTTCAGTTTTATAAGAGTTCTGGATTTGCATGACATCAAAATAAAAGAGAGACTGATTGAGAGGGGGATGGGATATGACGGAGAATGGAGTTTCAGTGGAGAAAGTGGGGGGAGGGAGGGCATTACCATGGGATATTGTTTATAATCATGGAAGTTGTTAATAAAATTTTAAAAAAAGGGCTGGAGAGATGGCTTAGCGGTTAAGCGCTTGCCTGTGAAGCCTAAGGACCCCGGTTCGAGGCTCGGTTCCCCAGGTCCCACGTTAGCCAGATGCACAAGGGGGCGCACGCGTCTGGAGTTCGTTTGCAGAGGCTGGAAGCCCTGGCGCGCCCATTCTCTCTCTCTCCCTCTATCTTTCTCTCTGTGTCTGTCGCTCTCAAATAAATAAATAAAAAATAAAAATAAAAAAACCTGAAGAAAAAAGAGTAAAACTCAATGGGAATATGACCAACATGTGATAGGCTCATAAAGAGCACAATTAATAAAGTAAAATAACGTATTTAATAAAAAAAGAATTCTGAGTTCTGGATTTGGATGTTTGAGACACAACAATGTGAGTATCTTAATGCCACTGGAACTGACTAAAACAGTAAATTTGGGGCTTGGGAGATGGTCTAGCAGTTAAGGCTTGCCTGTGAAGCCTAAGGACCCAGGTTCGATTCCGCAGCACCCACGTTAGCCAGATGCACAAGGAGGCGCACGCGTCTGGAGTTCGTTTGCAGAGGCTGGAGGCCCTGGCGCGCCCATTCTCTCTGTCTCTCTTTTGTCTCTCACTTTCTGCCCCCCTCTCTCTCTCTCTCTAAATAAATAAAATATTTAAAATAGTAAATTTCATGTTTCGTTTTAAAATCTAGTGCTTAAGTGAATTGAAAACTCCTAAGCGTTACATAACGCAGTGCTCTCGGTGCAAGTTCAGAAAAGAGGCCGCGGTGCTGGTACACTGTGGGACGGTCCTGCCCCTCTGCTTTCCCATGGCTTAGGATGAACGCGGTGCGCCCTCCTCTGTTGACCACCTCTTTGTGAATGAAAGGGAACGGAGGCAAAAAAAAAAACCTCTCCCATGTCGTTAAGTGGATGCAACGAGACAGCGGGAGTCAGTGAACTTGACCTTTCTTCTCTCTCCTCAAATCCAGTCTTTCTCAAACATAACGTGCTGGATGTTCACTTTCTTTTTTGTTTTTAATATTTTTTGTTCATTTTTTATTTATTTATTTGAGAGTGACAGACACAGAGAGAAGGACAGATAGAGGGAGAGAGAGAGAATGGGCGCACCAGGGCTTCCAGCCTCTGCAAACGAACTCCAGACGCGTGCGCCCCCTTGTGCATCTGGCTAACGTGGGACCTGGGGAACCGAGCCTCGAACCGGGGTCCTTAGGCTTCACAGGCAAGCACTTAACTGCTAAGCCATCTCTCCAGCCCTGGATGTTCACTTTCTAGAGCCTTCTCCACAGATGAGACCTGATGTATGCATTCCTAGTTCATACCTCAACTCTTAATCCATAAACCCAGCCTCTGGGCTCTCTGGTAGCTACGATTTAAATCCACTGCAGAAAGATTACATGTGATACATTTATTCATTTATACTTTCCTTCTTCTGTGTTTTGAGACCTCAAAAACGTGTCTGTATAGATAAAGGAATTGTCATTAGATAGCTATGAAAATAACTAAATGCTATAACCTTTAGCTATTGTTTAAAAAACAAAAAATAAGCCAGGTATGTTGGCTAGTGTTTTGTTTGTTTGTTTGTTTTAGGTTACTCCAGGTAAGGTCTCACTCTAGCCCAGGCTAACTCTGGAATTCACTCTGTAGTCTCAGGCTGGCCTCGCACTCACAGCGATCCTCCTACCTCTGCCTCCCGAGTGCTGGGATTAAAGGCCTTTGCCACCACGCCCAGCATTGGCGGCTCATGTTTTTAATCCCAGTACTAAGGAGGATCGCTGTGAGTTTGAGGCCAGCCTGGGCCACAGTGTGTCTCCCAGGTCAACCTGGGCTAACGTGAGACCCTGTCTTAAAGTACCAACTCCTCCTCCAAAAAAAAAAAAAAAATCCCACTGAAAGTAAAAATCACTCTAGAAATTTCCAGATATGTGGAATTAAGCTTTGGTTTGCTGTTGTTCAAAGTTATCATCACATGGAATAGACAATGTTCACATTTCTTGGACTGCCCATATGGGAGTCAGTAGAGAATTATGCCAGGAAACACATCTTGAAAAATGGTCTTTCACCTCATAGGCTTTCCTTGAAGTATATATTTAATTCATGGATATATATATGTATGTATATATATATATATATATATATATATATATATATATATATATATATATATTGTATTGCTTTCTCTTGAAGATACTTTTAGCAAATTAAGTTAGGGTAGTTACAGTGGATCATAGGTTTGTTTCTTCCATCTAGAACACGTCCACACCTCTCTTTCTCAATAACACACTGCTTCCCTGCCCCAAAAGGCTTACTATCTATCTGGTGCAGCACAATGAACTGTGAAGGACCCTGTGGTTTAAAAGCACACATTATCTACTATCGCTCATGGGTGCTGTGAGTCAGGGATTCGGCCGGGGCAGAACACAATGGTTTGTGTCTGTCACACAATGTCTGGGGCCCCTGCAGGGAAATACTATAATCATGGGAAGGCTCGTTGACTCCTATGTCTACTGGCTGCTGGCCAGAGCACCCGCATGTTCCCTTTTTGTGTGGCCTGGGGTGCCTTGTGACAGGAAGCTGCGATCCAAAGATGACCGTCACAGGAGCACTATAGTGCATATGTGTGTCTCTGCCTCCTTTTGACACCCTGGCCTCAAAAGTTACATGTCATTAAACCATAAAAAAGGAGGGTGTCTGTGATGGCACATGCTTTTAATCCCTGCACTCAGGAAGCAGAGGTGGAGAACTGATGTGAGTTCAAGGCCAATCTGAGATGACAGAGAGAATTCCAGGTCAGCCTGGACTAGAGGGAGACCCTACCTCAAAAAAACAAAAAACAAACAAACAAAAGTTACACATCATCATTTCTCCAGAACTTTGTTAGCTCAGGTTATCCACAGCCTGAGGCTCAAGGAATCTCACGGTGAGAGAGGCATCAATGACATCGTGAGCAGAACGTATGGATGAGAGTGGACGCGCCCACGTGGCTATCCTTAGACGACACTGCCCACCACAGTTGGACGAAGCGGAGTCAAAACAAGTATTTCTCCTGGGACTCTGGGCCAATGCTGGAAGGTGAGGCGAGAAGTCAGAGGCTCCATCACTGTCCCTCCAGCATCTGGCTCCATCACCAGCCATGGTGAGCACTCGGCCATTAACCATCGAACGCATAAACGAAAAGTCTTTGCACCCTCAACACATTCAAAAGTCGATAATAACACTTAAATTATAAGTACAACAACCCTGGCAATGCTTATTGCCCTCGGGCACGTTCCGTTTGTCTATGTGTTTCCCTGCTTGTTGGATCTAGAGTCACCCATCGGTCCAGCATCGACCGCAACTGGATCCCCTACGCAGCCTGGACACGACAAACTTGTTCATTTGCATGGAAGCCAAGATGCCCTTCCTAGAAACAGCGGTCTTGCTCCAGATTTCTACAAATAAGGTATTTATTCGGGTGCTTGGCACCTCTGCCTGGTTTTGCATCCCTCTGTCTCTTAAAAATGGCTGTCTGGGGCTGGAGAGATGGCTTAGCGGTTAAGGTGTTTGCCTGCAAAGCCAAAGGATCCCAGTTCAATTCCCCAGAACCCACGTTAGCCAGATGCACAAGGGGGCGCATGTGCGTCTGGAGTTCATTTGCAATGGCTGGAGACCCTGGTGCACCCATTCTGTCCTTCTTTCTCTCTTTCTCTGTGTCTGTCTCTTTCCCTCTCTTAAATAAATAAATAAATACAGTTTTTAAAATGACTGTCTTTACCTTAGCGATGTAGATTTAAGCCTAAAGTAATCTCCCCCATTCTTAAAGGGAGTCCTGAAGTTTAGGACAGCTGAGAAAACCAACAAATATGAATCACTACAAAATGTTGAAAACGCCATGTGAAGGCCTTCGTTGCCACGTGCAGAATCGGAACACTTTTGCTTAAAATAAATAGACAGAAAGGAATACTTGGGAGGTGGAAAGGAGGTTCAATGATAAATGCACTTCTTTTTTTCTCAATTTTTTTTAATTTATTTATTTGAGAGTGACAGACACAGAGAGAAAGACAGATAGAGGGAGAGAGAGAGAAGGGGCGCGCCAGGGCTTCCAGCCTCTGCAAACGAACTCCGGACGCGTGTGCCCCCTTGTGCATCTGGCTAACGTGGGACCTGGGGAACTGAGCCTTGAACCGGGGTCCTTAGGCTTCACAGGCAAGCGCTTAACCGCTAAGCCATCTCTCCAGCCCTTTTTCTCAATTTTTATTAACATTTTCCATGATTATAAAAAATATCCCATGGTAATACCCTCCCCCCCCCACTTTCCCCTTTGAAATTCCATTCTCCATCATATCCCTTCCCCATAAATGTACTTCTTGCATAAACATGAGGCTCTAACACTGCACCAGTTTGAATCTCCAGGACCCATATAAACACTGAGTGTAGCCATGCACACCTGTGACACAAGTCCTGTAGGGGAGGAGAGATTCAAGATTCACCAGAGATCATGGGGTGGGGGGGGATAAACTCCAGAATCGGTCAGGGTGTCCAGCTCAAACAAGAAGTGGCTAAGGCGATTGCCTGCCAAGCCTAAGGACCCAGTTAGTTTGCAGTGGCTAGAGGCCCTGGAGTGCCCATTCTTTCTATCTGCCTCTTTCTCTCTCAAATAAATAAATAAAGTTAAAGAAAGAAAGAAAGAAAGAAAGAAAGAAAGAAAGAAAGAAAGAAAGAAAGAAAGAGAGAGAGAAAAAAGAACAGCCAGGCGTGGTGGTGCATGCCTTTAATTCCAGCACTCAGGAGGCAGAGGTAGGAGGATTGCTGTGAGTTCAAGGCCACCCTGCGACTACATAGTGAATTCCAGGTAAGCTTGGGCTAGAAAGAGACCCTACCTTGAAAAACCAAAAAAAGAAAGAAAGAAAGAACAGATGGAAGGGTGATAATGGGAATCTTCTTACATGGGAATCTCCTTATATTCTGTCTGGCCTCCACAGTCAAGGAGTCGTGTATTGCATGGGGTATCACAAAGGCATGTTCATGTATATGACACACAGAAACACACATCCACATCACATCACTCACACACACACAGATACACAAGCCAAAAATAATAAGCTATACTCAGGTTTGACATAGCAATTATTACTTTAATATGTACTCAAGAGCCCCCAGAAGTAGGGTACTTGGAAGTAACCCGTACATCACCCTTGATGAAACACTCTTGGTGCAAAGTTTCCAGGGACTTTAAACAAATCTCTCTCTCTCTCTCTTGCTCTCGCTCTGTCTTTTTGGTAGGGTCTCACTGTAGCTCAGGCTGACCTGGAATTCAATATGTTGTCTCAGGGAGGCCTTGAACTCACAGCAATCCTCCTACCTTTGCCTCCCAAGTGCTGAGATTAAAGGCGTTCACCACCATGCCCAGCAAGTCTCCCTTTTTAAAAAAATATTTTATTTATTTGAAAGAGAGGGAGGGGGAGGCAGATAGAAAGAAAGAGAATGGGCACTCTAGGGCCTCCAGCTGCTGCAATGCATGAGCCCCCTTGTGCATCTGGCTTAAGTGGGTCCTGGGGAATCAAACCGGGGTCCTTAGGCTTCACAACCAAAACGCCTTAACCACTAAGCAATTTCCTCAGCCCTGAACAGATCTCTTACCCTTTCCCTTCCCGATGCTCAAGCCAAAGGAGCAGATTCCATCATCCGCACTGGGCAAGGGAAAAGTCCCCTGTGTCTCCCGCAGGACGGGGCTGGGAGCCCTTGGAGATGGGGTGCTGAGAAGCTGGCCTATTGCCTCGCCAGTAGAGACCATATGGGGTGAATATGATCCACTTTCTCCTTTTTCCCCTTTCCCCTACAGGGTGAGCCTTCAGACTGAATTCCAAGTGTTCCGTGTTCCACTAAGGAGACTGTGAGGAGATGAATGTGAGGCCAGAAACGGATTCTTGGGCAGCAGACACAGCCGGAGCGCCAACTTTCCAGGGTGACTGCTGAGGGGTGCGGAGAGGGATCGTGGCCACCAGCTGGCTCTAAGCAGGCAGAGGTAGGAGGCACAAATTCCAGAACAGAAACTACAAGAACAGATCTTTTAAACTTCAGCTTTCCTTTTCATCCTGTGTGACTGGAAACAAGCCAACTGGGAAATAGACCTTTTAAAAATTTATTTATTTTGATGGAGAGAGAAAGAGGCAGAGACAGAGAGAGAAAGAGAGAGAGAGAGAGGGAGATTGGGCACACCAGGGCCTTCAGCCACTTAGAACGAACTCCAGACACATGTGCCTCCTTGTGGTGGATGTGTGATATTACATGTTTGTATCACTGTGTGTCTGGCCACGTGGGAACTAGAAATCGGAACATGTTTTTAGAATTCACAGGCAAGGTCCTTAAGTGCTAAGCCATCTCTCCAGCCCCAGACCTCCCTCCCTCTCCCGCCCCCGGTCGGTTTTTTGTGTGTGTTTTTCGAGGTAGGGTCTCACTCTAGCCCAGGCTGACCTGGAATTCACTATGTAGTCCCAGGGTGGCCTTGAATTCATGGCAATCCTCCTACCTATGCCTCCCAAATGCTGGGATTAAAGGCATGAACCACCATGCAAGGCCCAACCTTTTTTAAAAAATAATTTTTTTAAATTTACATATTTGAGAGAGTGAGAAAGAAATGCAGATAGAAAGACAATGGGCGTACCAGAGCCTCCAGCCACTGCTAACAAACTCCAGACACATGCGCCACCTTGTGCATCTGGTTTATGTGGGTCCTGGGGAACTGAACTGGGATCCTTTGGCTTTGCAGGTAAGCACCTTAACTGCTAAGCCACCTCTCCAGTCCAACTTTTTTTTTTTTTTTAATTTCCCTCTGTAAATGGTCAGTGGAGCTGCAGATTTAGAATAAGTCTAGCAGGCTGTGGGTCTCTTAAGGTCCTGCAAGAAGTTTTTACAGCTGAGAAAGGGAGTTTTCTGTGTACTGGCTGAGCTTGAGAGGAGTCTTGACATCATCGGAGCTTCTAAGCATCAGGAAAAGCTCCACACCCTCTCCCAGGACTCAGAGAGCCCCTCCCATTGCACCGTGGCTTTTGTATTCAGTTGCAGAGCCTTCTGGAAAGTACCAGCATTCTTACTCAGAAAAAGAGAAACTACTGGGGGCTGGAGAGATGGTTTAGCAGTTAAGTGCTTGCCTGTGAAGCCTAAGGACCCTGGTTCAAAGCTCGATTCCCCAGGACCCACGGAAGCCAGATGCACAAGGGGGCGCACGCATTTGCAGAGGCTGGAGGCCCTGGTGTGCCCATTCTCTCTCTCTCTCTCTCCCTCTCTCCCTCTTTCTCTGTCTGTCTGTCACTCCCAAATGAATAGAAAAGAAAAAGAGAAACCATTGCAAGGGATGGGTGGAGCCCAGCAGGGGGCTGGGAAGAGAGACATACCTTTATTTTTTTATTTTGGCTAAGCTGACTGAGGGAGCCCAAAAGACTTTGTGGTGGCTGGAATTTGGCATCAGACTTTTGTTTCCATCTCTGTTTTGAGCTGATTGAGGAAGTTTCTTTTAAAAATAGGAATGTATTTTAGATGTGTAAAGTCTGGCCACCAGATTCTAGTTGCTTCCAACGAACTTCAAAAAGCCCACGTTGTTCTAAATTGTGCCAACTTGTAGACCACCCAAAATGTCAAGTTTCCCAAAAATTCACAACTGGAGAAGAAAAGATAATTAGATCAGAAAGATGTACAAGTGGAGGTGTTTCTTTTCTTTTTTTTTTTTTTAACAGCAAATGGATGCTCACTGGATAACGAGAATCGAACTTGGCTGGGTCACAGTGCTGGCCAGGCTGTTCCCACACAGAGATTTGAGCTTACTTCAGTCACCCTGTTCTTTCTGCTCCTGGCTCATCACTTTTCTGTTAGGGATCACCCACTAATATGAGTTACTGTATCTAACCCTAGCAAATCGTTTAATTGGCTAGGCACTCCATTTCCTCCTTGTAAAACAAAGGTGACAATTTCTGATACAAGATGATAGTGTAAATGTTAATGAGACCAGACAAATGTTATTAAACATCCAGGAACAGATGAATGGGATTATAGAGGGACATTCCAAGCATTGCTGGGACCTTATAAATCGTACATGCAGATGACTTTTATAGACTCCTCAACCCTGTGGAGAAATGGAAGGACCCAATTCGACATGTTACAACGGGGTAAAAGACATGCTAGTGCGAGCAGACCTCGTTTCTTTTCATGGCTTTTGCTTTTTGGAGCTCACACATCTAGGAATTTAACATGGTGTCCCTGCCTCTGGTTCCCTCTCATCTCATGTTACTTTGTTCCCTGCATCAAACAAGAAACAACTCGATTCTTCAAGCCAAGAATGGACCTGTGAGACCATCCTCTCTAGCTGGTGGAGACGCTGGGAGAGGAAACCTTGCTGGAGCAGGTGTATCATGGGGGAAGACCTTGACGTTTATTAGTCTAGCCCCACTGATACTGATGGCTAGCTCACTCTTTCGACTTCCTTCCTGCTGCTGTGCGGAGATGTGACGTCTGGCTGTTGACACGTTGCCTCCCCTCTCCACTCACCATCATGAAACTTCCCCTCAAAACTGTAAGCTGCAACTAAACCCTTTCCTTCTATAAAATAAGCTGCTTCTTGGTTTTGCCCCAACAACAAGAAGGCAGCTGCGACAGACTTCCTTTTTTTTTTTAATTTTTTTTGTTCATTTTTTATTTATTTATTTGAGGGCGACAGACATAGAGAGAAAGACAGATGGAGGGGGAGAGAGAGAGAATGGGTGCGCCAGGGCTTCCAGCCTCTGCAAACGAACTCCAGACGCGTGCGCCCCCTTGTGCATCTGGCTAACGTGGGACCTGGGGAACCGAGCCTTGAACCGGGGTCCTTAGGCTTCACAGGCAAGCGCTTAACCACTAAGCCATCTCTCCAGCCCGACAGACTTCCTTTTTGTCATCAGTGAAGCTGGCTTCTTCTTACACTGTGATATTCTCAGTGGGGCGTGAAAGAAGATTCAAGGAGTATAAAACGGAGTTGTTGCCTCCTTTCCACCTCCCCAGGGTCGATGCTTGCTTCTTGCCACCTGCGTTCCAAATGAGGAGAGCCAAAGGGAAGTTTTCCGAGAGTGGGCCAGCGTCACACATACCTGCCCTGAATTAATGCCACCCTGAAGGACTTTCCTACCAAACACTTAACGCTGTGTTGCCCTTAAAGAGACGAGACTGGTGGAGAAGATTCTGAGGGTAAATCTTCAGTCACCGGTGGCATGACCCTTTCTGAGTAACTCCTGAACAGAAAAGACGGAATCCTTTTAAGGGGTGGGCACTGAAATCTTCACCAACAACAGTCCATACCCAGGCAGTAGACAGCCGCCTCTCCTCACCAGGACTGGACACATACATGTATATACACACGTGTCCTTCCCCCATGACAACACTCAGGTAAACGCTGAGGATCTGTTACCTGTACATTTCAGCTAGCATAGCCTCACACGCAGGGTTTTTTTTTCTGAGTCCCAGAGCAATGTCTCACACTCTAAAGGGGAGAGCTGGGGGCGTTGGTAACCAGTCTCCAAGGTGGGCCATCAACAACTCTTTCCCCCTGGCGTCCGCATCGGTAGTGAATCGGTTTGAATGTTTTTAGCCTGTTGAAGTCTGTTTGCAGAACACTCTGTGATCCTGCGGACACCGTGCGTTTAGAAGAAGGGCACCTGTGACTGACCCTGGAGTTCTGGGAGCGGTGTTTGCAGCGTCCGTTCTCCAGCTCTTAGGGAGGTCTAACGTTCATCTATAACCTCAAGGTACCCCAAGATGTCTGCTGCTTCCGAGATAGGGGAGTTTCTGTCTACTTTGTTTTGCAGAAGCCGTTACCTGCATAAACTCTGCAGGAACGCTGCACACGGGGCTTTTCTAGGGAAACGACCACAAGCTGCTGCCACTGGGCTCCTGGGCAGCAGAAGTCACCTGGGGTCCCCTGGTTCTGCTGGCGTCTCAGCCCAGCTCCTGGGCACTCAGTCAGTGGCCGCTGTCATTCAGGACCTGGCAACGGGTTCAGTCGGCTCCAGCAGGTGACCACGCCAACAGGATTCTTCCTGTCACCTAGATCGTGAACAACCGTGGACCCCACCCTCTGATGCATCCTTTCAGCCTTGTCCGAAGCTGCGTGAGATGTGGGTGTGCCACCCAGGATGTGTGTCAGTGACTGTCCACTGGGAGGTGTCTCTGAAACCAGACCCCAGCAGCTGAAGGGAAGGGACACACCCACCCAGCCTCCGTCAAATAACCAGGCTGCTGTGGGCACACCAAGGCTTTAGTGCCAAGAAATACAATGACATCATGGCCGGTCAGCCAGGATTCATCAGAGGGCCAGCAGCCCACTCCCAAGCCCCGAACCACCCAGAGATAGCCACAAAAGTAGCAGCCCAGCCAAGAGTCTGTCCTGCCTTTGTCTCCTCTGTCTCACCGCTGGAGCCACAGATGTACCCAGCCGGGGAAGGTAATGTGGGTTTCCAGTTCCCCACAAGCTCGCTGTAGTTGGAGATATGAAGTGGGGAGACCAGAGGTTTCATAGAGAAGTGACAATGGGGCAGTTCCTCCTGTCAGTTTCTGGCGTCCCTGTGGGAAGAGCTGCAGCTGTGCGCTGGCCACGTGGCTGCAACCCACCCCTGGGTGCACAGACAGCTGAGGGAGCTCATGGGCGCTGCCTGACCCGGGCTTCTCTCCCTGGGGTCCCGACTTCCCAGGACAATGGAAGGGAGATTCAACCGGCAACTGTCTTTCTTGTTTCAGCCTTGGCACCCCTGCCGTCTCTCAGCATTTCTACATCTGAGTTAAGTAACAAATATCCCTTGGATAAACACCGGGTTCTCTTTGATTTTTCTCCAAATGATGCAGTCATGGCACACTGGCTCATTACGTCCAACTTATCTAGAAGTTTGGGGACCTGGGCTTGTGAATACAGGTTGTCTAAAAAGTCACCTTCTGGGCTGGAGAGAGGGGCTCGGAGGTTAAGGCTTGTGCCTGCAGAGCCTAACGACCCAAAAGACCCGGGTTCGATTCCCCAGTATCCACTTAAAACTAGATGCACAAAGTGGCATATGCAGCTGGAGTTTGTTTGCAGCGACTAGAGGCCCTGATATGCCCATTCTCTCTCTCTCTCTCTCTCTCTCTCTCTCTCTCTCACACACACACACACACACACATACACACACACCTTGAAAATAAGCAAATACACAAATAAAAAGAAACTTGGCATTTGTTTTTTTAAATTTACTTGTATTTATTTATTTGAGAGTGACAGAGAGAGAGAGAGAGAGAGAGAGAGAGAGAGAGAGAGAGAGAGAGAGAGGGAGGGAGAGAGAATGGGCACGCCAGTGCCTCCAACCACTGCAAACTAACTCCAGATGCATGGGCCACCTTGTGCATCTGTCTTAGGTGGGTCCTGGGGAATCAAGCCTCGAACCAGGGTACTTAGGCTTCACAGGCAAGTGCTTAACCACCAAGCCGTCTCTCCAGCAACCCCCCCCCTTTTTTTTTTTACAGTGAACTCCTGAAACCTGTGTGGCTTAAGAGAGCCATGGCTTACTTCCTACTCACATGAAGTCTCATAGAGGTTGGGAGGATTTTCTGCATCTTGCCTTCATCTTGTAGCTGTGAAAAATGTTCTACCTGGTCTAGTGAATCACTGCAGGTATGGGGAGAGAGGGGGAGGGACTGAGGGCCACTGATCTAAACTCACTAGCCTGGAAGATGCATGGGCTCCTGCTCACAGACCCGTGGCAGGGTGGTGGCGGGATTCGAACCTGAGCCCAAACAAAGCTGGGGAGTGCCGGGGGTGTACCCAGAATGGAGAGCCCATGCCTACTGCCTGCCTCAGTCTGCTCTGCGTCCCTGGGGGCCTGACTTCCCAGAAGATTGGAAGGAACATTCAACCAGCCATAGCCTTTCTTGTTGCCGTTGCGTATTCGTAATAATTGGAAATGCTTGTGAAGATTTTTTTTTAAATATTTTATTTATCTGCTAATTTAAGAGGAAGAAAGAGAAAGAGAAAGAAAGTGGGGAATGGGCACATCAGAGCCTCCAGCCACTGCACAAGAATTCCAGACGTGTGTGCCACCTTGTGCATCTGGCTTATGTGAGTCCTGGGGAATCGAAACTTTGGTCCCTTGGCTTTGCAAGCAAGTGCCTTAACCACTAGGACAGCTCTCCACCCCCGCCTAAAATTTGTGAAATTTTTTAAGAGTAGGAGGGCAGGGCCATAGAAAGAACGCTTGCATGGCACCCAAGCCCAGGGCCCCAGAACCACATCTGTCACTAACTGGCAGAATCCTCTGCTCTTCCGTGCTCCTGCGTCCTCATCTGGGAGATCGCACGGCCTGTGGCGTCCTTCCCAGGTCGAAAAGACAAAATTCTATGAGACTTGGCTTTGTGAAGTCAACACTGATATTCTTTCATTGTTCCCCAAAGATGCCACATCAGGAAAGACCCAACAGATAGGCAGTGGTGGCTTCTGTCCTTTGCCTGGTGCCTGTCACTTAAAAAAGATATTTTATTTATTTATTTAAGAGAGAGAGAGAGAGAGAGGAAGAAACAGATAGAGAGAAAAAGAGAATGGGCACACCAGGGCCTCCAGCCACTGCAATCAAACTCCAGATGCGTGCACCCCCCTTGTGATCTGGCTAACGTGGGTCCTGAGGAATCAAACTGGGGTCCTTAGGCTCTGCAGGCAAACGCCTTAACAGCTAAGCCATTGCCTCAGCCCCTGTCACTTTTGGAGTCACTCAAGGGGCTCTCAGTTCTCAGGAATTAGACCTTTGCTGAACCTAAACTCGTTAGAAATTCACCAGGAAACTGTAAAGGGCCTCAGATTTTAAGGTAAGAACATTGACAGATCTCTCCTCAAGTTGCGAATCCATGTGGCTCCAGGGGTTTCTGCTAATTGCAGAGCCTGTACACGCATGCGCTCACCTCCTCTCTGCTCACAGCGCATCATGAGCACATGTTCTCCCTTTGGAGCACACGACGATGTTCAGGCGCGAACATGGACTTGTTCCGTCTTCCTGCTGTGGTCCCTCCAAGGTGGACACGGTAGTTAAGAACCCGAGGGACCAGATGGCCCCGGCTCCAGCATGGTCAAAGCTTCTATTCAAGAACAGAGTCCAAGCCGGGCGTGGTGGCGCACGCCTTTAATCCTGGCACTCGGGAGGCAGAGGTAGGAGGACGGCCATGAGTTCAAGGCCACCCTGAGACTCCATAGTGAATTCCAGGTCAGCCTGGGCTAGAATGAGACCCTACCTCAAAAAACCAAAGAAAGAAAGGAAGAAAGAAAGGAAGGAAGGAAGGAGGGAGGGAGGGAAGGAAGGAAGGAAGGAAGGAAGGAAGGAAGGAAGGAAGGAAGGAAGGAAGAAAGAAAGAAAAGAAAGAAAGAAAAGAAAGAAAGACAAAAGGAACAGACTCCAAGTCAAAGTTCAAAGGCCAGTAGATTTAACAGGGAGTCTTCCTGGGAAAGAAAAGAGGGGCACAGGGTTGGGCAGAAGGAGAAGCTGGGTTGCAGGGCAGTCTTAGAAAGACCCGAGTCAAGACCATCCCCCTTGTGCCCCGCGGGGAGTATGAAGCCAAGGTGGACCCCCAGAATTATCCTCTGATGGAACAAGGGGCCGGCTGGCTGAGCCTTCATGCCTATATGATTCAACTGTTGGACTGTGGGCTGCCGGGGAAAGAGCCGTGGGCCTCTTCAAACAAGGTCATTCTCAAAGAGGACCGACTACTGACTGCTGTGGTTTCTCCGCCAGCACACCCCAACAGCTGGAGTCATATGTTCTTCATAAGGAAGATCTAGGGGCCCCGCCACCACATTTCTCTAAGGGTCCTGTTTATAAGACCTTGAACGAGTTAGCCTCTTGAGATAACCTTTACAAATGAGAATCTACGCCATGGAGTGTTTGCGATCTTTTTTCTTTTTTAAGATTCATTTTTATTTATTTGCGCGAGAGAGACACAGAGAGAGAGAGAGAATGGGCGAGCTAGGGCCTCTAGCCACTGCAAACAAACTCCAGATGCATGCGTCACCCTGTATGTCTGGCTTACGTGGGACCTGGAGAATCGAACCTGGACTCTTAGGCTTCGCGGGCAAGCACCTTAACCACGAAGCCATCTCTCCAACCCTTGTTTGTGATCTTTTAAGAAAACTAGCATCTGACTCATAGTTTGAGTATGGAATGTCCCCCGTGGTTCAAGCGTGAATACTTGGTCTCCAGCTGGAGGTGCTG
The DNA here is from genome assembly GCF_020740685.1 of Jaculus jaculus. NCBI lineage: Eukaryota > Metazoa > Chordata > Mammalia > Rodentia > Dipodidae > Jaculus > Jaculus jaculus. The sequence goes on along the minus strand of NC_059121.1, from coordinate 22,898,525 downwards.
TTTTAGGAGGAGGGGAACCCTGGGACTCTTGGCCTTAGCTAGCGTGCGTGAGCCGCGGGGGGCGAGGGGCGGGTAATGTAGGTGATTTACACCTCTCATGTCAGCCTGAGCTCTCTGCTTCCTGAGGCTGTAAATTCTCATCATCCTGGGCCAAGCCACTTCATCGCATCTCCCTGCAGTGATGGGCCAGCTGGGTTCCCTGAGACCATAAGCCAAAAGAAATCCTTCCTCAAGGTGCTTCTGCCGGGTATTCTGTCACAGTGATGAGAAAGTCATTAATTAGCTTCACGAGAACAGAATTGTTCCCACTTTAGGAGTTCAATGGGACTGCTACACTGTTTTTCTGCTGCACAGAAAAGAGGGTTTCAGTCTGTTGTTGGTTCCCCAGAAAAACAGATTCCTAGCTAAAAGGCCCATCTCCCACCCCTTCCTAATGTCACAACCAGGAAAAGGCACAGGAAGAGCTTACTATTGTAATTTCACCCCAAATATCTTTTTATTTGTAATTTTTAATCATTTTAAAATATTTTATTTATTTATTTGCGAGCAGAGTCAGAGAGAGAAAATATGGGTGCATCAGGGCCTCCAGCCACTGCAAACAATCTCCAGATGTGTGTGCCACTTTGTGCATCTGGCTTACATGGGTACTGGGAGATTGAACCCAGGTCATTAGACTTTGCAGGCAAGTGCCTTAACTGCTGAGCAATCTTTAATCTTTCCACAGCCCTTTTTAAACATTCTGTTGACAGCCTGCACCCATATATGCAATGTTCTCTGATCATAACCCCATCCCTCCATCGTCCATTGTCTCCCCTCCCATACTTCTCCTCCACTGAACCCCTTCTTTTTCCAATTAGTTTCTCTTCTATTTTGATGCCATCACTTTTTTTTTTTTTTTGTCCTCCTATTATGCAGGTCTTGTTTGCTTAGTGTCAGCCACTGTGAGGTTACAAATGCAAACAGCCGTTTTATGTCTGGAAGACAGGAATGTAAGCACTCCTCCCCTTCCTTTGGCTCTTGCATTCCTTCCCTCACCTCTTCTGCAATGGTCCCTGAGCCTTGGAGAGTGTTGAGAGAGAGGTGTCTCACTTAATGCTGAACACTCCTCTGTCACTTCTCAGCAATAACGGTTAAGTTTTGAGTTACTCCAGTGGTCACCACCATCTGAAAAGAGAAGGTTCTCTAACCAGATGTGAGGCTAGTATTAGTATACGGGCATAAACATTAATAATTAGAGGCCAATTTGATGGGCATGATATATCCATTTAGCCAAATAACAATAGTTGTTCCTCCCCCCCCCCCCCCCCATCCCCAGGATAATGACCTCCTCAGCCACAGGCTTTTGATTACATTTTCAGTACCAGGCAAGAATTCCCTTCTACGGAGCAGGCCTCAAGTCCAATCAGAGAGCAGGTGGATTCCCCCATAGCAGACACACCGCCATTGTTCTGGTGAGCGCATTGTGGCTGGCTGGCCAGCCGTGTAGTTTGCAGGGTCCGCTCCTGGTTAAGACGGCTGATGACTTTCTTCCCTCAATAGCCTGCGTAGGTCTTTCCAGCGTCCTGACAGCCAGTCAGCGGGGAGGAGGCCTCCAGCTCTGCCCCAGTTTGATTTCTCAGTGACCTGTAGCCCAAGTATGGGGAGCCTTCTGCAGGAGGGTCTCACCATCCCGTTCTGGTGGGCAGTGAAAGCCATGGCGATAGCCTGCATTTCTGCGGGAGACATCAGAGGCTTCCCTAACCAACAACTCGCTGGAATGTGACCCACCCGTAGCACTGAAATTCTCTCATTACCCACCCCGATACAAGGAATTTTATCTCGCTGCTGTAATGGGAGGGAATCGTTTACATTTGGAAAGGCATCTAAGTGCCCTGTCTTCTGAAATTAGTTATCAGGTTCTCTGTATTCTTCGAGGTTCTGGAGAATGTATGGTCTACTGGAGAGCCCCTCTCCCTGTCTGATTAGAAGATACACTGCTCAACTGGAGAGATGGCTTAGCGGTTAAGGTCCTTGCCTGCAAAATAAAAGGATCCAGGTTCGACTCCCCAGGACCCCATGAAATCCAGATGCACAAGGGGGTGTATGCATCTGGAATTTGTTTGCAGTGGCTGGAGGCCCTGGTGCGCCCATTCTCTTTCTCTCTCCCTGCCTATTTCTGTATCTCTCTCATAAATAAAGAAGATCCTGTGCTTACAGATAGACACAATGTGAGCATGGGCCTTGCTGGCAGAGATGTCACTGGCATCTGCTTGCTAAGCAAAATTATGATTTGTGAAGAAACTTTAGGGCAGGGCTGGAGAGATGGTTCAGCAGTTAAAGGTGCTTGCTTGCAAAGCCTGATGGCCTGGGTTCGATTCCCTAGTACCCACAAAGAGCCAGATGCACAAAGTGGCACAAGTGTCTGGAGTTCCTTCAGAGGTGGAAAGAGGCTCTAGTGTGCCTATACTCACTGTCTCTATTTGCCTTTTTCTCTCCATCTCTAATAAATCAATGAAAATAGTGGGTTTCGGGCTGCAGAGATGGCTGAGCGGTTAAGCACTTGCCTGTGAAGCCTAAGGACCCCGGAACATTCTAGTCCTCCTGGTTGAAGCTGAGCCAGTGACTGGGCAGTTAACAGGACACTCCTTCTGAAAGCTGAGAGTTGCCACTGCCTGTGTCTTGCTCAGACCTCTGAGAAATCTATTTCTACTTGTAAAAATTTTTTACTTATTTATTTATTTGACAGAAAGGTGGGGAGGGGAGAGAGAGAGAGAGAATGGGCGCGTCAGAGCCTCCAGCCACTGCAAACGAACTCCAGACACATACATGTGTCCCCTTTGTGCATCTGGCTAACCTGGGTCCTGGGGAATCGAACCTGGGTCATTTGGCTTTGCAGGCAAACGCCTTAACCGCTAAGCCATCCCTCCAGCCCTCTCTTTCCATTTCTTAAGATGGCTGCCTCGAACGGACCTGGAGAAGAGGTCCCAGCTGGCTCTGAACTAGCCTTGTGACCTCCTGGTTCCTTGGCCCCTGTGGTCCCCTTAAAATCTCACAGCTTTCCTAGTCCATGGTCTATTTTGCCATCAGAGCAGGGCACACTGAATTGGAATTTATCTTGCATGGAAACAGCAAACACATTTCCTTTCCTCTAACCTACAAACCTTGTCCGTCTGTCCCCAGACCAACTCCTACCTTGTCCTCCCCTTGCCTAGGCTAGCCCTCTGCTCAGGCTGCCTGGTCACTTGCCTGTGCTGGCTCCAGCGGCCCCCTTTCCCCCCAGTTCTGTTGAAGCTGGCCAGAGGTTTCGGATTACATTCCAAAGTACAGCAGAGAATTCTCAGAACTCTTCCTGCTTCTCAACTGACCGCAGCAACAGCAGCCTGAAAGAAGAAAACGCCTTCCAGGAAACATGGGACCTCACCAGAGATCAGCGTGGGGCTTCTTTTCCCATTGCAGATGCACACAAAAAAATTTGGGGGTGAGAGGGGGTGGGAATCTTCCTGCGTCTATTAGAAAAGGCTGTCCCCACCCAAAGGTCTCGATGGCAAAGCAGGGATCTGAATGAAGGGGTTTGTGAGGTAGACTCCGGGTTTGTAGGACTGGGAAGAAACCCAAGGAAAACACAAGAAAACACTCAAATCTTTCTCCTTTGAAGACTGTGAAATGAAGGCCAAAATAGGCTCCTCATAGTTTAGTAAAATAAAATCAGTGAGACGTATTTCTTTATTTTTTATTTTAAGTTTTAATTTAATTTAATTTAATTTATTTGAGAGAGAAAGAGACAGAGAGAGAGAGATAATGGACACACCAAGGCCTCCAGCCACTGCAAACGAACTCCAGATTCATGCACCCCCTTAAGCATCTAGCCTACGTGTGTCCTGGCGTCCTTTGGCTTTACACACAAATGCCTCAACCACTAAGCCATCCCTCCAGCCCTTGTTTTTATTTTATTTTATATTTTATTTTATTTTGGCTTTTCAAGGTAGTGTTTCTCTCTAGTCCAGGTTGACCTGGAATTCATTATGTAGTTTCTGGGTGGCCTCGAACTCACAGCGATCATCCTACCTCTGCCTCCCAGATGCGGGGATTAAAGGCGTGCGCCACCACGCCCAAAGGTTTACAAAACTGTCAGCTGTCCCCTGTGTGCCTGCAACATGAAAATGAGGAGATGGCCTTGTGATGAAGTGGAAAGATCATAGAGAGTCAAGTTTACAAACCACATAGAGATTCAAGGGAAGGGCATAGAGATGCAAGTCAAGAAAGTGGGCTTTGAACCCCCTTCAGAAGCAGGTGTCTGCGTCTGTCTCGAGCCAGACATCTGCCATGTCTACCCACAGCCCCTCCATCTGCCCTTCATGCCGCTGCCTGACCTGGGCAGCTACTCATTAGGGATTAAATCGGGGACAAGCAGTCTCTGCTCTCTGGCCGGATTAGAAGGGAGGTGGGCAAGATGGGAGGATCGGCCTCCAGACACCCTCTCTCCAGCATTCCGGGCCTCTGTCTACGAAGGCCACAGGCCCCACCGTGTGACCCCGGCTGGCCGCTTGGTTCCAGGGATAGCAATGACGCTATGCCTTCCGTACTCTTCCCAAGCTCTGCTCTCATCTTGATCAAGTCTGTTATTAAATGTATCTCAACTACCAGCCCAGGCTGACCTGGAATTTACTGTGTGGTCTCAGGGTGGCCTCGAACTCACAGCGATCCTCCTAGCTCAGCCTCCCGAGTGCTGGGATTACAGGTGTGCACCACGACACCCAGCTGTTTATATCTTTTTTATTGACAAATTCCACAAATAATAGACAATATACCATGATTATAAATAATCCTTTCCCCAATCCCATCTCCTCTGAATCCCTTCTTTCCAACTAGCGTCTCTTCTGTCTTGATGTCATCATTTTCTCCCTCCTGTGACACAGGTCTTAAGCAGGTGCTGCCAGCCACTGTGAGGTCATGAATGTCAAGGCCACTTTGTGTCTGGAAGGCGGTGTGGTGGGCACTCCACTCCTTCCTTTGGCTCTTACATTCTTTCTGCCTCCTCCTCTACAATGGTCCCCGAGCCTCGGAGGGTGGGATGGAGATGTCTCACTTAGTGCTGCCCACTCCTCTATCACTTCTCCTCAGCACTCTGGTGAGTTTTTAAGTCACCCCAGCGGTCACTGCCATCTGAAAAGAGAAGCTTCTCCAACCAAAACTAAGAAGGGTGTGCTACTGGCGCACACCTTTAATCCCAGCACTCAGTACTCAGGAGGCAGAGGTAGGAGGATCACCTTGAGTCCGAGGCCACCCTGAGGCTACATAGTGAATTTCAGCTCAGCTTGAGCTAGAGTGAGACCCTACCTAGAAAAACCAAAAAAAAAAAAAAAAAAAAAAGAGCAGCGGGGGCTGGAGAGATGGCTTAGCGGTTAAGCGCTTGCCTGTGAAGCCTAAGGACCCCGGTTCGAGGCTCGGTTCCCCAGGTCCCACGTTAGCCAGATGCACAAGGGGGCGCACGCGTCTGGAGTTCGTTTGCAGAGGCTGGAGGCCCTGGCGCACCCATTCTCTCTCTCTCCCTCTATCTGTCTTTCTCTCTGTGTCTGTCGCTCTCAAATAAATTTAAAAAAAGAATTTAAAAAAAAGAGCAGCGGGTACAATATTGGCAAGTCTGTTGTGGGGGAAACCAACCGCTCTCTAATTGGACTGAAGACCATGGGAGGAAATACATGCCTGATACTGAAAATTTTACCAGGGGAGGACATCATCCCTAGGGGAGTAATGCATGTTATTGTGTTGATAAATGCATATATTATGCCCACCAAACTGCCCTGTAAGCACCCATATGTTTTTTAAATTATTTATTTATTTGAGACGAGAGAGAGACAGAGAATGTGCATGCCATGGTCTCTAGCCACAGTAAATGTACTCCAGATGCATGCACCATCTTGTGTATCTGGCTTACATGGGTACTGGGGAATTGAACCTGGCTTCATAAGCAAGTGCCTTAATCACTAATGCATCTCTCCAGCCCAATGCCAAAGCAGATAGAGAGAAGGAGAGAAAGGGCGTGCCAGGGCCTCCAGCCATTCCAAACAAACTCCAGACGCGTGCGCCCCCTTGTGCATCTGGCTTACGTGGGCCCTGGGGAATCGAACAGTGGTCCTTAGGCTTCATAGGCAAACGCCTTAACCGCTAAGCCATTTCCCCAGCCCATATGGCTGCCTTTTAAAAACACAAGCTCTAATATGGTTTTTCTGAAATTCTGGCCATCTGTCGTGCATAATTTCTTTGTGGGCGCATTCATTTTGCCATGGTCAGGCAAATGCAACTTTTGTTCTGATATTCACTTCCTTTTTGCTCATGCCACAGGAATCCAGCAATCCCCTCGCATCTCTGTGCCCCGTAATACCCTTCTCTTTGACAGGACCTGAAATGACCCGTGCCAGCCTGCCTGATGAGTCCCCAGATGGTCCACAGGACATGTCCCCATATTCACTCGTTAGCCTCACAGACTCTAGAAGAGTCGGCCTCCTGTCCCATTGTATGCCATCAGATGGAACGTTCCGTCCACCCTTTAAATGATGCTGTCCTCACATGCAAGGGACACACATTAAGCACCCTATGTAGGCTTCTTGAGGTTCAGGTGTTTAAGCACTCCAATCCTTTCCTTTTCAGAGTGGTGGTGGGATGGTACTTATAGCAAAAGATTTTTCTAAAGCTGGGTGTGGTGGCGCACACTTTTAATCCCAGCACTCGGGAGGCAGAGGTCGGAGGATCGCCGTGAGTTTGAGGCGACTCTGAGACTACAGAGTGAATTCCAGGTCAGCCCGAGCTAGAGTGAGACTCTACCTCGAAAAGCAAAAATCAAAAAGACAACAAAAGATAGATTTTTCTAGGCCGGGCGTGGTGGTGCACGCCCTTAATCCGAGCACTTGGGAGGCAGAGGTAGGAGGATCACCATGAGTTCGAGGTGCCACCCTGAGACTACATGGTGAAACCCTACCTTGGGAAAAAAAAAAAAAAAAAAAAGATTTTTCTGAAGGTTCCCTCCCCCACAATTCTTGACTCTTCTATACCCAAAATGTGAATGGGGACTGTCCCAGCCTGTTTTCTACCACTTCCTTTGGAAATATTGCACCAGGGTGAAATTCTCTGAGCTGAGATTATCCTGGTATGGTAACAGAATTTTTTTTTTTTTTGGCAACTTGTAATGCTTGCATATCACATCCTTATGTTTTGGAGCTTGTGTGATACTTCTGGACTCTCGGCTTAAACCACCTAACCTCTGATGCTTGTGTGTGGTGGGCGGGCCAACGTCAGGGGCAGCCACAGGAAACAGAAGAGCCTGACTGACTCCATCAGCAATGACTTGGTTAAGACTCTTTGCTCAGGAGTCTTTTTATTTTATTTTATTTTCAGGAGTCTTTTAAAATGTCAGATACTTTCCTTTTTTATATTTATTTGCGAGAGAGAGAGAGAGAGAGAGAGAGAAAGAGAGAGAGAGAGAGAATGGGCATGTCAGGGCCTTCAGCCACTATAAACGAACCAACTCCAGACACACATGCACCACCTTGTGCATTTGGCTCACTTGGGTCCTGGGGAATCAAACCTGGGTCCTTTGGCTTCGCAGGCAAGCGCGTCAAACTGCTAAGCCATCTCTCCGGCCCTCAGCTACCTTTCTACATACCATCCATATGCTACACCAAGACAATACATCTCTGCCTCGTCTCCGGAGACTCAAACATGCTAAAGCTAAAACATGCTTGGCCGGGAGGGGAAGGGGGCCGATGTGGTGTTGACAGCTCAGTCCCTGCGCAAGACAGAGAACGATCAGGGCCCTCGGAACCCCAGCCTGCTCCCGGGAGCGTTCCTGGCGGATCTCTTGTCCCTTCATCCATTTTCTTACCAAGTCTCCATGTAAGGATACGTGAAAAGAGCCTTTCTAACCCACAGCTGGAGCATTTGGAAAATATCTTCTTTTCTTTTCTTTTCTTTCTTTCTTTTTTTTTTTTTTTTTTTTGAAGGGTCTCACTCCAGCCCAGGCTGACCTGGAACTCACTCTGTAGTCTCAGGATGGCCTCAAGCTCACGGGGATCTTTCTATCTCGGCCCCTTGAATGCTGGGATTAAAGGCGTGCGCCACACACACAGCCAGGAGTCTATTTAGAACACTTCCCCTACCCAGATCTAAACCACACACCGAGGATCACACAGCCTCTGGCTTGCTTAGCGACTCAATGTCTTAGTTCTCCAAAAGGACACTAGAACCTGAAATTAAAAAAAAATTCCTTTGTCACAGTTCGTACACAGTGCCTGGTGCCCTGAGGATGCTATATGAATGTTATCACCCTGCTGTGAACATGGGGTGATTATATCACTAAATCCTAACAAAACACAAACACGTGGGAGCTAATATTATTGTTCTCACTTTTCAGGGTAGGTGAAGTTGCATAATCACTCAAAGTCACTGGGGTGGTTTTTGAAAATTATTTTTATTTTTGAGAGACAGAGAGAGAGAGAAAGAATGGGCACACCAGGGCCTCCAGCCACTGCAAACAAACCCCAGATACGTACGCCCCCTTGTGCATCTGCCTAACGTGCGTCCTGGGAAATTGAACCTGGGTCCTTTGGCTTTGCAGGCAAGTGCCTTAACCACTAAGCCATCCCTCCAGCCCCTGTAGTGGTTTGAATTAGGTACTCCCCCGCCCCCATAAACATATGTGTTCTGAATGCTTGATTCCCCAGCTGATGGCAGTTTGGGAATTGGAGCCTACTGGTGTTGTTGAAGGTGGACTTATGGATGCTATAGCCAGCTTCACCTTGCCGGTGTTGGGCACACCCTCCTTCTGCCGCTGTCCACCTGACGTTGGCCAGGAGGTGACGTCCAGCCTCTGCTCATGCCCTACTTTCCCCTGCCATCACAGAGCTTCACCTCCAGTCTATAAGCCAGAATAGACCCTTTCCTTCCATCAACTGCTCGGGGCCGGGTGCTTTCTGCCAGCAACGAGAACCTGACTGCAACAGTTAAGACTGTCAGGAAATTAAGCACCAGACCCCCAAAGAGACGCCAGGTCTGTTTACTTAGTCACTCTGCTGCACTGCTAGGATTGGCGGGAATGGGAGGAAGGCACACGTGCACAGACAGGCAGCCCAAGGTTGGACAGAGCAATGTGGAGGTTGGTGGGGACACCTCACAGTGGGCCAGTGTGTACCCCAATTCCTTCTGTGCTACTAGATGGGCAGTCTGAGTACTTCAAGGACAATCCCAAACCTTTTCTAAGTTCTTGCTCTTTATTTTTTGGCTTTTTGAGGTAGGGTCTCACTCTAGCCCAGGCTGACCTGGAATTCACTATGGAGTCTCAGGGTGGCCTCAAACTCACAGTGATCCTCCTACCTCTGCCTCCCGAGTGCTGGGATTAAAGGCATGCGCCACCACACCCGGTTTGCTCCTTCTTTCTTTCTATTTATTTATTTGAGAGAGAGAAAGATGGAGAGAGAGAAAGAGGGAGAGAAAGAGAGAGGGAGAGAATGGGTGCTCCAGGGCCTCCAGCCACTGCAGACGAAACTACAGAGGCATGTGCCACCTTGTGCATCTGGCTTATGTGGGTCCTGGGGAATCAAATGGAGGTCCTTTGGCTCTGCAGGCAAGTGCCTTAACTGCTGAGCCATCTCTCCAGCCCAGGAGTTATCTTTTATTTTTTAAAACTGATAATAACTAGAATATCTGAAACGGAGATCTCTGAAAGATAGAGGAGGTAGGTTACCCAGTCCTGTCCCAGGTTCAGAGGGTATCATCTGACACATACCATCACCTAACATTACCTCCAAATGTGGACAGTTTCAAGCTCCACAGATCTAAAGAGCCAGAGAAGGTAAGGGCACTCCTGTGCCGTGCCCACCAGACTGTGAGGGAGTTTATCAAAGAGGGATCCCTAAATGCTAGCACCGGCTAGCATCTCCTGACATGAAAAAATTATCTTTCTCTCTCTCTCCTTCTCTCTCTCTCTCCTTCTCCCCCCCCCTTTCTCTGTCAAATAACTAAATAAATGAAAGAAAAACACTTTTTAAAAAGTTGGGCTGGAGGGATGGCTTAGCAGTTAAGACATTTGCTGCAAAGCCAAAGGACCCAGGTTCGATTCCCCAGGACCCATGTCAGCCAGGTGCACAAGGGGGCGCACATGTCTGGAGTTCGTTTGCAGTGGCTGGAGGCCCTGGCATGCCCATATTCTCTCTCTCTCTCTCTCTCTCTCTCTCTCTCTCTCTCTCCCTCTTTCTCCGTCAAATAAATAAGTAAAATAAAAATATTTTAAAATGTATATAGTTGTGGGAAGTTGAGGGGTAAAAAACGACCCTCCACTCCAGGCTCACTCTCCATTCTCATAGGCAGAATGAGCCACTGTTCTGATATTTGCCTCTGGGACACCTTATTACTCACATTTATTTGTTAACCATTGAATTCATTATGGCAAAGAGTTAAACTTACTCAGTTATAGCCTTGCCTATGGGAGAGTCCATTTCAGACTCATTTCCAATTTCCAAAAAGCCTCAGTGTGCAACACGGAAGGAGGCCTTGCCAGAACATTTTATTTCATGCTTTTCTGTGAGCTGGCACCGAATGGCAGACATTGTTCCTTTTAACTGAATCCATCTGCAAAAATCAGTATTCCAGGGGCTCTGGAAGCGAACGATGCAGACCTTGCCTAGTTAGTTTCTGGCTTCATCAGCGAGGTTGGGCGTGCGGATGGCGCGCACCGTCGTGGCTCCAGCTGGCACGCTTGCAACAGAGGGCGCAAAGGATGCTGACACCTTCCAGGATCGCAAACTTCACAGGAGGAGAGACGGAAGCGCAGGCTTTCTGTTTGGCCTGGCTGGTAAACCTCGTTCCAAAGGTCTTAGAGCAGATGCAAAGGAGACGCCAGGGGACTCGGCGAGCCAAGGATAACCAACCGGCTGTGCCACGAAGACCTGACACCGCCCAGCCCGGGAAGAGCAGAATCGCCCTCGCTGGATGCCAAGATGGTCCCTGGCCTGCGCCTGCCTTGGGGGTGCGGAGCTCAGCGCGTGCGCCCTGCTGTTCCTGGGCTGAAAACTCAGCTAAGACGAAACTCCAAACTACATCCAGATCAAGCCAACCCTTCTTGCTCCTTTAGAAAACAGCAGAGCTGGGCGGGAGAGATGGCTTAGTGGTTAAGGCATTTCCCTGCAAGGCCAAAGGATCCCAGTTCGATTTCCCCAGGACCCACGTTAGCCAGATGCACAAGGGGGCGCACGCGTCTGGAGTTCGTTTGCAGTGGCTGGAGGCCCTAGCTCTGCCTCTTTGCCTCTCTCAAATAAATAAAATATTTTTTAAATTTATTTTTAAAAAAGAAAACAGCAAGCCAGGCATGGTGGCGCACGTCTTTAATCCCAGCACTTGGGAGGCAGAGGTAGGAGGATCGCCATGAGTTCAAGGCCACCCTGAGACTACAGAGTTAATTCCAGGTCAGCCTGGACCAGGGTGAGACCCTACCTCGAAAAACCAAAAAAAAAAAAGAAAAAGAAAAAGAAAAAGAAAACAGCAGCGGTAGAAAAGGGCAATTTATAATTGAGAATTTCACAGACACATGGGAGGGAAGCGCTTTTGGAAGGAGAGTAGAACAGTTTTCTTTGCCGCTAGCTGTCCATTGTCAGGGTTGAAGTGCAAGGGTCTAAAACAGCAGTGAGGGCTGGAGGGATGGCTTGGAGGTTAAGGTGCTAGCCTGAGATGCCAAAGGACCCAGGTTTGATTCCCCAGGACCAACATAAGCCAGATGCACAAGGTGGCACATATATCTGGAGATCGTCTGTAGCGGCTGAAGACCCTGGTGTGCCCATTCTTTCTATATATCTGCCTCTTTCTCTCTCTCAAATAAAATAAATAAATAAGTTTAAATAAATAAAGGAGCAGTGAATATTGGGGAAGTGTCTCTTAGAGGAAATGAGAGCAGGCAAGAAACATGTCTTTTCTATCAGAAGCTCGCAGAGGCACCACACCTCTGGACCTTGTCTATGTCTTTGTAAATATTTTGTTTTCTCCTAAAGAGTTCTACCTGTTCATATAAGGCAGGATCTTTTTTCCTAGATAAACAACACATAAAAATGATTTTGCTGGGCTGAAGGGATGGCTTAAGCAGTTAAGGCATTTGCCTACAAAGCCAAAGGACCCAGGTTCAATTCCCCAGGACCCACGTTAGCCAGATGTACAAGGAAGGGCACACATCTGGAGTTTGTCTGCAGTGGCTGGAGGCACTGGTGCACCCATTCTCTCTCTCTGTTTCTGTGTCAAATAAATAAATAGATATAAAATATTAAAAAATGATTTTGCTAACAAGTTTTCTGTTTTTTTTAAGGAATCATTTTTTAGTATTTTTAAACATTTTTATTTAGTTAGTTAGTTGAGAGAGAGAGAAAGAGAAAGAGAGAATGAGCACACCAGGACCTCTAGCCACTGCAGACGAACTCCAGATGCATGTGCCACCTTGTGTATCTGGCTTATGTGGGCCCTGGGGAATTGAGCCAGGTTCCTTAGGCTTACACATGCAAACACTTTAACTACTAAGCCATTTCCCCAGCCCCCTTTTAAAAAAATATTTTATTTTTATTTATTTATTTGACAGAGAAAGAGGAGAACGAGAGGGAGAGAGATAAAAAGGGCGCGCCAGGGCTTCCAACCAATGCAAATGAACTCCAGACGCTTGCGCCCCCTTGTGCATCTGGCTAATGTGGGTCCTGGGGAATCGAACCTAGGTCCTTTGGCTTTGCAGGCAAACATCCTAACCGCTAAGCCATCCCTCCAGTCCCCCAGCCCCCCTTTTTTTGTTCATTTTTGTTTATTTGTTTGAGAGTGACAGGACAGAAAGAGGCAGAGAGAGGGAGAGAAGGAGGAGGAAGGGAGGGAGGGAGGAAAGGAGGGAGGGAGGGAGAGAGGGAGAGAGAACAGGCGCGCCAGGGCTTCCAGCCACTGCAAACGAACTCCAGACGCGTGGGCCCCTGTGTGCATCTGGCTAACGTAGGTCCTGGTGAATCGAGCCTCAAACTGGGGTCCTTAGGCTTCACAGGCAAACGGCTTAACTGCTAAGCCATCTCCCCAGCCCTCCAGCCCCTTTTTAAAAGTACTTTTTATGAGAGAGTGTGAGAGAGAGAATTAGCGCCAGGGCTTCCAGCCACTGCAGTCAAACTCCAGACACGTGTGTCATCTTGTGCACGTGTGTGATCTTGCACACTTGTGTCACGTTGTGCATCTGGCTCACACGGGGACACGGAGAGTTGAACATGGGTCCTCAGGTTTCGCAGGCAAGCACCTTAACCGCAAAGCCATCTCCCCAGCCCTAATGAATCCTCTTTAAAAGAATGTTCATGCACACCATTAGCCAGGGTTTTAAATGTACTACGGAGTTTTCATGCCCTTCATTCTGTTTTTAGGTTGAGTAAAAGCCTTCATTGCTTATATAAGAAAACCCTTCATGATAGCTTAAGTCAGGGTTTCTCAGCCTCAGAAATTCAGCAGTACTGACATCTGGGACCAGGTCCCCATAATTCTTCAATGAAGGGAGGGAAATTGTGGGGTGTTTGGCAGCCTCTTGGGCCTCTACCCATTCAATGAAAGACATACCCTCTCTCTAGCCATTGCCCAATGTCATATACCCAGCCATCACTACGCATGTCCCGTCCCTCAGATAGTTTGATAGAGCTTCTGAAAACAAAACAAACAACAACAACAAAACCACTGACTCCTCACTTGGGCCCCCAGGAGTGAAAAGCCTGGCTTTCATTTCCCATCTGTCTCCTTTCTGAAAACTGTGGGACCGACTACTGCCTAACTGCATTCAGGCATGCAAACCACCCAAGGATTGCCTGTGTTAAAAAAAAAAAAAAAAAAAAAAAAAAAAAAAAAAAAAAAAAAAAAAAACAAGAGATACCGGCTCATCTCCTCTCCCTTGAGGCACAAAGATAAGAGGATTCCAGGTACCTTACCATCATGCCTGGTCCAGACTCCCAAACAGGTGCCCAAAAGTCTCCGGTCCTTGTCCTAAACTTACAGTCACCTCATATCCTAGCAACAGCAGGGATTCAAAGACACATCGCTCACCAGTGAGCTCAGACCCCAGCAGCGTCACCTTCCTCATGGGAGCCAGCTGTCCGTCCCCTTGAGCAACAAGGACTTCTGAGAATCAGCTTGCAGAATCAGAACAGAGAAAACGGCGAGCAAGCCTGCTTTCTGGGGCACCCTTCTTGTCGCCGGCCTCAGCGCTTCCCCTACTCAAACCCCATAGCTTAGACAGTACCCCGAAGGACCTTACCTTGGGGCAAAGGCTCACTCAAAGCCTTAATCTGTTTTTTCCAGTGTGGCTGACTTGACTCCATCACATTTCTCTGCTATCACCACTAGCCTTCTCTTTTATCTTTCTTTCTTCCTTTTATTTTATTTTTCTTTTTATTGTATTTTTATTTTTGGGTATTTAAAAAATATTTTTATTTATTTATTTGAGAGTGACAGGCAGAGAAAGAGGGAGAGAAAGAATGGGAGCTCCAGGACCTCCAGCCACTGCAAACGAACTCCAGACGCGTGCGCTCCCTTGTGCATCTGGCTAACGTGGGTCCTGGGGAACCGAGCCTCGAACCGGGGTCCTTAGGCTTCACAGGCAAGCGCTTAACCACTAAGCCATTTCTCCAACCCTTCCCCCCTTTTTTTTGAGGCAGTGTTTCACTCTAGCCCAGGCCGCCCTGGACTTCACTCTGTAGTCTCAGGGTTGCCTCGAACTCAGGGCGATTCTCCGACCTCTGCCTCCCAAATGCTGGGATTAAAGGGATGCACCACCAGTGCGCCCGGCTTTTCTTTCTTTTTCTTCTCTTGGAATTATGGCCATGCCAGGGCCTCTTGCTGCTGCAGAGGAACTCGGGACACATGTACTGCTCTGTGCGTCTGGCTCCACGTGGGTACTGGGTATCCACGTGGTACCAGGCCAGCAGGCTTTGCAAGCAAGTGCCTTCAACCACTGATCCACCTCCCCAGCCCTCTTTCCTGTCTTCCTCCATTTCTTTTTCGTTCTTCTTTACTTCCTCCCGCCGCCCAACCCACCCAGCCTTTCTTTCCTTCTGAGACAGGGTCTCATGCTATGGCCCAGGCTGGCCTCAAACTTCAAGTGATCCTTTTGTCTCAGTCTCCAAAGTGTTGAGATTTCAAGCAGATGCTAGCATATCCAGTTCTACTTAATTCTTTTGTTTTTAATTTTATTTATTTATTTGAAAGAAGGGAGCAGAGGAGAGAGAGAGAGAAATGGGCGTTCCAGGGCCTCCAGCCGCTGCAAACAAACTCCAGATGCACCTTGTACATCTGGCTTATGTGGGTTCTGGGGAATTGAACCTTGGTCTTTTGGCTTTGCAGGCAGGTGCCTTAACTGCTAAGCCACCTCTCCAGCCCTACTTACTTCTTTTAATGGTTTTATTGGGACAGGTGGCTGAACCTTGCCTGTTGGGACTTTTCCTAAGGCCCTAAAAACTTGTGCCCTAAATTTGCATTACATCCCCATCCTTAAAACACTGGGATCTTCAGCTCTTAGAAAATCATGAAAAGGTTGGTGGAGGGAATCATGTTGCCCATTTTATAGACACTAAGCCAGAGAAGTGAATAAAATGCTTGAGGGGAAACTCTCCTTATAAGGATAAAATAAATAGGGGGCTGGAGATGGCTTAGCGGTTAAGGTGTTTGTCTGCAAAGCCAAAGGACCTCGGTTCGATTACCCAGGACCCACATAAGCCAGATGCACAAGGGGGCGCACGCGTCTGGAGACTGTTTGCAGTGGCTGGAGGCCCTGGTGTGCCCATTCTCTACCTCTCTCTCTCTCTGTCTCCCTCTTTCACTCTCTCAAATAAGTAAATAAATAAATAAAATATTAAAAAGAAATAAAATAAATAAACAACAGCAGCAATAATAATAAAAATGGGTCTCGCGTTCCCCCACCCCCATGGCGACTTTTGTATTGATGCTTGTTTCCCTTGGGGCTCTGGTAGCCATCTTATAGTCACCGTGAACTAAAGTAGGAAAGAAGTTACAACACAGAGGATGGAAGAGGGTTTTGGTCTTTGACGACATCCTTGAACTGCTGAACCACCCTTGAAATGCTCCCTTCCAGAAGGCAACTGGAGATATTTCAACACTTCCATTGCCTAAACCAATGCGGACCAAATTCAAGAGCTAATTTTTTTTTTTACATTTTTATAAGATTGTTAAGGAAATAAAAATGAAAATGAATGGCGGAGACCATGCGGAGTCCATAAAATCCTAAAAATCTTTACTATGCTACGCATTACAGAAAATGTTTGCCAATCCCCAATCTAACTGACTCGTGGTAGGTATCTTGCAATCTGTAGTCCAAGGGCTTTCTAATACAAAACTTCTCATAGCTTCATTTCCCAGCTATGGAAATTAATGCTTGAGTTGGACTATGGTGGGCTCAATTTGACGATTCAAATACACATTTTCCTGTTATTTCAATTCACTGTGAAATTAAGCCACCCTGAGGCACCAAAGAGGCATGAAACAAACTTCTGTCCCTCAAGACCTCTAATAATATTTCTTGATTTATAGATCAGAATAGTCAAAGGTTCTCAGTGACATACAATGCGTTCAGTGAATCTCCTCAAAGGAGGTCAGAATGTCAAGTTCTCTGGAGCAGCAAATGCAGTTTCTGCATTAGGACACCAGACCTAGAGCCTCCAGGGAAGAGAGGGCAAGACAGACAGACAGTGCACACATGCTCAGACACGATCCAGTCGGTCTCCTGCACTTCCCGCAGGTTCACTCACAGTGGGAGCCCTCCGCCAACCATCCCCGTGACTGCCCCCCATCCCAGTGTCTATCTTAAAGATATTTTTATTATTTATTTATCAGAGACAGAGAGAGGGCGAGAGAGAGAATGAGTGCGCCAGGGCCTCTAGCTGCTGATAATGAACTCCAGATGCATGTGCCACCATGTGCATCTGGTTTACTGTGGGACCTGGAGAATCGAACCTGGGTCCTTAGGCTTTGCAGACAAACGCCTTCTCCGCTAAGCCATCTCTCCGGCCCTCCAGCGTCTGTGAACCTGTAACTCTCACCAGCTGGCCAGTGAGAGGCAAGAGGCCTCCGTCTACACCCAGTACTGGCTGGGCTTCAGGGCGGGGTTGGTTTGTCTGCACAGCCTGGCCATGTTGGGGTCCAGGTTTGCCCACGCCTCCCAAGGAGCGCATTGCTCCAAGGGTTCAGCCCCCTGACAGACCGTGTGCTCAGATTGTGGGGCCCTAAAAACGCTGGGAGAGGAGCTGCTGGGGCTTCTTAGAAGGGGTGTCACTGTGACTGTGGGAATGGCAACACTCCTTTCTGGCCTACAACTTGGAGACCTGGGTTCTAGGCTGGTCTGGGGCTTGATCAAAGGTCTGGGCTTGTCCTTCTTCCAGCCCAGCAGCCAGACACACAAGGCCACTGCGGTCACGACCAGCAGGAGGGACCCAGCTGTCAGAGGAATAAGGACCGCCAAGGAGTAGCCGCTGCTCTCGCTGAGCTCAAAGGGTCCACCGGGGCTGACTTGGGTGGCAGCCTGTGGCCACACGACGCTGGTGGGGGAGACCTTGCCATCCCCATGGAGCCCTTTGCCCCTCTGCTGTCCCCGGGCATTTTCTCCCAGCCATCTGGTCTGAGTAGTGTCCACGTGTGCTGTGTGTCCTGATGCAGCCATGGCTTTTCCACGAGAGAAAACCGAGGTCACGGGGTTCTGGCCAGTGGCTGATAACGGGACACCGGGCGTCAATGCTGGCAGCAGTGACGGGTCAGGTGGCATGATGGTGAAGGAGAGAGAGCCCGTTGCTGGCTGTACACGGTCTGCCCTGAGCAAGAAGGAGAAGGAGTCGCTCACAGGGTCAGTGCCTGTTAGATTCACAGCGTGTGGCTCCAGCACCAGGAGTCCTTGATCAATGTCCCTCTGGGTGAACACAGTGACCTCTTCGATGCCACAGCTGTCAACCGCTCTTCGGCCAAGTCTCCCATGGGCCGGGGGCGTCGTGACTTCAAACGTGGGGTCACTCTGCGTCACGTTGGCAAGCGCCGTCGCGTCCAGGTCCTTCCTTCGCAGCTGATGGGCCTCGCTGTAGCTGAGCCGCAGGTCGGATGTCACCTGCAGTAAAGGCTGCACTCTGACGCGCAGTGTCTGTCCCGTCAGGTTGGCGTGTGACGTAGACAGCGACAATTGCAGTCTGTCCTCTGAGGCCGTGAGATCTGTCATGTGGTAAGAGAGCCTTCCTGAATCTACGTCCTCCTGTCCGAAGCTGGTGACCGCCCGGTTTTCCATCAGCAGGTGCCCATGTTGGAGGGGCCACGTGATCCTGTAGGTGATCTGGGAGCTGTTCCCACTGGTCACCGCAGACAGGTGAGCGTTGGTGATGGGCACAGTTGTGTCACCTTGAGGGATGAGCAAGTCTGTGAGGTTCACGAGGGTGATGGAGATGGGAATGACGTCCAGGCGGAAGAGCTTGTAGAGAGGGCGGTGTTTGCCATCAGTGGCACTAAAGTAGAATGCCCCCGAGGACGGGCTTCCGTCTTGCAGGAACCACACCCGACAGTTATCAACGTCCGCCTGTGTAAAGTGCTGAGCAGGTGTTTGGGGCTCGTGGGCCATTGCCAAAAACCCATTCTGAGGCTGGCGGATGATTGTGTATGTGATTTCACTTGGAGGACTGTCCAGGTCTTCCACTTTCAGGATTTCAGGTCCCACCACTGCCTTACTGCCCTGCAGGACTTTCAACCGGAGCCCTTTTGTCTTTAATTCTGGGGCCTGGTCATTCACTGGAGTGATGGTGATGTTAAACATCTCCTCGAGAAAGCCTGTCTCCGGCTTGCTAGGCGACTTGCTCTTTGCGTTTGGCCAAACGACGAAGGTAAAATGATCGGCCAGTGACTCGGAGTCATCATGAAGGTACGTGATTCCGAATTTATTAACTACGTCCTGGGAGAAGTTAGGTTTGCCTGGGGTTACATTTCTTTCTCCGACCAGAATGGTCCCATGGCGAGGAAGAGATGTAACCTGGAACCAGATTTCATACGAAGGGCGTTGAGGTTCTGTCAGCTGAAATAAGAGGTTGGACGCATCCAGCTTAGATTGGTCAATGAGAACTTTGTCTCCTTCCTGGACAGCAGCTCCTACGAAGGCATAAATATCAAGAATGAGAGGGCACTGTATTCGAACTTACGATGATTATAAAGCTTTCTCCTTCAAATTTACCTCCTAGTTGATTATTTAGCTTACTCAACTTAGGTTGCTTAAGTCACTGAATTAGCCTGTGCAAAACAATAAAATTTTCAAACAAATATGCCTCTGTGGAAATCAGTATAGAATTCCTCGAGGATCTGAAAATAGAGCTACCATAGTAGCCAGCTTATGAGAAAGAACAGAAGAGGGTATGTAGAGAAATGATTCATGGGCTGGAGAGATGGCTTAGCAGTTAAGCGCTTGCCTGTGAAGCCTAAGGACCCCGGTTGGAGGCTCGGTTCCCCAGGTCCCATGTTAGCCAGATGCACAAGGGAGCGCACATGTCTGGAGTTCGTTTGCAGAGGCTGGAAGCCCTAGCGCGCCCATTCTCTCTCTCTCCCTCTATCTGTCTTTCTCTCTGTGTCTGTCGCTCTCAAATAAATAAAAAAATTAAAAAAAATTAAAAGAGAAATAATTCATTATATCAGGGTTTAAAAAATATATAATAATGGTTTGTTATACAACCATGGCTTGTTGTATCAGAGTTTATTATCTAATAATGGTTTGTTATAACTTGATAATAACTATATCAGTTTCATTTCAAAGGTTGGTGACACTAACAAAAAAAAAAAAAAAAAGAGACTTATTTCCAAATGATTTCTCCTTTGACACGGATCATCTGTTAGTGGCCTTACCTGCATTTGCAAGCAGACGGCTCTGGCGGCCAGGCTCGTTAATTTCATATGAAATGGTAACGCAGAACTCTTCAGGACCCAGAACTGCCGGTGCCGAGGACACTGTGAACGTGAAACAATCTTCCGCAGTCCATCCTGTGTTCTCAAGATCCACGTGCTGGTATAGTATCCGCCCTCCATTGACCTGGACAGGGGGTCAGAACAGTTACCCCCCGGCCTCCGGCCACTGCAAAAGAACTCCAGATGCGTGCGCCCCCTTGTGCATCTGGCTAACGTGGGACCTGGGGAATCAAGCATCGAACCAGTGTCCTTAGGCTTCACAGGCAAACGCTTAACCGCTAAGCCATCTCTCCTGCCCCATATATGTAATTTTTAAAAAGATAATACAACACGCACACTGAAACAACAGAATAAGCTGCTATTCTGAAAAGAGCCAGAGCTCACATTTTGGCTCATATTCTTCCAGGGTTTTCTATGCATACTTCTTCCTTTGCCTGCATGACTGACATTCTTGTTTTTTATATTGATTTTTTTTTCTTAAATATTTTTTATTTATTTATTTGCAAGCAGAAAGAGATAGAGGACAGACAGAGAGAGAATGGGCACATCAGGGCCTCTAGACACTGAAAACGAACTCCAGATACGCACATACATGACATACATCTGGCTTCATGTGGACAACGGGGAACTGAACTGAGGTCGTTAGGCTCTGCGGGCAAGCGCCTTAACCGCTGAGCCAGCTCTCCAGCCCCGCGCTTGCCATCCTTCCAATGGTGTGCTGCCTAAACACTTATGTTGGAGCATCAGCTGGTCTGTCTCATACTTGAAGCAGGGCTTGGCCCAGCTTAGCACCAGTTTCCGCTTCTCCTCCGTCAACATCGGTGATCCGGATACTCACCTGCTGCAACCACCCCGTGGAAAGCACCTCTCTAAGGGACAGCTGATGCGGCCTGTGTAGTGGCCCCACTGACCCTCACGCCCCACCTGGGCTGCGCAGGTATGCCATCATGACCTCCTATGAGTCACTACATGGCCTCCTGAAACCTGTGCCTGTCATGTTTAAACCTACTGACTCAAATCCTCTTCAAAAATCTTGGACTACGCTCTAGCCAGATTCAAAGAGGCTTGGCCTACACGTCCTTCTCTCTCTCCCTCCCACCCCGTCTCCCCAAGCGCTTCCTGACTTCGGTGTGCATATGATCTCTAGATGTGCTAGGGGACTCTAGGATACGCTAAGCAAGAACACATCTCCGTCTTGTGTCTCTTCCAGTTACTGGAGAATTGCTCTTCATCTCCAGGCGCCTAAAGGAAAGAGTGTGCTAAGCATTTTTTTTTTAAAAAAGATTTATTTTTATTTATTTATTAGATTCAGACAGAGAGGGAGAGAGAGGAAAATAGAGAGAGAGAATGGGCGCGCCAGGGCTTCCAGCCTCTGCAAACGAACTCCAGACGCGTGCGCCCCCTTGTGCATCTGTCTAATGTGGGACCTGGGGAATCGAGCCTTGAACCGGGGTCCTTAGGCTTCACAGGCAAGTGCTTAACCAGTAAGTCATCTCTCCAGCCTCATGCTGAGCATTTTACATCTAGTACTGTCTTATCCACATTTAGCCACTTAGGAGGAAGCCATGGCTCGGTTGGCAGGAGCTTGACCTGGAGTCTGTGGCCAGGGGCTCAAGTCCTGGCTGCACTGCTTAGAAAGCTGTGGACCTCTGGGCAAGTTGTGTGAATTCTAGTGTTTGAGATCCAGGTGTGTGTGTGGACAAGTAACCTGGAGGGCTAACAATACTCGGTCTATGGTGAATGTGAAATGGTTCCAACAATCATCAGTACAGTTTTGTTTTTTGTTTTTTGGTTTTTTTTTTTTTCATTTTAAAGATAAGAAAATGGAGGCTGAAAGGCCATATATATATATATATATATATATATATATATATATATAATCTGCTAACCAACATCTGATTTTAGAGGCCAAGAGACCTGTGTACTGTTCACTAGTAGCCAGTAGTAGATCAAGAAGCAGAAACAGGGTGCCCGCTTCCTAAATGATAAGTTCTCTCCACACAGCAAAGGTACTGGAGGCATAGGCTGCTGTATTCACAAACTGAAACTATCTCTGAGATGTTATTTTCAGGAGAAAGGAGTTTTCATCTCAGGGGTGTGCCTTATTTTAAAAGCCTGCCCACGGCCTTTGTAGACAACAAAACCACCTTTCCCTTGTCCTTTGAGCCAAAACAATGGACCAGACCTCTGGTACAGTAGGTGTTTGTTCTGGATAGGAAAGGGCTGTGGAGCAGAAGAGACAAATGTCCCGGTCTATTTGGTTCACGGCCCTTGACTTGTGGGACCACCCTGATAGAATTTCCAGACCACAGCCCGCTCCCATCTCTGTTGTGGACAGCAGTGAACAGCCCCTTGCTCTGGTGACACCTGTCACTGCTAATAAGTTTTCTGGATACCCTTTGTTGGTTCATATAGCCCAAAGGAATTATGAGAGGAAAACGCTAAACTCTTAGAATAACTGGACTTTAATCAATCAAGAGTGTGTTTACCCTGGGGTTTTGCAGTTGGTTTCGTGTATTAACAGCCTGCTTACAAATGGGTTATGTTTGAAAGGCTTGTTTTCATAGAGAAACATACTTTGACTTACAATATTACAGGTTTGGTTTTTTTTTTTTTTTTGATTGCCAAGTCAGCACATCATGGAAGAAAGTGTAGTGTTCCTATCATTTCAGCGCCTCGTTGCTGAGACATTACACGCTTCTCCCCCCTCTGGCACCAGCCTAGCTCATGTGGTCTTTTCTGACTCATGGAACGCGCTCAAGTGACCCTCTAGAATGAAGCCATAGTCCCACCTTCCTTTCTCACCCTCTGCAAACACAGCAAACGCCCCAAGAGAAAATGTTTTTTCTATCAAGAGATTCTGAAACAAAGAAAGCAAAGAGAATAGGTCATGGCCAACCCAAGTGTGTTGGTTTGAGTCAGGTGTCCCCCATAAACTCAGGTGTTCTGAATGCTAGGTTCCCAGCTGATGGCAATTGGAAATTAAAGCCCCTAGAGGGAGTGTATTGTTGGGGACGGGCTTATGGGTGTTGTAGCCAGTTTCCCCATGCCAGTGTTTGGCACACTCTCCTGTTGCTATGGTCCACCTTATGTAGGCCAGGGGGTGATGTCCACTCTCTGCTCATACCATCGTTTTCCCTGCGATTGTGGAGCTTCCCCTTGAGCCTATGAGCCAAAATAAACCTCTTTTTCCCCACAAGCTGCTCTTAGCTGCAAGATTTCTTTTTTTTTTTTTAAATTAATTAACTAATTTATTTGAGAATGACAGACACAGAGAGAAAGACAGATAGAGGGAGAGAGAGAGAATGGGCACGCCAGGGCTTCCAGCCTCTGCAAACGAACTCCAGACGCGTGCGCCCCCTTGTGCATCTGGCTAACGTGGGACCTGGGGAACCGAGCCTCGAACCGGGGTCCTTAGGCTTCACAGGCAAGCGCTTAACCACTAAGCCATCTCTCCAGCCCAGCTGCAAGATTTCTATCAGCAATGTGAACCTCACTGCAACACCATGGCTCCCATACAATGTAAGATAGACAGAGCTGTTGTTATCATAAGCCACTGTGACTTTGGAGTTGTTTATTACTGCAACAAAACCTAGTACATCCTGGCTACTATATCCACGAAAGCATTTTTATACCATATTGATCTAAAAATATCACAGATATTGTAATCAAAAGTAATTACAAATAATGCTTGCAATGATCACAGTTATAATTTATTTGTTACACCCTTATGTGAATAATATCTTTTTCTTTTTTATTTATTTGACAGAGAAAGAGGGGGGAAGAGAGAGAGAATGGGTGTGCCAGAACCTCCAGCCACTGCAGATGAACTCCAGACATGTGGGCCCCCTTGTGCACTTGGTTAATGTGGGTACTGGGGAATCGAACCTGGGTCCTTTGGCTTTGCAGGCAAACACCTCAACTGCTAAGCCATCCCTCCAGCCTTGACTAATATCACTCTTGTTAGTATTCAAAAGGCAGACTGACCCTGGGCATGTTTTAATGCATCTGGGAATATTCAACTCTGCCACACAATGTAGTTTTCAGCCTAATACTTTTTCCCTGTCTTCCAGAAAGCATCTGCATTGTACTTCTTCTTTGCAGGTTTACAGTCAAGGCTGGGGCTCCTGAACTGCTCCCTCAAATACATCCAGAGGCCAAGACACTGCACAGCAAAAGTCCAACCCTAACAAACTAGAGAGATGGCTTACAGGCTAAGGACCGGCCTTCAATTTACTCTTGTCATTTATTCTGAACTTGGTTTTTTAATTATTATTATTATTATTGTTTGTTTGTTTTTTGAGGTATGGTCTCACTCTAGCCCAGGCTGACCTGGAATTCACTATGTAGTCTCAGGGTGGCCTTGAACTCACAGTGATCCTCCTGCCTCTGCCTCCCGAGTGCTGGGATCAAAGGCATGCGCCACCACACCTGGCCTTTTCAGGGTATTTTTTTGGGGGGTGGGTTCTTAATTCTTTAACCACATAAAGCCAAATAAATTGTCAGATCCAGTGTCTCTGAATGGAAAAAGGAAGGTTAGTGGTGAGTTAGAGGAAGAGATATTTAAGAATTCTATTTGGAAACACAAACTTATTTTGTTGTTGTTGTTTTGTTTTCCTTTTTCAAGGTAGGGTCTCACTCTAGCTCTGGCTGACCTGGAATTAACTCTGTATTCTCAGGGTAGCCTTGAACTCATGGCAATCCTCCTACCTCTGCCTCCCAAGTGCTGGGATTAAAGGCATGCGCCACCATGCCCAGCTTTGAAACACAAACTTAAAAAAAAAAAAATCTTATTTATTCATTTATTCAAGAGAAAGAGAGAGGCAGATAGAAAGAAAGAGAATGGGCGTGCTAGGTCCTCCAGCCATTGCAAATGAACTCCAGACACATGTACCACTTTGTCCATCTGGCTTACATGGGTCCTGGGGAATTGAACCTGGATCCTTTGGCTTTTCAGGCAAGCACCGTAATCACTAAGCCATCTCTCCAGCCTGAAACACAAGCTTTTATAAAATGAAATAACAAATATGCAAATATGTTTGGTCAACTCAATTCCTGGCTGGGATACCGAAATACTTGAGGGCTCATTCATTTCAATAAGAAGGTGCATGAATGGTGGAGTGCGTAATAAAACACAAATGAGGGCTGGAGAGATGGCTTAGCGGTTAAACACTTGCCTGGGAAGCCTAAGGACCCCGGTTCAAGGCTCGATTCCCCAGGACCCATGTTAGCCAGATGCACAAGGGGGCGCACGCGTCTGGAGTTCATTTGTAGTGGCTGGAGGTCCTGGCGCACCCATTCTCTCTCTGCCTCTTTCTCTCTCTGTCTGTCACTCTCAAATAAATAAATAAAAATAAACAAAAAATTTTAAAAAACCACACAAATGAAGTCAGAAACACTGGGCTCTAGATATATTACACACACACTCATACACACACATGCACACGTCATTGTAATATTAAACAATGTGTATAATGTTACAAATATTTTTAAATATTCTTATTTATTTATTTGCAAGCAGAGAGAGAGAGAGAGACAAACAGAAAAAGAGAGAGACAAAGAAAACTGGGTGCACCAGGGCCTCCAGCCACTGCAAAAAAAAAAATTCCAGATGCATGCGGCACTTTGTGCATCTGGCTTGATGTGGGTCCTGGGGTATCAAACTCTGGTCATTAGGCTTTGCAGGCAAGTGTCTTAACTGCTAATGTAATAGATTAAGTATAAATGTACACACAGTTTGGATTGCTTTTTAAAGGATCCTTTTTATATTAGCTGCGGAGTTTAAACTCACAGTATTGCCTGGCAATTGTGTCTCACGTAGAACTCCTTCAAAGTGCCTTGTTTTAAAACCAGCCCAGCCTGAAAGGAAGACTTGCCTAGGCAGTGGGCACGTCGACTTGGTTTAGCACAATGAGGGCAACCGAGAGGCCCGCCCGTGGCCCAGCGCAGACATGGGACTCACCAGGTCCTGGGTGAACACGGACGCGTCTTCTGTGCAGTTGTCAGGGTTTATTCTCAGCAACCTCCCGAGTCTAGGGGATCTCACAATTGTAAAGGTGACTGTTCTGTTTCCCGGGTTGTCATCGTTGGTCACAGCTTGCAGGTCGTGAGATGAAAGAGGCTTTGTGGAACCTGAGATTTAAAAATGCAAATAAGGGCTGGAGAGATGGCTTAGCGGTTAACTGCTTGCCTGTGAAGCCTAAGGACCCAGGTTCGAGGCTCAATTCCCCAGGACCCAAGTAAGCCAGATGCACAAGGGGGCACATGCATCTGGAGTTCATTTTTTGCTGGAGGCCCTGGCACGCCCATTCTGTATCTGCCTCTTTCTCTCTCTCTCTCTCAAATAAATAAATAATTTTTTAAAATAAGTAAAAATGCAAATAAGCAGGTAGAGTAGAAAGGCTGCCAGCTACCCTAGAACAATCCTTACAGACCGCCGAAAACCCACCTGGAAAATGCATGGTTATGACTGGTGCACTAAATTGAATTTGAGCTGTGAGGGGCTGTTTACTGATCACCCCGAGATGTCTTTCTGAGGGCAGGATTTGCTCCTGTTGAAAGGGAGAGGGAGTTAGGGTGACTAGACCCCTGAAGGTAAAAAGGGCAGGAACGTTTTTCTCACTTTTGGCTAGTTCCAAAGAACTGTTTTTCCACAGTCAGGACTCCTCCTAGGAGGGAGGTCTTTCATAGGCTTTAAACATTTTGGCTGATCAAGTTAAGCTAATCTCTTCCCGAGACAGCCCCTGGTCCTAACCAGTCAGCTGTGCCCGTGGTCCACCTGGGCCAAGGGAAGGGCAGCTCTCGGTCGCTGATCTGATCATCTGGGAACTTCCACTGTGGTAAGTTTTTTCCCACAAGGTCCCCCTAGCCTAACTTACTCTCCACGTGGGTTCTTTTTCCCCTCCAGCTCCTTGCGTGGAAGGAGCTCCTTGAACTTTCCTTTTTCTTTCCAAGCTCCCCGCCCCCCAGATCCCTATCTGGTCACCTGAACTACACGTGGCCCACATGGGCTTTTGGGCTCCACGTGGGGTACTTCTCTTCTCCCCACTTTATCTCCTTACCTCTCAGCCTTCCCCTTTCCGCACTCCTTGGTAAAATCTGAATAAAATGTGGTGTTTAAAAAAAAAATCATTCTCTTGAATCTGGAATTGCCAATTCTTTGGTTAGTTTCCAGATAGGAACTCAGGGCTTGGGGTTCCAGGAAGCACCCCAGAACCCCAATTTCCCCCATTACACTGTTACTGCCTGACTCGGGTCTGGATGTCTATTCGATCCCTGGAGGAAAAAAAAAAAAAAAAAAACCACAGCAAGGCAGTTGTGAGTTCTGGCTTGGCTCAGGATATGCAGAGAAAAAGCACATTGTGTGTTGCTGAGAACACAAGAAACAGGAATCTGTAGGGGCGTGGGGCTGGCTCTTGAACAAGCATGATACCTCTCCCAGGGTCCGTGATACTGGCATGTGATGGATAAGTTTTGCGTCAACTTCATCAGATTAGGAATCCACAGACATTTCTTTTTAAATGTTTCATTTATTTTAGAGAGAGAGGAAGAGAATGGGCACATCAGGGCTTCTAGCTACTGCAAACGAACTCCAGATGCACGCGTCCCCTTGTGCCTCTGGCTCTACGTGGGTCCTGGGGAACCGGACCTGGGTCCTTTGGCTTTATAGGCAAGTGCCTTAACCATTAAGCAAACTCTCTAGCTCCTGAAGTATTTTTTTAATTTTTTTTGTTGATTTTTATTCATTCATTAAGAGCGACAGACAGAGAGAGAAAGAGGCAGAGAGAGAGAGAGAGAATGGGTGCCCCAGGGCCTCCAGCCACTGCAAATGAATTCCAGACCCGTGCGCCCCCTTGTGCATTTGGCTAACATAGGTCCTGGGAAATCGAGCCTCAAACAGGGGTCCTTAGGCTTTATAGGAAAGCGCTTAGCTGCTAAGCCATCTCTCCAGCCCTCCTAAAGTATTTTTAAGAGACAGACACAGAGAGAATATGGGAGTGTCAGGGCCTCCAGCTGCTGCACTCGAACTCCAGATGCATGTGCCCCCTTGTGCATCCGGCTTTACATGGGTTCTGGGGAATCAAACCTGGGTCCTTTGGCTTTGCAGGCAACCACCTTAAGCCATCCCTCCAGGCCTACAGACATTTCTCTTGAGTGGGTCTCTGAGGTTGCTTCCAGGAAGGATTAACTGAAGGAGGAAGTCCTTCCCTCAGAGTGGACAGCCCCTCTTGGAGGGGGGCTCTGGGAGAAAAGAATCCCTCCCCACGCGGCTGCCGGTGCTGCTTGCTGCCTTCCAGTGTGGACTGAAGACCAGCGTGGACTGAAGAGCAGTATCAACTGATGACCAGTGTGGACTGAAGACCAGGGGCTCCTCAGGACGCCTCCAGACCTTCACTGCCGGATGGGGACTGCTGAGGCAGCCAGCCTCGTGGACTGAGCAGCTGCCGGCTTCCTTGACACTCAGGCCTGCAAGCTGCTCTTGTTGGACTGCTATAAGCTAATCCAATACATTCCCTTTTTTTAAAAAGTATTTTTTATTTATTTATTTGAGAGAGAGAAAGAGAATGGGCACACCAGGGCCTCCAGCCACTGCAAACGAACTCCAGACGCGTGCGCCACCTTGTGCATCTGGCTAACATGGGTCCTGGAGAGTCAAACCCGGGTCCTTAGGCTTCACAGGCATGTGCCTTAACCGCTAAGCCATTTGTCCCACCCCCAAATTCCCTTTTAGGACACTTCATTCTGTCGGATCTGTTCCTCTACAGAACCCTGACGATTACACTGCATGCTGCCTGGACACGGCGGGGACCGGAGGATGTGTGAACCCGGAGTCTCCGTGCGCTCATGAGATCTCACTGTAAGCGCAAGGCCAGAAACGCTGGGAGACACAGGCTAGAGAAACGCTCCTCAAAGAAGTGCTCCGAGGGCTGGAGAGATGGCTTAGCGGTTGAGTGCTTGCCTATGAAGCCTAAGGACCCCCGTTCGAGGCTCGGTTCCCCAGGTCCCACATTAGCCAGATGCACAAGGGGGCGCACGCGTCTGGAGTTCGTTTGCAGAGGCTGGAAGCCCTGGCGCGCCCATTCTCTCTCTCTCCCTCTACCTGTCTTTCTCTCTGTGTCTGTCGCTCTCAAATAAATAAATAAAAAATTAAAAAAAAAAAAAGAAGCACTCCGAACTTATCGATCACCGTTTCCTTCCTATTCCACCATGGACCAATCATTTTGTCAAGCACGATAAAAATGTCAAATTGCTACAGAGCTTTCTCGGTATTTCCTCTGGCTCCCCATTCTCGTCGGCGCGCAGACCAGAAGGTACGCAGGCCACACTTTTAGGAAGTTGGGGGTCAGAGCGATGACTTCAGGGTATGTCCTTAAGCTCCTAGGATGGAAAGTCTGAAATCGAGACGTCCTTTTTCCTAACCAGGACTTTCCCTCAGCTTCTCCGTCTTAACCCTTGCCCGAAAGGCATCAGCATGAAGCCTTTCTCAAGGTAGCCCTCTGTGAGTCATGAGTTGAGTCAGCTATCCATTAATAACTACGCCTCCTAAATGGGATTGTTTTCCCCCCTTGATTACTCGTTCAGCCACTGCAGTCTGGGATAGCAGGGGTCACTAGATGTTGTGTTTACACCACATCAGGCTTTTGCTAATTCTGAGAAGCCAGCTCTGAAACTGGATGACCTTCAAACTTACAAGGCTCGTTCTTAGCCCACAATCTGCAGGCTCCACTGCAAAGGCCCGAGGCTGTCAGAAGAGTGCTGGGCTCCAAGGTGGAGGCAGGCAGGCGGGGGAGCCCGTGAATAGCAGCCCCAGCAAGCTGCTCCATGCCAGGCGCAGGGTCTCCTTCACACACGTTTGGTTTCTGCACGAGATGCTCACGGGATGTTTGGGACTGTTGCCACATTCCTCAGACTTCTTGCCACTGGCATTTCTTTTCTTTTTTTTTTTTTAAATTTTTATTAACATGTTTCATGATTATAAAATATATCCCATGGTAATTCCCTCCCTCCCCACCCCCAGGCATTTTTTTTTTTTTTTAAGTCACTGCCACTTCTGTGACTTCTGGAGCTGGGTGACCAAGATCAGAGGTCACACCAGGGAGGCCAAGGGGAATGTTTACTGCATCCTTGGTAAATATTCTGAAGCCATATCAGAGGCCCTTCCTCGCTCACATGTTAATGTGGGGTCTCTCCTGTCAGATGTATTGTGTCTCGTGTGTGTGTGTGTGTGTGTGTGTGTGTGTCTCCTGGCCACCCCAACATCTATCTTCTCCATCCTCATTTCCCCACTACGCCCTCTGCCCTTCTTATAAAGGCCTATAATTTATAATTCACTTGTTTCTTTACCTCCCAGGCTATCCTTAGAGGGTGAGAGGTCAAAGGGACTCTTTCTAAAATTATGTTATTTATTTTTTTTTCAACTTACAGGAAATGAAATCAGTATGTTGAGAAGATATCTAGACTCCAAGGTTTATCACAGCAGCTCACAAGAGTCGTGATAGGGAATAAACCCTCATGCCCATCACCAGGTGAATGCATGAAGAAAACGTGGCACGTGGACAAAATGGAGTGCTATTCTGTCATTCAAAAAAATTAAATAAATAAAAGATGCATGCTGGAGAGATGGCTTAGCAGTTAAGGTGTTTGCCTGCAAAGTCAAAGGACCCAGGTTCCATTCCCCAGAACCCACGTAAGCTGGATGCACAAGGGGGCGCATGTATCCGGAGTTTGTTTGCAGTGGCTGGAGGCCCTGGCATGCCCATTCTCTCTCTCTCTCTCTCCCTCTCAAATAAATAAACAAATTAAATTTAAAAAAAATGAAAAATTAAAAATAATTTTTTAAAAATCTGATTTCAAGCACAGGGACGTGAGCCGCAGCTGACAGCTGACATCCCGCACTGCGGCCAGACGCGGCAGGCCTCCCTGCCCTTAGCGGGACGTGCTGGCCTGGTGAAGATGGAGGGGCTGTAGGGGAGATGACAGGGGGCCCCTGTTATCACCTCAGAGCATTTCACAGCTGCAGGGGCTCAACAAACCAGCTGCGGTAGAAGCCAGGCTGAGCAGGACCCCGCTGGGTCCCGGGAAAGGGGGCGATATGACACAGCCATCAGCGTTGGAGCGGTGCTCATGCTGGGGTGTTCTGATACACAACAGGTGGGCCGGGGCTCCTTGGGGAACTCAAGATAGGAAAACACGCTGGGGACAGCCAGAGCAGAGGGCCCGCAGGTCTGCTCTAGGACTTCTGATTCCACGGTCATCAAGAGAGTTCAATCAAAAGCAAGAGCCGGGCTGGAGAGATGGCTTAGCGGTTAAGCGCTTGCCTGTGAAGCCTAAGGACCCTGGTTCGAGGCTCGCTTCCCCAGGTCCCACGTTAGCCAGATGCACAAGGGGGCGCACGCGTCTGGAGTTCGTTTGCAGAGGCTGGAAGCCCTGGCGCGCCCATTCTCTCTCTCTCCCTCTATCTGTCTTTTTCTCTGTGTCTGTCGCTCTCAAATAATAAATAAATAATTAAAAAAAAAAAAAAAACAAGAGCCACCCAATGGAAATGTGTATGAAATTTCACTTTGCCCCTGGACGGGAGCTGAAGCAGGAAATAAGTCACAGTGTGGACATGGTGGGAGACAAGGGAACAAAGAGCCCACAAGCCAGTGGGGCTCAGGGGAAGAGCTGGCTTCCTTTGGGGTTTTGATGTTCCAGTAGTGAATCCTTACACATGCAGGGTAACGCTGTAGCAGACGTTGGGCTTGCTGGGAAAGGAAGACAGCTTCTTGGAGTTGTGTTAAGCAGAGCTATGGAAACTGTCCATTTTGCATGATCCTATGAAGATAACAAAGGGCGCTGGCCACTTTAAGGCATTTCTCCTGCAAAACTGATTGTAAGTAAATAGTCTCTAGAAACTCAAAGTTTCTCTTTCTTTAATGCAACTGCCTTCAATTAAGCCAGAATCTGTTCGGCTGGAATACATGAAATGTACTTAATGGTTTGCAGCAGCCAGAATGACCCTAGTTTGGGTATTTAAAAAAAATAATAAATTATAGTATTTTTCAGATTATTGGGATGTGGACATTTGCTTGGTTTTTTTTTTTTTTTTTAAGCACAATGGCCTTGGAAACAGTAATTGTCTTCAAATCAAAAATTACAGAAGCATTACATTTATTCTCAGAGGAAAACTTATTCCAGAGCAGAAAAACGATGTTTTAGACTAGAAGAATACTAGGTAGCATATCTTGTTTTGCAATTTTTTTTTTTTTTGCTTATTTTATAAATTTGAGAGAGAAAGCAGAGAATGGGTGTGCCAGGGCCTTCAACCATTGCAAACAAACTCCAGACGCATGCGCCACCTTGTGCATCTGGCTAACGTGGGTCCTGGGGAATTGAACCTGGGTCCTTTGGCTTTGCAGGCAAGTGCCTTAGCCACTAAGCCATCCCGCCCTTGTTTTGCATCTTGAAAAGATTTTATTTTATTTTATTTCAGCATTAACATATGAGGCAGGAAATCGGTACTACTGTTGTCTGGCTAAATGCATCTATTATGCCCACCAGACTGTCCTCTAAACACTTATGTTTATGCCTCTATATGAATGTTATTCCCACTTTTGTAGAGCTTCTCTTTTTAGGTGGTGGTGACCACTGGGGGGACTCAGACATACCACAGTTCTGAGAAGTCACAGCAGGGAGCTCAGCAGTGAGACATCTCTATAACACCCTCCAAGGCCCAGGGACAACTGTGGAAGAGGCGGCCGAAAGCATGAAAGAGCCAAAGGAAGAGGAGGAGTGCTCACAACACTGTCTTCCAGACACAAGCGGCCTTGACATTCACGACCTCACCGTGGCTAACGCCACTATCTACCTGCACAGTAGGAGGGGAAAAAATGATGACGTCAAAACAGAAGAGAGACTAGTTAGAAAGAAGAGGTCTGGAAGGATGGCTCAGCGGTTAAGGCGCTTGCCTGGGAAGCCTAAGGATCCAGGTTTGATTCTCCGGATCCCACGTAAGCGAGGTGCACATGATGGCACACGCGTCTGGAGTTCGTTGACAGTGGCTAGAGGCCCTGGCGCACCCATTCTCTCTCTCCACGTCTCTCTTGCTCTCTCTATTAAATAAATAAATAAGAAAAATAAGAAAATAAGGAAAGAAGAAGAGATCCAGGGTAGGAAGGAGGGGTAGGATGGGATTATGATCATGGTATAGTGTCTATATTCATGGCAGTTGCAAATAAAGTTTTAAAAATTAGCATATAAGGGCTTGGGATATGACTCATTGGTAGTTGCCTTGCTTATGTGAGGACCTGGGTTCACACCTCAGTGTAACCACCAAGGGAAGAACATGCAAGATCCAACAGTTTTTGGTTTGTTTTTAGTTTTTGTGTTTTTTTTAATAATTAGAATCATGTTCCTTGATGTCTGTTATGGAAGCCTGAGTTCTCTCCACCTTTCCCGGGTTACATGGCCAACCTGCATTTCCTCTTCAAGCCACAAAACTACTAGAAGCTTCCAGGGAATACGTCAGCTGTCTTGCATCACCGTAGGTCAGGGCTGTCCTTACAGTGTCCAGCCCTGTGGATCCCAAGCTTGGCTCCTGTTTATGACCGACTTAATTTTTAACATGAGTCAAGGGCTGAAGATAGGGCTTAGTGGGTTAAGGTGCTTGCTTGCCAAGCCAAAGGACCTTGGTTCGGTTCCCCAGGACCCGCATAAGCCAGATGCACAAGGCTGCGCATGTGTCTGGAGTTCGTTTGCAGTGGCTGGAGGCCCTGGTGTGCCCATTCTCTCCTTCTGAAATGAATGAATTAATTAATTTTAATATTTAAAATAAGGCAAGCAGGCTGGAGAGGTGGTTTAGCGGTGAAGGTGCTTGCCTACGAAGCCCAAGGACCCGTGTTTGACTCTCCAGGTACCACATAAGCCAGACGCACAAAGGTGAGGCAAGTGCAAGGTCGCACATGCCCGCTAGGTGGCGCAAGCTTCTGGAGTTCGATTTCAGTGGCTGAGGGCCTGGTGGGCCAATTCTCTTTCTTTCCGTCTCTATCTCTCTGTTTCTCTCTGCCTCTCTAAAAATAAATAAATAAAGTAAAAATGAAATGAGGCAAGCCCATTCCAGAGACTTCCATTCAACCGGTACATAGGGAGCCAAACACTGCTATTTTTAGAACAACTGGCACTATGGCCAGAATAAGTGTTAGTTTTTCTCCACCTATGTTTGACGAGTAACATGTGTCATTTATCAGGTACTTTTCTCCCCCCAACATTCAGGGCATGTTGAAATTTTATTATTTCCTGTGTTTGCACCTCAGTGCTGTTTTGGGAAATAACAAATTCAAGCTCCCCCCCCCCACACACACACCCTTCCATGTTACTGCCCTTGCCACTGGGCGATTCTTTCCCCTTCCCTGCCTGCCACGAGCGAGCGCATTGGATGGAGGGGCTCACGTGCCTTCAGCCAGGTCGGCACTCTTGGCAGACAGCCTTCCAGAGGCGGCCGGGCCCCAATGAGCGCTCTCAGAAGCCACTTATTTTTTTTTTTTTAATTTTTTATTTATTTATTTGAGAGTGACAGACACAGAGAGAAAGACAGATAGAGGGAGAGAGAGAGAATGGGCGCGCCAGGGCTTCCAGCCTCTGCAAACGAACTCCAGACGCGTGCGCCCCCTTGTGCATCTGGCTAACGTGGGACCTGGGGAACCGAGCCTCGAACCGGGGTCCTTAGGCTTCACAGGCAAGCGCTTAACCGCTAAGCCATCTCTCCAGCCCTCAGAAGCCACTTATGACCCCTGGTGCTTTACACGGGGGTTTTTATATTTAAAATCCCCAGAAAGTAAAAGGCCGTGGATGCTGCACAGTCTGGCTCTCGGCGCCCTGCAAGAACTCTGTGCAAGCCGGGCGTGGTGGCGGCACGCCTTTAATCTCAGCCCTCGGGAGGCAGAGGTAGGAGGATCGCTGTGAGTTCGAGGCCAGCCTGAGAATACATAGTGAATTCCAGGTCAGCCTGGGCTAGAGTGACACCCTACCTCACAAAACCAAAAAAGAAAAAAATGAGAGAGAGAAAGAAAAAGAAAGAAAGAAAGGAAGAAAGAAAGAAAGAAAGAAAGAAGAAAGAAAGAAAGAAAGAAAGAAAGAAAGAAAGAAAGAAAGAAAGAAAGAAAGAAAGAAGAGAACAATGTGGGAAAAGGAGGTAAAAGGCTCATAAACAGTAAAGACAGCTGCCTCTGTGAGTCCTTGCTGCTGCCCTTCCAGCTCTCTCTCTAAGGAAGGGGACAATAGAAGGGATGCAGACAGCCCTGGCTGTTGTTAAATTCCTGCGAAGACCAACTTCGCTGAGAGACTTTATCGACACCTGCTGTAGGGCTGGGGATGCAGCTGAGTGGTAGAGAACTTGCCTACCACAAGCGAGGATGTGAGTTCAATCCCCGACACCAAGCAAACAAAAAGCAAAACATCGAGCACCGAATTTAGAGATGTTTGCTGGTATCATTCTACAGTAAAAGGGAATATTTTATGCCATCTCCAGGAACCTTTCCCTATGATGGTTTATATCGTCAACTTGACTGGACCGCGAGCTACCAGTGAGGGACCGTGGAGGTCATGTTTACCCCTGTGCTCCTGTGTGAGGGATTATCTTGATGACCTTAATTAAGGTGGGATGACCCACCTCGAGACTGTGGATGGCATCACTTCACGGGCTGGGGTCCTGGACTGTATAAGAAAGAAAGGTCTGGCGTGGTGGCACACGCCTTTAACTCCAGCACTCAGGAGGCAGAGGTAGGTGGATCGCCGTGGGTTCGAGGCCACCCTGAGACAACATAGTGAATTCCAGGTCAGCCTAAACTAGAGTGAGACCCTACCTCAAAAAAAAAAAAAAAAAATCTGGAAGAGCTTCCTCGCTGTGATGAATGTGATCAGCTGCCTCAGGATCCTGATGCCAAGCCTCAGCTACCCCCACCCATGATGAACTCTAGCCTGAACTAAACTGAAATAAACCCTTCCTACTTTAAACTGATTTTTTTTAAAGTTTTATTTATTTATGAGAGAGAGAGGGCGAGAGAGAGAGAAAATGGGCATTCCAGGGCCACTAGCCACTGTAAACGAACTCCAGATACAAGCGCCCCCATTGTGTATCTGGCTTATGTGGGTCTTGGGGAATCGAACCTGGGTCCTTATCTTCGTAGGCAAGCACCTTAAACCACTAAGCCATCCCTCCAGCCCATTAAACTGATTTTTTGTCAGGTACTCTGTCCCAGCAAGGGGAAGTTGGCTAACACAGAGAGACACACACACGCACGCGCACTAAAACCTCTTACCTGGAAAGATGCTCAGGCCTCTCTTTCCTTCCAAGCTAATGAGCAGAACTCGAGCCGTCACCCGAAAGACTTGTCGAGGTGCGGGATTCCAGCCGTCAGTCACCTGGAAACTGAAGTTCCCTGCCAGCGCTCCTTCAAGAGAAGAAAACACGCTCGCGTCAATCTGACGGCGCGAAAGCCACCCTCTTCCGCCTGTTCACCCCCACGGCCCCCTGCAAAACCGCCCTGAGCAACTTGACGAGTGTGTCAATGCAACCACCGTGCTCCCTGAATCAAATGCGGCCATGTACCACGTCGTTGCGTTTCGACCCACAACGGTGGGCACGCTCGACTATGGTCCCATGAGATCATATCACCCAGAGATGTCATGGCCACTTAGGATGTTTTCACAGTGACGGATTCACCCAGCAAGTCCTCCCTCCTCCCAGTGTGCCCCCTGGCTGCGTGATTATGGACAAGACACAAAGATAAACATCTACAAATGAAGGCTGAAAATGATGAGTCCTCCAACCCAGGATACGATAAAATATAACACAGGTTTAACTCCAAGAAAAAATTTTAAAACATTAGGGGCTGGAGAGATGGCTTAGCAGTTTAAGGCGCTGGACTGTGAAGACAAAGACCCAGGTTCGATTCCCCAAGACCCACATAAGCCAGATACACAATGGGGGAGCATGTCTACCAGAGGTGCACACGTCTAGAGTTCATTTGCAGTGGCTAAGGCCCTAGCGTGCCAATTCCCTCTCCCTCTCTCCCTCATAACTAAATAATAAAAAAAAAAAAACAGAAAAGAAAAATTTAAAGCTTAAAAACATACACATCACCTGTGTCTTACTATTTTGAAATCAACCTATACTGATCAAGCAATACACGCCTGAGACACACACATGAACACTTTCTGAAATGTTCATAGTACGGATAAGGGAAATCAAGAGGAAAGGAAGTAAATACCAAAACACGTCCTCACCACAGAAAGCAGTCACACGTTTCCTTACACGTCCATCTGAAACTAACCGTGCTCTGCTAAGAGGGGAAAGGAAAGGACAAGGAAAGAACCTGCTTGATTTCCTTCCTTTCCTGCTGGATGCTCCCCACCCCCACACTTTTGTCAATTAGTGACATGGGTCAAGTTAAAAAATTAGCTGATGTGCATCAGTGAAATTGAGATGGCCTGGCATCGATCCCGCTTCCCAGGGTGGTGCCTTACCAGTCTGAGCGCAGACAAGGTCACTCACCACCGGGGACGCTGATGGTTCCGGCCACGCTGCACTCTACTCTGAAAATGCCCAGCCAGCGGTAAGCGTCTCTACCTCATGCCCTGTATCTCTGTTTCCCTCAGGGGCACGTGGAAGGCAACAAAGAAAGTGGGGTCAGACTCTGGAATGATGCATGATTTCTCCTTTCATAACGCAATTTAGCAAGAGGCGGGGCGATGACTTGCAGTCTCTCAAGTTTGCCATCTAAGTGAACTCCGAGGGCTCTATGTTCTCACAGAAATGTCCACAGATGGTTAAATTTTATTCCCAACACACTCAAAATTCGCCATTAAACACAGAGGAGGGAGAGAGGGAGAGAGAAAAGGAGGGAGAGAATGAGGGAGGGAGGGAGGGAGGGGAAGAGAGGGAGAGAAAGAGAGAGAGAGAGAAACTGAGTGTGCCTAACTCATAACAGGGATCTGGGACCAAATATTTTGCATTTGCTTATTTTTCTAGAAACAGCTGTCTTCAAGTTGTATCTATTGAAACATGAAATTAAAGACAGGACACTTTTTTCTACCATTAGGCACTTTACATTTCTTTTCTTAAAATATTTTATTAGAGCCGGGCATGGTGGTGCATGCCTTTAATCCCAGCACTCGGGATTAAATTTGTTGTAAATTCAAGGCCACCCTGAAACTACATAGTGAATTCCAGGTCAGCCTGGGCTGGAGTGAGACCCTACCTCAAAAAACCTATATATATATATATGTTTAGTTAATTAATTTATTTATTTGAGGGGAGGGAGAGAAAGAGGCAGAGAGAGAGAGAGAATGGGCATACCAGGGCCTCTATCCACTGCAAGGAACGAACTCCAGACCCATGCGTCACCTTGCGCACCTAGCTTACTTGGGTCCTGGGGAATTGAACCTGGGTCCTTAGGCTTCTCAGGCAAGCACCTTAACCGCTAAGCCATCTCTCCAGCTCCAGGCACATTAAATTTCTTATAGATCCAGAAAAAAAAAATTAGGAACAGAATCAAAACAGAGAACGTTATAGAGAGTGTGTGACCTAACAGACTAAACAGGGCCAAAGGAAGACGAAGTGGGAAATGGAGAAACCAGGCTGGCCAACACATCTTCCACTTTACAGTCTGATTCCCCCCCCCCCCCACATTGCTTCCAGAAGGACAACTGAAGGACACGTAGTGGCCTCTCTCTTCCTCGCTGTAACCACCTACTCACGTGGAAGAGTGAGTCAGATTCATGGCAGGGCACTTTACAAACGTGAAATGCTAAGAGGGACTAATTAAACCTTAGTGCTTGGGGCTGGTAGTGGACAGATGTGCCCGGGGAGGACCAGCTGGCCTCAGCAACACTACCATGCGCAGCTGGCTCTCTGAGAGCTATTACCCTGCCCCGGTGGCCACTCAGGAAATGTAATGAATTGGCCCTCCCATTAGCCTTGCCTCTACCTAGGCTTTCTGCCTTCTTCTACTCACCAAAGTCAAATATTGATCTGACAGTTGACAAGTCAATCAGCCAGAGAGCTACGTTTTATTTTAATCCTCTATGGCAAACGGTAACTCCAGGTCTCCAAGCTGCTGTGCCCTTCAGTGGTGGGGGGGGGGGTGACAACTCAGCTTTAGGGTCAGGCCAATCTAGTCTTTCTGAGCCTCAGTTTCTTTTTTTTTTAATATTATTTTTGTTTGAGACACAGAGGGTGAGAGAAAGAGAAAGTGAGAGAGAATGGGCACACCAGGGCCTCTAGCCACTGCAAACGAAGTCCAGACGCACGTGCCACCTTGTGCACCTGGCTTACCTGGGCACCTGGAGAATCGAACCTGCGTCCTTGGGCTTTACAAGCCAGCAACTGCTAAGCCATCTCTCCAATGCTGAGCCTCAGTTTCTTAAACTACAAAATGGGATCGTGACTCTCTCCTGCTCTTAGGACTTGCGGAGGGGAGATGAAATGGGCAGTGATGACCGTTCCTCCCACGGTGCCTGGTAAACAGGAGAGATTTAGGACAGGCTGGAAATGCCTCTAACCCTCCCTCGCAGGCCCTGGGCTCCAGGACTGGAGCCACAGGAGGAATATCTACAAGGCAAAGTGTTTTCAGACTCTCTGGGGAATCCTTTGTGTTGCGTGCTACAGACAGGAGTTCGAAGATGGCTTACCATCTTCTTGATTACATGTGCAAAGAAGCTAGCTTACAGTAACTGAAAACAAACGACGGTTTAGCTTGTGGATCACGTCTTCCTGGTTCACACTCCGTCCCATTCCCTCCCAGCTCCCGCCTCTCTCCTGCTCCACTGACCAGGACAGCCTGGGAACAAAATCAGGCCACCCTGACAAAGCACTCGGGGTTACCCATTTTTGGCAGATTTCCAGCAGCTGTTGGACGTGCCGATTCATCAATGATTACGAATAAGCCGAGAAAAAAATCCCCTCACCAAAGTCAGGGTCCCTTAGAAATATAGTTTCACTCGTTCATTCATGCATTCATTCCTTGGATCAAAATCTGTGTTGCTTACTAATGCTCCTTAACATCTGGAATGTCATTACTTGGCGCATAACAGACATTCAGTATTTTTTTTAAAGTTTTTTTTTGTTCATTTTTATTTATTTATTTGAGAGAGAGAGAGAGAGAATGGGTGCACCAGGGCATCCAGCCACTGCAAATGAACCCCAGACGCGTGCGTCTGGCTAACGTGGGACCTGGGGAACCGAGCCTCGAACCGGGGTCCTTAGGCTTCACGGGCAAGCGCTTAACCACTAAGCCATCTCTCCAGCCCAGATACTCAGTATGATTTCATTTGTTCAACCGTTTTATTTATGAAGCACCCAGTCACTGTTAAAGGGCTGAGGATACAACAGGCAGGCCCTTTAGGGTGTTTATATTCCCATGGGGCTAAGGAACAACAGAGATTCAACTGAACCCACAGCAGGCCAGGCAGAGAGGGGGAGACGTGTAACGTGACAGAAGAGATGCTGTGGTAGTGAGGAAGCCCTGGGGGCGTCACAGACCCCCTCCACTAATGTTTGCTCTTCTTCGCTTTACCAAGCACGCCACTTTCAAAACGTGGCCTGGGCGCTTGGTTTCTACAGGGTCCGTGGTTTCCTGTCAGCAACCCTTAGATAGGACAATGACGTCGTCCACTACTGGAAACACATTTGGTTTCACACTGTTTTCTTTGTTCGGTGACTTACCAGAGTGGACAAACATGAGCTGGCCGTCATTGATCTGAGCCTGGGTGAAGTTCTGGATGCTTCTGCCAGGAAAGGCCTTGAGAGCCAGGTGTCCGTTGCTGGGCGGAGTGACCCAGTAGACCAGCTCTTGCGGGGAAGAGTCCCCGTCTTCTGCGCAGAGGTCGAGCCTGCTGAGCTCAGTGGCAGAGCCCGCCCACACCTTAAAAAGAAGTCCACGGGCCTCTTGAGGACCAATTCCACTAGTAAACAGTACAGTTAGTTCATCTTGGCTCCACAAACAAACATTCAAGAAATAACCCAATTTATCAGGTGCTACAGTTTGTTTTTTTAAAAAAAAAATACATATATATATATATAGATAGATAGATAGATAGATAGATA
The DNA here is from genome assembly GCF_020740685.1 of Jaculus jaculus. NCBI lineage: Eukaryota > Metazoa > Chordata > Mammalia > Rodentia > Dipodidae > Jaculus > Jaculus jaculus. The sequence goes on along the minus strand of NC_059121.1, from coordinate 22,857,499 downwards.
GATAGATATAGATATAGATATAGATATAGATATAGATATATAGATATAGATAGATAGATTTTTTTAATATATATATATTACTGGGCTGGAGAGATGGGTTAGTGGTTAAGGTCTTTGCCTGCAAAGCCAAAGGACCCTGGTTTGATTCCCTAGGACCCACATTAGCCAGATGCACAAGGGGATGCACGCATCTGGAGTTCATTTACAGTGGCTAGAGGCCTTTGTGCATCCATTCTCTCTTTGTCTCTGTCTCTCGCTTCCTCCTTCTTTCTCTGTTAAATAAATAAATTAAAAAAATAAAAATATTTTTTAAAATTTTACTTTTATTTTTTGAGAAGCCTAATTACATGATTTTTAAAAAATATTTATTTGTTTATTTATTTGAGAGAGAGAGTATGGGTGTGCCAGGGCCTCTAACCACTGCAAACGAACTCCAGACGTGTGTGCCACTTTGTGCATCTGCCTTACATGGATACTGGAGAACTGAACCCGAGTCCTCAGGCTTTGCAGGCATGTGCCTTAAACACCAAGCCCCCAGGCCAATTTTGTTTTCTTTATGGGTGTAAAGCAAATGATTCCACCAGCTTCTAACTCGCCGAGGAGGAAACGTACACCTTGTCCAACTTCAATTTTCTCTGTTCTACCTTACACAAGCACAAATATCTGGTTTCTCTGTCCTTATAGCACTTGCTACACCGACAACTCACATCCATGACTATATCGAAGCAGCATACTATCTCCCTTCTCATTTAAAATGTATTACCCGGGCTGGAGAGATGGCTTAGTGGTTAAGCGCTTGCCTGTGAAGCCTAAGGACCCCAGTTCAAGGCTCGATTCCCCAGGATCCACGTTAGCCAGATACACAAGGGGGCGCACACATCTGGAGTTCGTTTGCAGTGGCTGGAGGCCCTGGCGCGCCCATTCTCTCTCTCTCTCTGCCTCTTTCTCTCTCTGTCGCTCTCAAATAAATAAATAAAATGTATTACCCAAGCATCATAATCCGACAAGTTACCAGGCATTTTATTAAGCATCCACTGTGTTCCAGGCAGTATTGTGGAGGCCTGCAATCGATCAGTGAATGAAACAAAAGAGGGCCGGGGAGGTGCCTTCGGTAAAGTGCCACAAGCATGGGGCCCCCCAGGACCCACGTAAAACCCTATGCACAGCATGCCGTGCACACCCGTAGTCTTGGCGCTGAAGAAATGGGGACCGCTAGGTTTCAGGAGTTAGGAGGCAGGCTGGGCGGCCAGTCTAGCTTCAACTAGGGAGCTGCAGGTCAGTGAACGACCTGCCTCAGGAAAAGAGGTGAGGGCCCGGGAGACACGCTCAGCGGATCTGAGTCCTGCCCAAGAAAACACGAGGGCCTGACGTCAACCTAGCTTGAATCCCAACACCCACAATACACAGCTGGCCACATCCATAGGAACCCCAGTCCTGTGGGGAGCAGAGACCAGAAAATTGCTGGGGCTTACAAACTCAGCAAGCTCTGGAGCCAGTTAGAAACCTCATCTCATCTCAGCCAGGCGTGGTGGCGCACGCCTTTAATCCCAGCACTCGGGAGGCAGAGGAAGGTAGGAGGATCACCATGAGTTTGAGGCTACCCTGAGTCTACACAGTGAATTCCAGGTCAGCCTGAGCTAGAGTGAAACCCTACCTCAAAAAAAAAAAAAAAAAAAATATCTATACCTATATCTATATATGGTTTTCCAAGGTAGGGTCTCGTTCTGGCTCAGGCTGACCTGGAATTCACTATGAAATGTCAGGGCAGCCTCGAACTCACTCACGGCAATCCTCCTACCTCTGCCTCCCGAGTGCTGGGATTAAAGGCGTGTGCCACCACACCTGGCTCAAAAACTATTTCTGTTTGAACACTTAACCACATTAAATAGGATCAGGAAACAGGGGAGTGGGTGGCGGAGGGAGACACCAGTGTTCTCCTCTGGCCTCCACTGGGCACCACATCCGCACATACATGTGCATACACCATGCTACACACACCACCCACACAGGCACATACGCGTACGTGCTCATGCACCTATACACGCATGAACACACGTGCAAATACCCCCCCCCCACACACACACAAACGAAGGAGTTCTGCCCTCACATCTCATCAGGAGCCAAAAGGACCCAGAAAAGAGACAATGGGCGCAGCATGGAAATTATTATGTAGCAAATTATAAAGTCATTATACTAAGGAAAAGATAACAGCAAGAAAAAGGGGTTTCCAGAATGGGGAATGTGAAAGTAAAACGCTGGTGGAAGGGAAGGCTGGGAGGGGGTGCAAGAGAAGCCACGTGGGTGTGTGACAATTCAAGGAAGGAAGGGGGCGGAATGGCGAACAGCCCCAACTGTGGAATGAATGGGGAAGAAGTCTGGCTTGGCAGAAAGAAGCGATGGGAGGTGAAGAATAAAAAGGGACTGACTGAAACCATAAAGGAAGGCCAAATCAAACCAGGGGCCGGAGAGCCAGCCACTGACTGAACACTAGCTTGTCCTGGAGGGCAGGGGGGAGAAACCACGCCGAGCCGCATCCTGATGGACAAGATACACAGTCCTCCTGGATTCTCTATTAAGAATGGAGCGATGGCTTAGTGGCTAAGGTGCTTGCCTGTGAAGCCCGAGGACCCATGTTCGACTCTCCAGGTCCCATGTAAGCCAGACACACACAAGTGAGGCAAGCGCAAGGTCTCACGTGCCCACTAGGTGGCGCAAGCGTCTGGCGTGCAAGTTCAGCGGCTGAGGCCCTGGCGTGCCAATTCTCTCTCTCTCTCTCAAAAATAAAATTAAAAAAAAAAAAAAAAGCCAGAATGGTCTGTGGGCTGTCTGCACCAGGGTGAACATGAACAGGCAAGTCAGCGGATGACTACAAGAAATCCAGAGAGGGATGAAAGAGAGGACTGGCTTGAAGCTATAGCAACTGGGGTAAGTTGTCCAGTCCTGCTGAAAGTAAAGCCAACAGGATTTGAGGAATAAGATGTGGGGGTGTGCAGGAAGAAAAGGTGGCAAGCATAAGGCCATGTTTGGCTGGGGCATGCACAGTTAGAAAGAGGCATCCCCCTCCGTTGAAATGAAGACAGCCCCATGGCGAGGCCACTGGGCAGTAAGCTCAGAATTGAAATATGCTGAGTCTGAGAAATGCTTATTTGAGCCAAGCACACCTTTAAGTCCCAGCACTTCAGGAGGCTGAGGTAGGAAGACGGCTGTGAGTTCGAGGCCACCCTGACAATACATAGTGAATTCCAGGTCAGCCTGGCTCAGAGTTAAACTCTACCTCAAAAAGAAAAAAATTTTTAAAATTTGAACTGCCAGTCAAAGGCACGGTTTTCCTCAGCAAACCAGTAACCTAGTTCCAGGCACCCTCATCATCTGGCAGCTACTTAAAAGAACTTGAAATGGCATTGAGCAGGCGTAGAAGACTCACGTTTTCATACCTCGCGGGATGCGGTTAGCAGATAAAAATGCACCCTGATTCCTTCTGCTCCACCAACTATTTAGTTACAGCACCAGGGGAAAACCCACTTGTGAATCAAACAGTTGAGATCATACCATACCGTAATGGCACGTAATAAACACACGCGTGATCCACACATGCGCATGTGAATTTACACAAGTGGAAAAAGTTTAATTCATCAAGGCAACTAACCTGAAAAGGGACGCATGCCGGTGACAACAGAGCTGCTTAAAGTTCCTGGTGTTCAAAATATTTGCAAGTTGTTCAAAAGCATGGTTCAAGCCGGGCGTGGTGGTGTGCGCCTTTAATCCCAGCACTCGGGAGGCAGAGGTAGGAGGATCGCCGCGAGTTCAAGGCCACCCTGAGACTACAGAGTGAATTCCAGGTCAGCCTGGGCTACAGTGAGACCCTACCTCGAAAAGCCAAAAAACAAAAACAAAGACATAGTTCAATAGAACCTTGGCAAGATTTCTGAATTTCTCTTGGCCTTAATTTCTTCATCAGTCACCAGGAATGGCCAAGTAATTATGTACACTGAATGAGTTAATCCAAGTGATGCACTTAGTGCTTTTCCTGGCATACAGTAAGCCTTCAGTCAAGTTTTTCATTACCCGTCTTTTTCGTCAGGTTGGCCTTTGAAGATAGATGCCATTTGTCACTGTTGTTTTCTGGTGCTGGGGACCAAACCCAGGGCCTCTCGTGCGTTAAACAAATGGTCTACTACTTTCCATTTCCAGAGCTACACCCCCAGTCCTGATGTGTGATTCCCCCCCCCATTTTCTGACACTTTTGTATACGTATAAATGCATTTTGATATAAACTTTGAAAAACATTAGTTAAGCGGGGCGTGGTGGCGCACGCCTTTAATCCCAGCACTCGGGAGGCAGAGGTAGGAGGATCGCCGCGAGTTCGAGGCCACCCTGAGACTACAGAGTGAATTCCAGGTCAGCCTGGGCTAGAGTGAGACCCTACCTCAAAAAAAAAAAAATCAAAACAAAAAACAAAAACATTAATTAAAAGTCACTCCAGAGCTGCAGAGATGGCTCAGTTGTCAAGAGCACTTGCCGCTTAAGCACGAAAGCCTGAACCCACCCAAGTTTAACTCCCCAGACTCTGAGTAAAAACCTGGGCGTGATGACACACGTCTGTAACCTTAGTAGAAGGGGTGGGGGAAGAGAGAATCACTAGGGCTTGCTAACTGAGATCGGCAGCTCTGGGTTGAGGAAGCGACCCCATCTCAAGGACGTGCAAATACAACAAAGTACACAAGGCCACCCAAAGTTCCCTCTTCTGGCCTCCAGGTGCGCGCACACACCACACACCATGCATCCTATGCACACACACACACACACGTATACACACATGCTATAAACACATATACTATACACACACATACGTACTGTTACGTTGAAATGGGCTTCCCAATAGGGAGTCACCAAAAGAAAACAGGATGGCTACAGGGAGATATAAGGAAACGGGCCATCCACATCCTTCAAGGAATTGCCCAACCATTAAGGATGCCCCAGGAACAGAGATTTACCGCCCCCTCCTTATCTCTCACCAGGTCACTTCTGGTCTCATCCTAAGATCAAAGATCTCCTGCCCACTTATCTCTCACCTCGTCACTCCGGGTCTCTCCATATGGCTAATGTAAGGAACAGAGATTTACTGCCCTAACAAGAAAATTCCTTCCCTTTCTCACCTTCCCCCAATTGAAAAGCCTATAAAGCCTACTATCTGTGACCCCAACCTCACCTCTCCACTCTTGAGAGTCATTCCTGGCAGCTTCTGTCCCTCCTCACCCCATCCCGAATAAAAACTTCCATCTTGACGGGCATGACAGGGTGGTGCACGCGTGCCTTTAATCCCAGCCCTCGGGAGGCAGAGGTAGGAGGATCTCCATGAGTTCGAGGCCACCCTGAGACTACATGGTGAATTCCAGGTCAGCCCGAGCTAGAGTGAGACCCTACCTCGAAAAACAAAAAACAAACAAACAACAACAAAAAATAAACTTACATCTTTGCCTCAGAGTGGCCTCCGTGGTCCTGGTCACTCCTGAACCTTACACATACTATACACACAGATACATACTATGCACACACATGCACACATGCCACACACACACGCGCATGCATACTTCCCATAATGCACCACACCATACCATATGTACTACAACACTTCCCATAACACACCACACCACACACACACACACATACACTCACACACGAGTTATTCCGATTGTGACAGCTGTCACACTAAATCTGTTCTGTGACACAAATGGCAGATCTCGTCTACCCGTGCAGCGTCGGTGACGGGGTGACTGTCTTAGCTGCTCAGTGACTGTGGTCAGTGTTTCTAGTTCTTTCCATTTGGAATATGCCCGCTAAGGATTTTCATCACTAACTTCTAAGGACACTGACTTTTTCATAACTTCTAGAGTTCTCAGACTGTGGGACGTTTACTGCACTGAAAGGTCAGGGTCTCGATACAAGTCCAAGTTGGGCCACATGGGGTGGCACAGGCCTTTAATCCCCGCACTCGGGAGGCAGAGGTGGGAGGATTGCCGTGAGTTCGAGGCCACCCTGAGACTCCATAGGGAATTCCAGGTCAGCCCGGGCTAGAGTGAGACCTTACCTCGAAAAACCAAAAAAAAAAAAAAAAAAAAAGAAAGTACAAGTTGTCCTGCTTAACAGAATGCCAAGTCCACTCATTCCCATTTTCCTTTTTTCCCTTTTTCCATTTTTAAATCATTCCATGTGGCTTGTTTTTATTTCTCCGGGAACTTAAATTGATTTGGAAACGTGCTACACTTCTCTCCCGGTAACTTGGAGGTACTCATTTTTCTTTTCTTTTTTTTTTCAGAAGAGTGGGAAATCATGGTTTCCACTGAGCTATTCTACCTCGGAACACTGCCTTTCCCCTACTTTGCCTCTGGAAGAGGCCATCTTCCAAAACAAATAGAAAACCTGCCACTTGGAGCTGGAGAGATGGTTTAGCGGCTGAGCGCTTGCCCATGAAGCCTAAGGACCCCGGTTCGAGGCTTGATTCCCCAGGACCATAAGCCAGATGCACAAGGTGGCACATGCATCTGGAGTTTGTTTGCAATGGCTAAACACCCTGGCGCACCCATTCTCTCTCTCTCTACTTGCCTCTCTTTCTCTCTCTCTCCCTCTCAAATAAATAAATAAATAAATAACAGGTAGGGGTAGTTAAGCTGCATTGTTTGCAATGCCTAATGACCCGGATTTGATTCCCTCAGTACCTATGTATATGTAAAACCAGATGCACAAGTGGGTGCACGCATCTGGAGTTTGTTTGAAGTGGCTGGAGGCCCTGGCGTGCCCATTCTATCTTCTTTATCCTCTCTGCTTACAAATAAGTAAATAAAACAAATAAACAAAACAACCCAAGCAGGGCAGAGTATGTAGCTCAGAAGTGCTTGGTTAGCATGAAAAAGGCCCTAGATTTTATCCCCAGCAGAAGCATGGGCAAACCAACCAAGCAAGCAAGCCAACAGAAAAATAAGTAAATGGTTCTATTCTCACAGGATAAACAAAGCAAAATATATAGTGTTCTGGAAAAGGGAAACTTGAAAAATGAGCAAACGAAGCCCCCTTGTGGCCAGAAGTATATTTTATCAGATGCCAAGAAAAAAATCACCAGTCATGCTTGAATGCAAAGGTACTGCGGATAGACTAACATTTCAGAGGAAAATGCAAAGGAGTTCCTCGGGGTAATTTAACTGTAATCTGACTGTGAGTCCTAATTCCAGCTCGTCAAGGCACAAAGGAGCCCTCACGCCACGGAACAGCCTTAGAGAGGTGAAACTGAAAAGCCTGTGGCTTTCGGAGAAGTTTTCCTGCTTTAGAAGAAAGACATGCATGTCCTTGAAATGCTAGAACAGAGACATCCACGCTCAGGTTTCTGGCTTTGAGCGGCCCGTGCAGAGCAGGGGACGCTGTCAGGAGTTCTAACCCTGCCATCCCGTCTGCCTCACTAGTGGACTCCGGGTGGACCTTCGCAACAGGAGTAGGGGAATGGGTGGTCAGTAAGGCCACCTGAGGGTGCGACCGTGAAGGCTGAAAGCCAGAGAGGACATCAAGGCCAAACTGCTTTCAGCCTCTGCCACTGCTTAGCTGCTATTTGGGAAAGTCACCTGGTCGTTCCCTCTCTTTTTCTCTTTCTTTTTCCCTTCCTCCCTCTACTTTTCTCCCTCACCCCACCTCTCCAGCCCAGGGCCAGGCCGTAAATTCTCTGCCGCTAAGCCACACTTCCAGCTCATCACTTAATCTCTTAACGTTTAATTCCACCTTCTTTTATTTTTTTTTTTTAGTATTTTTATTTTATTTATTTATTAGAGATAGAAAGAAAGGAAAAGAGAAAGTGGGCACACCAGGGTCTCTCACCACTGCAAACTAACTCCAGACTCATGCACCGCCTTGTGCTTATGTGGGTCCTGGGGAATCGAGCCTGGGTCCTGAGGCTTTGCAGGCAAGCTCCTTAACCTCCAAGCCATCGCTCCAGCCCTTGCAATGCCTTTTTTAAATTTTTTTTTTTTTTTTTACTTTTTATTTATTTATTTGAGAGCGACAGACACAGAGAGAAAGACAGATAGAGGGAGAGAGAGAGAATGGGCGCGCCAGGGCTTCCAGCCTCTACAAACGAACTCCACATGTGTGCGCCCCCTTGTGCATCTGGCTAACGTGGGACCTGGGGAACCAAGCCTCGAACTGAGGTCCTTAGGCTTCACAGGCAAGCGCTTAACCACTAAGCCATCTCTCCAGCCCATGCAATGCCTTTTGATTAACACCCAAAGCAAGCGGTACGCATTCGTGCCGATCTGGACATGAGTGTGTACTCAAGACGTTTGTGTGGCTAAGGTTTCACAAATCAATACTCACTCTCATTCGACATTAGTGTGCATTTCCACACTCCCCATTCCATTCCATTTCATACTTTTTAATCTACCCATCATTCTGGAAGCCATGGGGTACTAGTTGAAGATCCCAGTGCCTGGGGTGAAATGCCTTCCAGTGATGACTTGTTGGTCGGGAAGGCTTCTGCCTTTGCTCTTGGTGGCCTGTCAAAACCAGACGTTGAGGGTTGGAGAGATGGCTTAGCGGTTAAGCGCTTGCCTGTGAAGCCTAAGGACCCCGGTTCGAGGCTCGGTTCCCCAGGTCCCACGTTAGCCAGATGCACAAGGGGGCACACGTGTCTGGAGTTCGTTTGCAGAGGCTGGAAGCGCTGGCACGCCCGTTCTCTCTCTCTCCCTCTATCTGTCTTTCTCTCTGTGTCTGTCTCTCTCAAATAAGTAAATAAATAAAAATTTAAAAAAAAACACCAGACGTTGAGTCCCTGTTGCTGAAGACACCACATGCTTTGGTTTCAGGAAGTAAAGAAAGCAAGCTGCAACTGATCATCGGGAAGCTTCCTCCCTCCCTACCGGACATCTTTCTTCATTCCAGAAAGTGCTACACAAGCTGCCGGGGCAGAGAAGGCGCTGACAGCCCCGCACAGCTGTGGACCCCGCACACTTCACAAGCGACCACCTGCAAGGCAAGACGCGTCCGCTGGCGTAGTAGCGGCAGGAGGGTTACGGGAGTAACCAACCGCTCGCTGATGGGACCCGAAGCCCGCTCTACAGGAAGGAAACCACGCCAAAGACTGCGAATTTTGCCAAAAAGGCTGTGGCTAAGGACACAGACCCTACAAGATGAGCAGATACTGTGGCTGTGCTAACAGAACAGGACAGTAACTACCTCCCACACGTCTATTTTAGTTCCCATAGACTGGCTCTGCTCTCAGCCTCCCACAACGACATTTCTTTAGGTCATTACAGAGATGTACAGATGGCAAAGCTACCCAGAAATAAGTCACTCGAGTGTGCTCGGCCCTAAACGTGACATCTAAAGAACACCATCCAAGGCTCAGGAAAACTCACAGAAGGGGGGAGGAAGAATGTAAGAGCGGGGGATGAGAAGTGAGGCTGCCTCCTGGATAGAAGCCTGTTACACCCTTGGACTCACAGAAGACAAGGTTCCCAGTTCATGACTGAGCCTGCCCATCTCTCATCACAGAGGAGGAAGGGTCTAGGAGACCCCACATCTCCCAGAGTAAATGGTGGAAACTGATGTTTGCTGGGAGAGGAGAGTCGTGTCCTTTAGACATGACAGACTGGAGGATTTCTCATTCTCCAATAAATTAAGCAAGTGATGCTAATTTAAATCAGTGGGCCAAAAAAAAAAAAAAAAGATAAATAAGGCATGGAAGAAGGATGTGGATCTAATGGGTTAACTGGGAGAGAAGAAAAGTGTTGGGAGTCTGGTGTGGTGGTGCGTGCCTTTAATCCCAGCACTCAGGAGGCAGAAGTAGGTGGATCTCCGTGAGTTCGAGGCCACCCTGAGACTACAGAGTGAATTCCAGGTCAGCCTGGGCTAGAGTGAGACCCTACCTCGAAAAAAAAAAAAAAAAAAGTATTGTATTGGGCTGGAGAGATGGTTTAGCAGTTAAGCGCTTGCCTGTAAAGCCTAAGGACCCCGGTTCGAGGCTCCATTCCCCAGGACCCACGTTAGCCAGATGCACAAGGTGGCACATGTATCTGGAGTTCATTTGCAGTGGCTGGAGGCCCATTCTCTCTTTCTCTCTCTCTGCCTCTTTCTCTACTGTTGCTCTCAAATAAATAAATAAATAAAAAGTTTTAAATGTATTGTGTACATACAGGAAATTGTCAAATGGACATATTGATCCTGACTCAACCTCCAGAGGACCCCTGCTGTGGATGGCAGTATGGAGATGCTCTACACTGAGTCACCCGGGCTCAAATCCCATTTTTAGGAACTTTATGACCTTTGTCAATGACTTAACATTTCTGTGCCTCAAGTCTATTGTAATCCTCATTGGATCCCAAGAGTTGCTGAGAGAAATCATCCCACCACATATGTGATATATTTCAACACTGAGCCTGACTCATAACAGGGGCTCAGTGAACGCTGGCTGCTCTCTCATTACGATCCCTGGAAGCCAAGAGAACAAAACAGCATGAGGCTAAGGGGTCCTTATGTCCGAAAATCAACTCTCAGCAGGAAAACCAATAGCTGACTTTCTTTTATCCTCTGCCCCCTGCTCCAATCACTCCAGGGTTTTCATGCCTTTGAACACATCAAGCTCACAATAGACCCCTCTCCACTGGCTCCAAAGCACTCCTTGATCAGGAATGCTCCTTTCTCTAACAGTCATATGAATGAATCATTTAATCATAACACCCTCACTTTCATTCAGCGCCCCCCCAGGAAAAAAAAAAATCTCAGGGGCTGGGGAAATGGCTTAGTGGTTAAGGCATTTGCCTGCGAAGCCTAGGGACCCCGCCCGGTTCGATTCCCCAGGGCCAATGTAAGCCAGATGCACAAGGGGGCGCATGCGTCTGGAGTTCGTTTGCAGTGGCTGGAGGCCCTGGTGTGCCCATCCTCTCTTTCTCTCTATCTGCCTCTTCCTCTCTCTCTCTCTTAAATAAAATACTTTAAATTAAGAATAAATAAATAATAAATAAAAATAATTAAAAAATAAAATATTTTAAATAAAAAAATATCTCAAACACTCAGCGTATAACTCGCTTCCCTGGCAGAAAGCGCATTGCATTTACTGTCATAACTTGCTGAGCCAACTGCCGGCCTCCCGTGTGACTTCACTGGAAAAGCACTCTCGGAGTTTGACCTAGTTTTTCTGGACTTCACTCCGTGTGGCCTTCCCCTTTGCTTCATTTGATTCACCGAAGTAAATCTGACCCATGAGAATGCCAAGTCCTGGAAGTCCTGGCAGATCCAACCAACCCTAGGGATGACTCTCAGTCACCCTGACACACAGGCCTCCTCGTAAAAGTCCCCTCCTCAGAGAGAGCGTCCTTACCGGCCTGCTCTACATGTCACTCTCCTTCAGACAGAGTCATTTTTTTCTTTGTTGTTTTTTTCTTGGTTCTTCGAGGGAGGGTCTCACTCTAGCCCAGGCTGACCTGGAATTCACTATGGCGTCTCAGGGTGGCCTTGAACTCATGGCGATCCTCCTACCTCTGCCTCCCGAGTGCTGGGATTAAAGGCATGTGCCACCATGCCCGGCTCAGATAGAGTCATTTCCATCCAAGTGCTTTGCAAAACAATACAGCCAGTGCCACTCCATTAACAAAGTGACTGCACTGTCTGCCCCACTGCATGTGGCTTTGGTGAGGACACTTAGCTATCAATGTTTATGGAGTTCTGGGCTGGAGAGATGGCTTAGCGGTGAAGGCGTTTGCCTGCGAAGCCTAAGGGCCAATGTCCAACTCTCCAGATCCCAAGTAAGCCAGGCACACAAAGGTGAGGCAAACGCAACATCACACATACCCACTAGGTGGCGCAAGCATCTGGGGGGTTCCATGGCAGTGGCTGAGGCCCTGGTACACCAATTCTCTCGCTCCCTCTCTCTCTGTCTCTCTCAAATGAAAAAAAAACTTCTTTAAAAAAAGAAAAAAAGGGCTGGAGAGATGGCTTAGCCGTTAAGCACTTGCCTGTGAAGCCTAAGGACCCCGGTTAGAGGCTCGATTCCCCAGGACCCACGTTAGACAGATGCACAAGGGGGCGCACGCATCTGAAATTCGTCTGCAGCGGCTGGAAGACCTGGTGCGCCCATTCTCTCTCTCTCTCTCTGCCTCTTTCTCTGTCTGTTGCTCTCAAATAAATAAATAAAAATAAGCTAAAAAAAAATTTAAAAAAAAAAGAAAAAAAAAGCCAGGCATGGTGGCACATGCTTTTAATCCCAGCACTCAGGAGGCAGAGGTAGAAGGATCACCATGAGTTCAAGGCCACCCTGAGACTACATAGTGAATTCCAGGTCAGCCTGAGTGAGAGTGAGACCCTACCTCAAAATAAATAAATAAATAAGAAAAATATATTTATAGAGTTCCTATAATGTGCCAGACTCTATGCTAGACACTGAGGTTACCACAAGGAAAACACAAGTAAAGTCCCATTACAAATGAAACTTACATTTATCAGTGGAGACAGGCAATAGATTATTGATGTGTCTATATCAGAGCTGTGTGAACTAAGAAAATAAAATCGGGGTCCAGTAACAGAGCACAGAAAAGTGCTGCCTTCTCTAGGGTGCTCAGAGAAGACCTCTTGGAGAATATCATTGGAGTCATAGTAAATCCAGGCTTCCCGGAGGTAGGAACACACCCTCATGTATACAGAAGTCCTCTAACTAAACTCTTATATCTCATAGTCCTAGAAACAAATGAAATCACATCTGCCATAATTTAAACAATGAAAAAACATCTTCTTTGGCAAATGGGCCCAAACAGCTTAGGCTAAGCAGGCGTTTATTGCCCGGCATACCTTGACCACTGCTTGCAAGTTTCCGAGATTCCTTCCATTTTAAAACAATTGCCCTTGTGTTCCTACTGGGATAGTGTGAATATTCTCATAGCCTCATGTGTTTTGAATAGCTGGTCCTGAGCTGATAGGCCCTGGGGAGGTGGGACCTTGCTGGAGGAGATGTTGCTGGAGGAGGTGTTGCTGGAGGAGATGTTGCTGGAGGAGGTGTTGCTGGAGGAGATGTTGCTGGAGGAGGTGTTGCTGGAGGAGGTGTTGCTGGAGGAGGTGTTGCTGGAGGAGGTGTAGCAGGGAGTGGACCTTGAGGTCTGTTCACCTAGCTTGCTGGTGCTAACCTAGCTCTCTCAGACCACTTCTGCCTGCATGGGACAGCTTCTTGGTCTGCCATGCCTTGTCCTGTCCTAATAAAATGTCCCCCTCAAAGCCGTGAGCCCGAAATAAACCCACTCCTATGAGCTGCTTCCAGTCAGGTCCCAGCAACAAGAGGCCACCTACTCAGCGGAAGTTTTATGTGACCCTGACAGTCCCACACCCTAACTGCTGGGTTGAAGTGCAATAATGGCTCCTTCACTCTCAAAGACACCCCAAATTCCCATATCATACCAACTTTAAAGCCAAAATTACGCTTCTCAATCAAAGAGAAGGAAAGGGGCCAGGCGTGGTGGCACACGCCTTTAATCCCAGCACTTGGGAGGCAGAAGTAGGAGGATCACCGCAAGTTTGAGGCCACCCTGAGACTACATAGTGAATTCCAGGTCAGCCTGGTCTAGAGCAAGACCCTACCTCGAAAAACCAAAAAAAGAGAGAAGGAAAGGGTTCCCTCTCCAATGTCAATCCTCCACCTCGTCTAGGCTGCAGCAAACTGATCCAAGAGGAAAGAACACTATGGTTTGGCCATCTGTCCAGATCTAGGTGTATGAGACCAGAGAACATTAGCGAGAGTATGACCCTCACATCCCAGGAGACTGGGAACTCACAGGAACTGAGAGATAAGCAAGTGAAGTCACCCCTCCCTGTGGCTTTGCTCTTCAGGAGCCTGAAGCCCCGGAGAGATTTTACTGAAGTTTACAAACCTTAAACTGCAGTCTCCTGGTCTGAATTTTATCCAAAACCTTCAAAGCACAGAGGAAATTTTTTTTAAAGAAAAAAATAGATAAATTAATAAAACAGATAATAAATAATAAAATAATCAAAGAGAGCCAGTGTCAAATACCACATCCATCAAAGCGAGAAGTTGCGTGTTCACTGGACTAGATCTGGGCCCTCAGGGAATGAAGGAAGAGTAAAGGAAGGGGCCCTTGCCCTCATGCTATTCCTTTTCTTCCTAAGAGAAGCACTGTTATAGCAAGGCTGGGTGATGGGTGATATGACCAAGCTGCTGGAGGGACGCCACAGCTCCTGCCTGAGTCTGTTTCAGAAACAAAGTCTAAGGCTTGCTTTTTTCCATCACATTTTAATGATTCTTAAAATCCAGTTGAGGGCTGGAGGGATGGCTTAGTGGTTTAAGGCATTTGCCTGCAAGCCAAAGGACCCGGTTAGATTCCCCAGGACCCACATAAGTCAGATGCACAAGAGGGCACACACATCTGGAGTCCATTTGCAGTGGCTGGAGGCCCTGGCAGCCCATTCTCTCCCCCTCTCTCCCTCTTTGTCTGTCAAATAAATAAATAAAAATAAAGTATTTTTTTAAATTCAATTGCCAGGTTTTTTCCCCCTTTTTTGAGGTAGGGTCTCACTGTAGCCCAGGCTGACCAGGAATTCACTATGTAGTCTCAGTGAGGCTTCAAACTCAAGGCGATCCTCCTACCTCTGCCTCCCAAGTGCTGGAGGTATGTGCCACCATGGAGGAGGTGTGTGCCACCATGCCTGGCTGATGGGTATATTTAATAACAGTAAACTGGAAGAAGATGTGAAGAAGTTGATGATTCACCTTGAGACCAAAAGCTGAGCCCAAAGCAGGAGAGATGGCTTAGCAGTTAAGGCACTTGCCTGCAAAGCCAAAGGACCTACGTTCAATTCTCTAGGACCCATGTAAGCCAGATGCATAAAGTGGTACATGTGTCTAGAGTTTGTCTGCAGTGGAAGGAGACCCTAGTGTACTCATTCTCTCTCTCTCTCTTTCTCTTTCAAATAAATAAATAAATAAAGCTGAGCCCAGTGTGGGGCTTTGAGTCTCGTTGTAATATGACCTAAGCACAACTACGTAAGAATGGTTGTGAGAAACCCTTAGCTGGAACTTGAACCAAAATCATGGACTCTTTAGCCAACAGAGAGGCTACACCCACCTAAATCTCTCTTAATTTATAATGCTTATCCCATTGAACCTATGCTGACCTCAGTGTCCTTTGGGGAATCTGTTTTCCTTTTTCAGAAGGCAGCTAGAATGAGGAGACAAACCACCCCTCACACACCAGCCAAGGGTGCGGGTGAAACCACAGAGGAGCCGGCAAGGTGAGCAAGAATGCTGCTCCCATGGTGAGCCTGACAACCAGCACCAGGGTGATGGAGACACGAAGGACACTCAAATCACAGCAAAGCAGAAATCCAGAACCTGCTGAGAGCCCAACACTAAAGTACACTTCAAACACACCCACCACGGCTCAGGGAATTTTGCAAAAGAGGGGGAGGAAAGATTTTAGGAGCCATGGGGTGGAAGGGAAGGTCCAGAGGCACTGCCTGCTCCCACAGTGACTGAAGCTCTCTCATCTCATAAACCACAAGAGTAGAGTGAATACCAGGGATCCCACCGAGGACGGCCCTCAGGAGAAGGGGGCAGGGAGGATGGAAATGATGGTACTAACATATAATGTATCCATCCAACTTTCTTTGCTGTTTTATATTTATATTTATTTATTTGAGAGAGGGAAAGAGGTGCAGAGAGAGAGAGAGGGAGAATGGGCGCCTCAGGGCTTCTAGCCATTGCAAACAAACTCCAGACGCATACGCCACCTTGTGCATCCGGCTGACATGGGTACTGGGGAATTGAACCGAGGTCCTTTAGCTTTGCAGGCAAGAGCCTTAACTGCTAAGCCATCTCTCCGGCCCTCCATACAACGTTCTACAAAAGAAAAATAATTAAAAAAAAAAAAGAATGGTCCTGAGAGATGAGCATGTTGTGGTGGTCTGAGTCAGATATGTCCCATAAACTCATGTGTTCTCAATACTTGATCCCTAGCTGGTGGCAGTTTGGCAGGCGGAGGCTTGCTGGAGGAGGTGTGTTTCTGGAGATGGGCTTAGGGGTGTTAGAGCCAGCTCCCCTTGGCAGGAGTTTGGCTCACTCTCCTGCTGTTTGCCACCTGCCGGGGCAGAGGTGACGTCCGGCCTCTGCTCATGCCAGGCTTTCCGCTGCCATCATGAGCCTTCCCCTGGAGACTGTGAGCCAAAATGGAAACACTGTCCTCCCATCAGCTCCTCTGGTCGGGTGCTTTGTGCCAGCCGTGAGAAGGTGAACTGCAATCCACGTACCCTGCCCCAACCAGCAGCCCACAGACCTCATTCGACCCATGGACCATAATGTGCAAGTTTCTGATCTGGAATGTTTTCATGTTCTCGGCTGTCCCACACATGATGAGCCGTTAAACAGCTCTGGCTCTCTGGCATGGAGTGAATGTGACAGTAACCACAACAAAGTGTCCCTCCATGCTTGCAAACTTTCCACAAAAGGGGAGACGCCGCCTCCACCCGGGTCTGTGAAATCTCTTCTGCATCTCCCTGCACAGCCTACATTCTTGGACCTTCCTTAGAATTCATCATTATTTGTCATCCTGTGCGGTGAAAACCAGGCCGACATGGTCAAAAAAATATATATATATATTAAAAAAAAGGGCTGGAGAGATGGCTTAGCGGTTAAGTGCTTGCCTGTGAAGCCTAAGGACCCCGGTTCGAGGCTCGGTTCCCCAGGTCCCACGTTAGCCAGATGCACAAGGGGGCGCACGCGTCTGGAGTTCGTTTGCAGAGGCTGGAAGCCCTGGCGCGCCCATTCTCTCTCTCTCCCTCTCTCTCTCTCTCTCTCTCTCTGTCAAATAAAAATAAATAAATAAATACTTTTTTAAAAAAAAGAAAGCATATGTTAAAACCAGGAAAATCTATTAAACAAAAGCTTCAGGGCGCTTAAGCGTAAATGGCATCCATGAGCCGGAAGTGCTGTCGTGGGGGGCCACGTGTCTAAGGCGTCAGGAGGCTCCTGCACGCTTGCCCCCTTGTGCAGGCAGCAAAGTCAGGCAGCATATGCCACCTCAGCTGAACCCCACATCAGGAGAGGAAGCAAAATGGAGAGCCCTCTCCCCCTCCAGCCACGAGACATGTACCTCTGAGCACTTAAGAACTAACCCTGGGGTGGGGGATGGGGTGGAGAGATGGTTCGATTCCCCAGGACCCACGTAAGTCAGATGCACAAGGTGGCGCATGCATCTGGAGTTCATCTGCAGTGGCTGGAAGCCCTGGTATGCCCATTCTCTCTTTCTTTCTCAAACAAATAAATAAAGTATTTTTTTTAAAAAAAGGACTGACCCTGGAGAGATGACTCAGCAGTTAAAGGTGCTTGCTTGCAAAGCCTGATGGCCTGGGTTCCATTCCCCAGTACCCATGTAAAGCCCGATGTACAAAGTGGTGCATGACTCTGGAGTTTGTCTGCAGTGGCAGGAGGACCTGGTGCATCCATACACACACACACACACTCACTCACTCACTCTGTCTCTCTTTCTCTCTCTCTCCCTTTCTCTCTCCCTCTTTCCCTCTCTCAAATAACTAAATAATAAATTATACTGTCACATAACCATGCCCTATTTTTTTCCCAGACTACAGAGGTCAACTTTTTTTGAGTAATAATGAGTAATATTGAGTGCTAATCCTTTTAGGTACTATGTGAAAGCTTTATATCATCTTATCAATTAACCCTCATAACTCTGCTTTCTTCCCCCATCCAAATGACAGCAAAGTTCCCAAGGTCACATAGCTCACAGCGTGGACAGCGAGGACATCTAGACTTGTTTGCTGCAAAGTCCACTCTCTTAGCCATCATGTGACCAGCTTAACAGGAACTGCGTGTCAACACTTGGAAGGGCTGCGCCTCAGCAAGGACGCTATGGGTTCTGTCGCAGACAGGTCACATTGCTGGCAGAACTCACCTGACCAAGAGCAGCTTGTGGGGAGAAAAGGGTTTATTTTGGCTTACAGACTAAAGGGGGAAGATCCATGATGGCAGGGAAAATGATGGCATGAACAGAGAGTGGACATCCTCCCTTGGCCAACATCAGGTGGACAACAGCAACAGGAGAGTGTGCCAAACACTGGCAAGGGGACACTGGCTATGACACCCATAAGCCCACCCCCAACAATACACTCTCTCCAGGAGGTGTTAATTCCCACATCTCCTTCAGCTGGGAACCCAGCATTCAGACCACCTAGATTTATGGGGGACGCCTGAGTCAAACCGCGTGGCTCCAGAAATGCAGAAATCATCTTCCAGCAGATCCCAGCAGCACGTTCTGGTGACGATTAATATTTATTCAAGCGCTGGGGGCGTGAGGCTGCGGAGATGGCTCGGTGGACAAAAGAACTTGCTCCACAAACCTAAGCACTTGATCTCCAGACCCTACAAAACCGCGGGGAGCCATGGTAGAGTTCTGAAATGCCAGCAAGCCGTGAGGTGGAGACAGGAGAATTTTCTAGAAGCACACAGATGAAATGGAAAATGTGGCAGTGAACAGCAAGAAGCAAGAAACGTCTCAAAATGAGAAGGAAGGAGAAGACTGACCCCTAAAAGTTGTCCTCTGACATCCACATGCACGCGTGCACCAATAACAATAATAACAAAATTAAATTAAATTTCAATGGAGGCACGTCAAGTATCTATAATAATATAAGTGAAAAATCTGTTTTGTACTCCTACAAAACCAGAGATCCAGAGACACAGAGGCTCCCAAGACCTCATCACTGAAGCAGACCTAGAGTGAACCCAACATGGCTCAGGGAAATTCATAGAAGAGGGGGCGGAAAGATTGTTAGAGACACATGTTGGAACCTAACTGATGGCTACCCCCACAATGCACGACCCACCTTCCCCAACGAGAGGGTCCCTGCGGGGGAGGGGGGAGGACAGGGAGGAGGCTAACGATGGCACCAACGTGGCTGTATACACACTGTGTACATAGCTAATTAAAAAAAAGCATGGAGACATGCCAAGTATACATAACAATGTAAGTGAAAAGCCTGTTTTGGGCGCCCCGGAGTGCTCCTGTCCCATAGAGCCACACGTCACTTACTGACCTGCAGGATTCTGTTGGCTGTTATGACGGGCGCTTCGGAATTGACAGATCTAACGGTCACAGAGAGAGTTCGGGGCAGACTCTGCTTCCCCAGCTCTGGGCAGCTTGCCGCAATGGTGAGACTGTCCAGCAGCTCCTGGCTGTCACCATGGACGTAGCGAATCAGCTTGCTTTCCACCTACGACCGGAAGCAACAAGACCACCAGCTGGATAAAACATGGCCCAAAAGCTACGAATAAGGGCTGGAGAGATGGCGTAGTCATTAAGGCGCTTGTCTGTGAAGCCTAAGGACCCAGGTTCGGTTCCCCAATGCCCACATAAGCCAGATGCATAAAGTGGCGCATTTGTCTATGTAGTCTCAGGGTGGCCTCCAGCTCGCGGCAATCCTCCTGCCTCTCCCTCCTGAGTACTGTCTTTCCCTACCTTCCTCATCCCTCACCTAGGAAAAAGATTCCACGAGAAACAGAAACCATTGCCTGTCCCTTTTACCTACATCTAGCAGCCCTATCCCTCACCAGGCAGTGACAAGCTACTTCTTGAATGAATGAAAGCCAAATATGGGCGGTGACTCCCCATCCAATCTTTAAAGGCTATATCCACAAGGTCCCAGGGACTCATGGCACTTTAAGTCAAAAGGACAAGGTCTCCTAACCTGGAGACTTCAGAGTTCAGTCAGAAAGAGACAGTGTGGGGCTGGAGAGGTGACTAAATAGTTAAGGCACTTGACTGCATAGACTAATGACCTTGGTTCGATTCCCCACGACTCACATAAAGCCAGATGCACGAAGTGGTGCATGCACCTGGAGTTTGTTTGCGGCAGCTGGAGGCCCTGGAACACTTGTCTTTCTGTCTTCTTCTATCTTTCTCTGCTTGCAAACAAATAAATAAAAATAAAAAGTGTTTTTTTTTTTTTTTTTAATAAAGAAAAGGAAAGACAGAGACAGAGTGAAGGAGTCAACTTGGCAAGCAGTGACCTGAGACCTCCGTCAGTCCGCTTGCTCGGGCACGGCGGTGCACGCCTTTAATGCCAGCACTTGGGAGGTAAGGTAGGCGGATCCCTGTGAGTTCAGAGTGAATTCCAGGTTAGTCTGAGCCAGAGCAAGATCCTGCCTCAAAAGCCTTAAAAAGGCTACTAGAGTCTTCTGACAGGTTGACCTAGAGAGATAGCTCAAAAGTTCCCATCATCCCCAAAAGTTCATGGATCTTAAAGAGCCGCCTTCCCCTGCCCCCCACCCACCTTTTGGTACAACACACTCAAAATCCATTAAACGACACTCATTACCTGTTTCCTGGCAAATTTCACCAGCTTCGCTCCTGGAAAAGTCGAGCTTTCAACATGACCGTGCTTTGGGGACTCGAGTAAAACAAACTCACAGTCAAGACCGTCAAAATGTCTGCTGGGAATTTTGAGGTCGTCTTCCAGCAGCACCACAGAGCCACCTTCCTGAACTGTGACATTCTTCACTTCGAGAGGAATCCACCTGGGGACGATATCCAACAGCACTTCCACTCCACTCACAACCTGGGAGTCCTTGGTCACGTGCAGGGAAAATCGGTCCCCGGCTTGGCCAGGCGCGGTCTGCACATACAGGACGCGGCCAGCGTCCACGTCCTGCAGCGTGAACCTCCCGAGGGGCTTCTCCTCCTCCTCCGCGCCCACGCTGCCTTCCCCGGGCGTTGACGTCCGCAAGTGGCCGTGCGCTGGCGGGGTTCGGACTACGAACACTGCCCCAGGGGGAAGACTGTCTTCACTCCCGGCCTTTGGTTCACGCACACAACACAGACACACACACACGTGAAACAGCAAATTAATAATCGCTGGAGGTAAGACTATGAACCAAATTGTCTTCTATTGCTCTCCGCGAGTGGCTCCAGTGTTAATAGGCAGTTTAAGGCTGAGTCTGATCTAATGTTTATGCCACTAATTTTGGACGTCACCTCTGGTCACAGAGCAGAGGACTTGTCAACAGCACCCGAGTAGTTATGAATGCATTCACAAGGCACCATACACACACTGTAGCAAAAAGCCCCGGTGGTGCACGCCTTTAATCCCAGCACCCAGGAGGCAGAGGTAGGAGGATCGCCGTGAGTTCGAGGCCACCCTGAGACTCCATAGTGAATTCCAGGTCAGCCTGGGCTAGAGTGAGACCCTACCTCGAAAAACAAAAACAAAAAGGTTATAAGGGGCTGAAGAGAGGGCTTAGCGGTTAAGGCGCATGCCTGTGAAGCCCAAGGACCCAAGTTCGATTCTCCAGGTCCCACGTAAGCCAGATGCACATGGTTGGTGCATGCCAGCCCTGGCCTGCCCATTGTCTCTCTCTCTCTTTCTCTCTCTCTCCCCCACATCTCTCTCTGACTTAAATAAATAAATAAAAATAAAATCTTTTTTTTAAAAAAAGGTTATAAGGAAAACAACAAAAGATCTGGAACTGGAATGGCAGAGGAAAGAAATGTTGAATCATTAAAATTATATGCCTTTAGAGGAAAAGGTTTTTTTCCTCTTTATTTTCACTAACACTATATTTTCTATATATTTTTAAATGTATTGATTCAGCAAAATCCATTTCAAAATTATGAAGGCAACTGGTTTACAGTCAGTAGAGCAAACATGCCCCCTTGTGGTGAAATGTACGAATTGGGAAAAATGCTGGTATTCCCTCCGCTTCATTAGTCAAAACTCATTTAGTAAACTGATTCGTTTAAACCCGCGTCTAGTTGATATTATTGGTTTCACTTTAGTAAACATTTTCGGGTCCTGAAGGTACATGCGGGACAGCCTGTGTCTGCGGCCAAATGTCATCAAATACAGCTTTTGCGTTCGACCGTCTCTGGAGTTCCCATAAAAAGAACTGCCTGCCAGGGCTGGAGATGTGGCTCAGAGGTTAAGGTGCTTGCCTGCAAAGCCAACAGATCTAGGTTCGATTCTCTAGTACCCAAGTAAAACCAGATGCACAATGGTACGTGCATTTGGAGCTCATTCGCAGTGGCTGGACGCCAATGGCGTGCCCATTCTCTCTCTCTCTCTCAAATAAAGAAATAAAAATAAAATATTATTTAAAAAAATAAAAAGAATGGCCCCGCCAAACTGTGATCCGCAAGGCTGTGCCTCCCGGAAGCTTTCTTCGGACTTCTGCTTGCAAGGTGGCTGTGGCCTCAACCTTGCATTGCTCTGGTCTAAGCCAGTTTCTGCTGTCCGTTCAGGAAACTAAACAAGACCACGTCCATCAGTAAAGCAATAAACTGTGTCACCCTGCTGTTTTGTGAATCCTTACATTTGAGTTTCTGTTTCTTCACGTGGCTGTAACCCAGGAAATACTGCTAGCGTTTCTATTAGCAATAGCTATCATCGAAGATTTCGTAATTTGCCACAAGATATACATCCTTTCCTCATCCCCAGTTCATATTACACTAAACTTAGACATGCATGTGAATGCATGTGTGAACAGAGCTTTAAAACACAGTGGAGCATTCAAATTATACACATTACGGGGCTGGAGAGACAGCTTAGTGGCTAAAGCGCTTGCCTGCAGTGCCAAAAATACCAGGTTCGGGTCCCCAGGACCCAAGTAAGCCAGATGCACAGGGTGACTCATGCATCTGGAGTTTGTTTGCAGCGGCTGAAGGCCCTGGCGTGCACATTCTATCTATCTATCTGCCTCTTCCTCTCTCTCCAATAAATAAAATAAATATTTCTTTGTCAAAAATTACACACATTGCATACAAACATTAAAATCACTTCCAAGAGATACATCGACACAGAAAACAGGTCTCAGAAGTAAATAGAGGGATTATTCACTTCTGTGATTCTGAGAGAGGAAGGATGCTCTGTGCCCAGGACGGCACCTACCTGGAGCCTTCGTCTATCCAGTCTCACTGGTTTTCCTTCGTCAACCACAAGGGTCTTGCTGTGCAAAGTCTCCACGTGATGCCGGTGACTCTCCAGGGACACGTGAACCCAGACCGCCACGTCTAAGTATATATCTTTAACTTTCACTGTCAGGTTAAAGGCATCAAAGCTGCCGTTGCCATGGTGTCTGTAAATCACATGACCCTGCTTCAGGTCACGTTGGGAAAACGAGGGAGACGCAGAATTGTTGACCAAGACTTGGCCATGCTTTGGGGGTTGTACGATGTGGAACTCAACATCTCGGTCTGTTCTGACGTCTTGGTTCGTGGTGACGCTCAGGTTGGCTGTTGTGAGGGGACCGTCCTCCCCTCTGTGCACCAGCAGCCCCGTGTTGTTGACTATGTGGACGTACGGCTCCGACACACTGACCTCGAGAAGGGCGGGCACGTAATGGATGCCATCCGTGACGAGCAGCAGGAATCGGGCAGAGTCTGCGCCCTGGTGCCTGAAGAGCACGCGCCCTTCCCTCATGTCCTCTTGCCTGAACTGGTAGAGTTTCTGGGTGGCATCACCGGTTTTTACCAAATCTCCATTTGGGATGCCCCTCCGGGTATAGAGCAACTGGCCGTCATCAAAGTCTATGTCGGGGTCATGGTAACGAAGATCTTCCAGGGTCAGTAAGCGCTGGCCGCCCCGTACAACGTGGAAGATTTTGTCCACCACACGCACTGGCCCCTCGTCATTCTGTAACTCAACAGAAATGGTGACTTTGATTTCTGTAGACAGAGGCTCACCGTCAAGACCTGGGGCCCCTCCATCTTGGCCGGGTCCTGTGGCAGTAGCCACGACAGAGAATTCATCACCGAGGGTCTCAGAGTCGTCGTGAATATACATGAGCAGTCCCCCCGCTAGGTCTTGGTTTGTAAATGTGGTGATGCCGGGGTGACTTTCCAGAGACCCCAAGGAGCTCACGAACATCAGCTTCCCGTGTCGAGGATGGTCGGTGACATTATATCGGAAGGTCTGATTATCCAAGGTTTCCACAAATAATTCTGACCTGGTAATTAGTTTCCCTTCTCCTTCTTTCACACGTACCCCCGTGTTCGTTAAAATAATGTGTGTCTCAGCTGCTCGAAGACTTACTCTGAAGGTATAATCTTCCGACTCTGTGTGTCCTACAACAATCACAAACCTGAAACTATCCAGAGAATCTTGCCTTGGCCTCCTGTGAGGCTCATACATTATCACAGAGTCCGTGACGTTTTTTTGACTGAAAATTGAGCCTTTTCTTAGGACCTGATCACCAAGGCGCAACCTCCCTTTCTTAGGTAAGGTCAGTAGCTTAAAGTAGATTTCCCCTTCGGCTGTTTCCACGCCCTCTGTGGCTGCTTGCAGCTGACTAGAGCTCAACACTTTCTTGTTTCCATCACTAATCTGCAGGGGAACATTTTTCTGAAGTGCAAATTTCAGCGGCTGCACAGTCACGGGAAACAGCAGCTCGCTGCTGAGCGCTCCTGCCACGCGGACGTTGAACTGGAAGTGATCTGCGACGCTTTCTCGCTGCGGTTCTTTGAGCGTGCTGTAATAGCGGACCTGACGCTGGTCCACAGAACGCTGAGGAAAGGTATTAACTTGCTGCCATTGTCCATTTGATCCCCGACGCTGAATCTGACCAAACTGAGGTGGACGGGTGATATCATAGTGAACGTCCGTGCCGGGTTGTTCACCGTTAACCTCCACCGACAAATTACTCCGTGTGATCAGAACAGTACCACCTTGTGGTGCAGCCACACCGGTCATGTTGACCACTTCAAAATCCCGAGGAACAGCCATGACACGTAACACCACAGTATTGCTAACCAGCTCACCATCACTTGCTCTCAGAACCATCCGTGAGTTTCTATGGCCCCTGTGCACGTAGAAGATGAGGCCGTCTCTCAAATCCTCATGTGGAAAACCACTGATGGGTCTCCCGGGGTCGTTGGCATTTTCTAAAAACCCAGCGTCGGAATGGAAGTCGCTAAGAATGGAAATCCTAAGACTCGGTGAATCGGTGTCGGGGTCTGACACCTGTATCAGATCTGGGGTCAAGCGTTTCTTGGAGTTCTCAAACAGGAGAAGTAAGTTTCCTTCCGGGAGCCTAAGGCATGGGGCGTCATTCACTGGGATGACGATAATGTTCAACGCGCGTGGAACCCGGCCCTGTAGCAACGACGGCACCTCCTCGCCATCAGAGGAGAGCGAAAACGTAAAGCAATCGGTTGGCTCTTCTGAGCCATCGTGGACATACCATACTCTGCCCTGCCTCACATCTAACATGGTGAAAACCTTCTCCGCTTCCTGCTCAGGAGAGGCGCCCACTTGAAGGGACCCATGAGCCGGCACTTTCTCTATTTTAAATAGTATCTGAGAATAACCGACGCCCAAATCCATAAGGGGCATATTCAGTTCCATGTGTCTTTGCTCCAGCAAGGCTCGCCCACCTTCTTGGACTTCCAAGTCACTCAAAACCAAAAAATTGCCACGTTCACCTTGAAGGGAGGAAGAATTGCCAGAGGGGGTGAAAGGAGACAGCGTGGACTGGAGCAAGTGTCCTACCGTTAAGGAAGGATTTGCATGACCGATACTGTCCATTTCACACCCGGCCGAAATGTCTTTGGAGACAAGCGCGTCCCGTAATGCTTTCTTGCCTGAGTTGGCTTGCAGGCCTGCTAAGCAGCCTTTCAAAGAGACTCCTCGGGCTGCTTTCCCAGCCAGAGAGGCGAGGTCTAACCTCTTCACTTGCTCCCACGTGCCCCGATCCAGGCCGCCCACGAAGAGGGGCCCTTCAGACACAAACAGCTTGCTGTGCGCGGGCAGGGAGGTCCTGACCCCTTGCTTGTCCACCATGAGGTCCAGGTACCTTCCTGTGACTCTGAGTTGAATGACATGCCACTCGCTGTCGCTCACTGAGGCAAGAGAAGAAAGCTGAGTTCTGGTCTCGCCCCTCCCGATGTGAGCCTTCAACAGACCTTCATGTACCTCCAAGGCGACAAAGTCTCCCTCTTGGCCTGATTGAAATAAAAGCAAGGCTTGCCGGCTCCCGGTTTGCATGGCGAATCGCAACGTCCCTTCCCCTTGTACCTCCCATTCTGGAAAGGTGACATAGGATCGAGAGCTAAAAAAACTGATGGCTTCATTCTCCCCAGCAAAAAACTCATCGTTGCATCCTAGAGAGACCTCATACACCTTCTTAAAACCAGGGTACGATCTAAGGGATGCTAGGATCTCCCTCTGGTTAAAGACCACGTCCTCCATACAGCCCCGGAAGTTGGGAATCCTTTTGCCCAGGTAAGGCACATCCAGTCCTCCGTGGCCACCTATGTAGATGCCACGGTGAAAGGTAAAATTATTCATGCCCCCAGGAACTTGGGCAGTTGTCTCATGATGTTTGTCAATAACCAAGACAATCTTAGTCTTCACACAGGACAATTCCAGCAAATGCCAAACCAAGTCGTCCATCCGGAGGCTTTGCTCAGAAAGAAGCACTGGTTCTGCTGTACCCAAATTGACTTTCACCTAAAACAGAAAAAAATAAAAAACCAACTACTGAACCTCATCAATGTGCTCAGCTCATACTGTTTTACTTTTTTTTAATGGAATTGCTAGAGCTTGACCCCAAAATTCACATTGAAGCTTTAATCTTTTTAAATTATTAAATTAAATATTTATTTTATTTAATTATATTTATATTATAAATAAAATTATAATTATAATTTTATTTAATTTTAATATTATATATTATTTATTTTAATTATTAAATTAAATATTTATTGAGGGAAGTACAAGCCAAGGAATAGCACACATGAGGCTAGAGATACCATGTGGAGGGCCTGGGAGGGGGGGAAGCATGGGGGTTGGAGAGATGGCTTAGCGGTTAAGCGCTTGCCTGTGAAGCCTAAAGACCCCAGTTCGAGGCTCTGTTCCCCAGAACCCACGTAGCCAGATGCACAAGGAGGCACACATGTCTGGAGTTTGTTTGCAGTGGCTGGAGGCCCTGGCGCACCCATTCTCTCTCTCTCTCTCTCTTCCTCTTTCTCTATCTGTCACTCTCAAATAAATAGATAAAAATGAACAAAAAAAAAAAAAAGCATGGGAAGAAAGGAGAAAAGAAAGTTCAAGGAGCTCCTGCCATGTGGAGGAGGGCTGGGGGGGATAAAGGAGCCCATGTAGCAAGTCAGGGACAGGGCCCCTTCCGGCTGGAAGGAAAACCCCATCCACAGCTGAAGTTCCCAAGGGGTCAGAGATGAAGCTTAAACCTTTAACACAGCAGTGCTGGGCGGTGGAAAGGCCTTAAGGAAGCAATTGGCTTGTTGAGAGAGATGAGTGATCTCCCCGCCCCCCACAGGAGCAAGTTCTCTCACAGAAATGGATTAGTGATGGCAAGAGTGCATTTTTCTGAACCAAATTTGCTTCTCCGTTGCTCCCTGTCCATGCGGTTTTTCTTCTATGAAGTCCTCAGAAGTCAAGCAGATGCCAGCACCTAGTACGTAGGCAAGTACCAGGGACATCTTTGCTGTATAAATTACCCAGCCTGGAGTACTTTGTTACAATGAGAGAGAGAGAGAGAGAGAGAGAGAGAGGGAGAGAGAAAGAGAGAGAGAGGGAGAGAGAGGGCGGCAGATCTAAACATGAAAACTCTTCCTGCACTTACAAGTTTCATATTAAAGTCAGAAAGTTTTAGAGTCAGAAGCCGGGTGTGGTGGCGCACGCCTTTAATCCCAACACTCAGGCGGCAGAGGTAGGAGGATTGCCGTGAATTTGAGGCCACCCTGAGATTACATAGTGAATTCCAGGTCAGCCTGGGCTACAGTGAGATGCTACCTCTAAAAACCAAAAAAAAAAAAAAAAAAAAAAAGAAAAGAAAAAGAAAATTTTAAAGTAAGAATATTTAAAGCATGGGCTGGAGATAGAGCTTAGCAGTTAAAGGCACTTGACTGCAAAGCCTAATGATCTAGGTTTGATTCCCCAATTACCCATGTAAAGCCATATGCACAAGGTGGTACATGCATGTGAAATTCATTGGCAGTGACTAGAGGCCCTGGAGCACTCATCCTCTGTCTCTCCCCTTGCAAATCAACAAACAAATAAGTAAAAAAAAAAAAAAAAATTTAAGTATAATACATATGGCTGGAGTGATGGCTTAGCCATTAAGGTACTTGCCTGCAAAACCTAAGGACCAAGATTCCATTCCCCAGGACCCACATAAGCCAGACGCACAAGGTGGCACATGCGTCTGGAGTTCGTTTGCAGTGGCTGGAAGCCCTAGTATGCCCATTCTCTTTCTCTTTCTCTCTCACAAAAAAATAAATAAAATATATTTTTTTAATTTTTTTTTGTTTATTTATTTGCAAGCAACAGACAGAGAGAGAAAGAAGCAGAGAGAGAGAGAAGGGAGTGGGCACACCAGGGCTTCCAGCCACTGCAAACGAACTCCAGATGCGTGTGCTCCCTTGTGCATCTGGCTAACGTGGGTCCTGGGGAATTGAGCCTTGAACTGGGGTCCTTAGGCTTCACAGGCAAGCACTTAACCGCTAAGCCACCTCTCCAGCCCCAAATAAAATATTTTTAAATATATTTTTTATTGACAGCTTCCATAATTGTAAACAATTTCCCATGGTAATTCTCTCCCTCCCCTCACTTTCCCCTTTGAAACTCCACACTCCATCATATGCCCTCCCCCTCTCAATCAGTCTCTCTTTTATTTAAAAAAAAATATATATATACACACATATATATATTACAAAAGAACATTTAAGACATGCTAGCAAAATAGGAGAAGACCCCACCTCATATAAATGACATGTCTAGGGAGAAATAGTAGCCAGTACATATAGCTGTTTTTTTCTTTTTCTCTCTTGCTTTGTTTTCTGCCAACTGAACGCTTATATAGTTTAAAGATTTTAAAGAAATTGTACCTGTAAGATTCCTGATAGAAGTTCTATTATGCAATAGTCAAGTTTCCCAGCTGCAAGGAAAAGTAACCCGTGCGACTTGCTAGTTTGAAATTTTAATTGAAGAGATAGCTCGGAGGAAACTTCAATGTTGTTGAGCTCCACATAGCTTTCACCATAAAAAGACGCTGTGGGGAGAAAAAGCAGAAGTCAGCAAATTTATTACACCATTTACTACTTCATTTTATGTTGTTCTCCCCTTTCACAGACTGACCCTACCTATCCAAAGGCCACACTGGCTTTCTGGGGTGACTCACAGACACAACATGGACGTACAAGACTCACGGTTTTCCCGTCTAACTCAGGACAGCTCTGACGGCTTGTGTCTTCATCATAGGGGAGCAACCTAAGGCTTTCGCTAAAGATAATCTGTGAGTCAAATTCTCCATCTCTCCAGTCAGTTTTCCACAGGGATTAATTCTAAACTCTCTAATAAACCTGTGTGCTACGTTGTAATTCAGGTATGGCTTCCTCAGTACTAGAAGTGGCCTGAGAAGGAAGATGCTATAGTGGGATTTGCACACCAACCAAACCCAGTTGAAATGGCCATTAGGAGGCCACCACTGGCCATAGGTAGATAGCATGAGACCCTGGTAATGAGTGCTAAAATTGTACTGTTGGTGAACAGTATGGAATGGGAGTGCCAGGGGATGCATTGGCACAGCTGCGAAATACCAAGCTCTTGGCCTGGAGAGATGGCTTAGCAGTTAAGGCGCTGGCCTGCGAAGCCTAAGGACCCATGTTCGACTCTCCAGATCCCACGTAAGCCAGACGCACAAAGGTGAGGCAGGTGCAAGGTCGCACACGCCCACTAGGTGGCGCAAGTATCTGGAGTTCGATTTCAGTGGCTGAGGCCCTGGTGCACCAATTCTCTCTCTTTCTCTAAAATAAAAAATAATAACAAAGGAAAAAAGAAAGGCCAAGCTCTGAAAAATACAAGGCAAATGCAGCTGCGAGGACAGCAGAATTTGGTGCCTACTGACAAGCCTGAAGGAAGTTTTGGAAAAGGATAAAGTGGAAGTGGTGAGTGTTAATAATGACAAGCTAAGTTTCTCGAGTCGACCATGGTAAAACACACACTGCTGCTCACTGCCCACAGCAGGAGGTCAGAAGGAAGCTAACATGCACACCAAGAATTAATCAGCGGGTCATCCAAGCCCCAGATAAAACCTCACCACAACAGGCTTGGCCTGACAAATTCAAAGCCCAGGTTGGAAAAACGCAGGACCCCGCCACCATATGAAACTGGAACATCTGGTTCAAACCTCCTGACTCCCCAAGACCCACTTGAGCCCCCCTGTGGCCTAGTATATGAAGGCCAGCACCTCCCCCTCAAGAGAGAATACAGAAACACCTCTCCACAAGACAGCCCAGGACCTCCAAGGACAAGACCCCATCTCTCCCCTTGCAACCAGATCAAAACTAACTGTTAAGCCAGGCATGGTGGCGCACACCTTTAATCTTAGCACTTGGGAGGCAGAGGTAGGAAGATCACCGTGAGTTCGAGGCCACCCTGAGAATACATAGTGAATTCCAGGTCAGCCTGGATTAGAGTGAGACGCTACCTCAAAAAAACAAACAACAACAACACCACCACCAAAAAGAACTAAAGGTTAAGTTGCAACGCAACTTGTGTGGGCACAAGTCTGGCTCAATATTGGGGGAAGAACTAAGCCCCAAAGGAGTTTCAGAACTTACTCACAATGTACTAGTATCTGGAGCACAGCAGAGGGACTGATGGGATCCAACCAAGGGGCAGGAGCTTGAAGGAAGAATCTCTAGATTCGGGAGCACTCTCTGGGGAGATAAGGTGTCACACCCCGGAAATGACTTCTGGAAATAATATGAATTCAGTGCTAAGGTGGCTCGTGGGGGGAACACAGACGGATCAGTGGTCCAATCTCTGCAAGACAGACCTGGAGCACGGCAGAAGAGATTAAAGGCGTGGAACGGGCACGCCCTGCACTGAATATGAGGACCAGAAGGCAAGAGCAAGTCAGACAAGGTGTTTCCACAGTGACGTCTCCTTGTGCCATCCTTTCCCTCGGTTCACGCATGCAGCTACTTGAGAGACCCTTGATCAACAGACGATGACAGAGAAACCCAGTGGCACAATAGTCCCCAGAATGCCCAGATATCACAACTACACTTCTCTTATCTAGTTACAATGGCCACTTAAGGTGGAGGGATGGAGAGACTAGACTGTTTCAGAACAGCCAGATCCTCCTTGCCCTTCTGAGCCCTGACCCTCGAGATTAGGAAGGAGGGGCTGGGGAGATGACTCGGTGGTTAAAGGTGCTTGCTTACAAAGCCTGCCAGCCCAGGTTTGATTCCCCAACCATCCATGTAAAGCTAGACAGGTGTTCTTTGGCAAATGTAAGGGACCCTGGTGTGCAACATGCACACATGCAAATAAATAAATTTTAAAACATTAGAATGTCGAGCTAAGGTCATTAGCCACGAGACAACCATAAACTTACTGTTTAGCTGACTTTATTCTCTTTGTCTTTACATTACCGAACCCCATCATCCCATTTTTCTGACAGGCTTTGAGGATGTATTGTTAACTGTTCAAAACCAGAAAATGTTTTCTAAATCACAAGATCTACTGCTGAGAATGACTAATAAGCAAGCACAAACAAGATCCCTACATCTTCCCACATTCCGCTTCTCTGGCTCCAGATGACTTCCAGTCCCAGCAGGTGGCCAAAAATTTCCATTGCCTTGGGAGACAAACAAGGAAGTGGGTTTAAAACCTTTGGTTTAGGGGCTGGAGAGGTGGCTTAGCAGTTAAGGCATTTGCCTGCAAAGCCAAAGGACCTCGGTTTGATTCCCCAGGACTCACATAAGCCAGACTCACAAGGTGGCGCATACATCTGGAGTTCGTTTGCAGTGGCTGGAAGCCCTGGCGTGCCCATTCTCTCTCTCTCTGTCTGCCTCTTTCCTTCTCTTGCTCTCTCAAATAAATAAATAAATAAATAAACAAAGACCCTTTGGTTTAACAGCCCCAGGTCACCTCATGTCATCACATCACCTCCAAGCTGACTGAGCCCCATTATCAGCCCCTAAAGCAGTTCTCAAGATAACAATGAAGAAGAAACAGGAAAGGAGGTGGAATCCATTCCTGGAAAAAAGAGAAGGAAGACCCTGCCTATGACAAAGGAAGGGTTGTGATTTCAGGTCAGTGGGACAGAAACCAAAGATGCTTCCTGGTTCCATGCGCTGAAACAAGAGATAAAACGCCGAGTGGAAGCCAGCGTTTGGTAGTGAGGGAGCCGAGGGCAAGCCAGTGCTTGGGAGTCAGGGAGCTAAAACAGTTTTCCTGGAAGACAAATACACTGGCCTGCCATTTCTCCCGCAAGGTGACTTTTCTTCCTCATATTCATCTCAAAACTGGCTCTCATTCTTTCTCTCTTTCTAGTTCAGCATGAGCCCAGGATTGCCCAACACCCTAAGGCAGAGCTCATCCAATCACCGTCACAGTAGAATACCCAGAAAGTGGAGCACCCCCTAGCGGCATTTGAAAGCTGATAATTTGGGAGCCAGTTTAGGAAGAGCTAGGGTGTGAGTGAGTGAGTGAGCAATCTAAGCAAAAATTTCCTTTCAGGGATGGAGAGATGGCTTAGCGGTTAAGGCGCTTGCCTGCAAAGCCTCAGGACCCATGTTCAACTCTCCAGATCCCACGTAAGCCAGACTCACAAAAGTGAGGCAGGCGCGAGGTCGCACATTCCCACTAGGTGGCGCCAGTGTCTGGAGTTCGATTGCAGTGGCTAAGGCCTTGGCATGCCAATTCTCTCTTGCACGCCCTCTCTCTAAAATAATAAGAAAAAAGGTCCTTTCAGGTGGACATGATGACACACGCCTTTAATCCCAGCACTTGGGAGGCAGAAGTAGGTGGATCGCTGTGAGTTTGAGACCAACCTGAGACTATACATAGTGAATTCCAGGTCAGCCTGGGCTAGAGTGAAACCCTACCTCAAAAAACAAAGTGGGGGGGGGGCTGGAGAGATGGCTTAGCGGTTAAGCGCTTGCCTGTGAAGCCTAAGGACCCCGGTTCGAGGCTCGGTTCCCCAGGTCCCACGTTAGCCAGATGCACAAGGGGGCGCACGCATCTGGAATTTGTTTGCAGAGGCTGGAAGCCCTGGTGCGCCCTTTCTCTCTCTCTCCCTCTATCTGTCTCTCTCTGTGTCTGTCGCTCTCAAATAAATAACTAAAATATTTAAAAAAAAAAAAGTGGGGGAGTGCCTCTTCAAGGCATATTTAAGTGTCCCATACTGTGTGCAGGCTGATCTGTCCACAAATGAGACCAAAGCTTTTCTTTGGAACGCAGGTTTCAATGGTGACACAGCCAAGATTGCTAACCAAGCAGTCAGAGTCATAGTGAAGACTTCCCAGTTAATAGTGTGGCAACAGCTGAGGGTGCAGCTGCCACAAGACTCTGGTCCATTACATGTAAGTCACAATAGGACGCCAATGAGTCAAAAGATATTCGCTCCATTGATGCCCAGTGGGAGGCTGGCCAGATGCTCTGGTACATCATCCCTCTGCTAAGCGAGTTGCTGACGCTCTTGAAGGAAGGCAGAGGGCAGGAGACCCAGCAACAATGTGGAAATGTACCTCTTGAGTTTCCAAACAAAGCCAAGTTCAGTTGTCGATAGCCCTGGGCTTTTGGCTTTTATAGACCACCACCTACCAGGCATTCAGCTAGAGTGAGACCCTACCTTGAAAAAAACAAACAAACAAACAAAAATTCTTCCAAACAAAACATACATGAACACACACAGGGCTGGAGAGATGGCTTAGCAGTAAAGACATTTGCCTGCAAAGCCACAGGACCCAGGTTCAATTCCCCAGGACCCACATAAACCAGATACACAAGGGGGCGCATGAATCTGGAGTTTATTTGCAGTGGCTGGAGGCCCTGATGTACCCATTCTCTCTCTGTCTGTCTCACTTCTATCTGTCTCTCTCTCTCTCTCTCTCTCTCTCCCTCTCTCTGCTTGCAAATAAATAAATAATTTTTTAAAAAGAAAATACATAAAATGATATAAAGAGCAACGATGGCCAGGAACAACCAGCTCTGGCTCTTCTCTTCGCGGACCAGCCTCGTCAGAATGCGAAAGCACCGATGTGCCGTGAGACCTGGCCGCAAGGTGAGTTCAGAAACAATGCTCTGGTGACAACATAGACCCAGTGCCATGTGTGTAAAGTGGCCAGTGAGAGTGGTATGGGTTCACAGAGAGCAGTGCATGGAGGGGTGTGTGTGTGTGTGTGTGTGTGTGTGTGTATACATACATGCTAAAATGCTGCTTTTTTACTTTTGTCTTTTTTCGAGGCAGGGTCTCACTCTAGCCCAGGCTGACCTGGAATTCACTATGGAGTCTCAGGCTGCTCTCAAACTCACAGTGATCCTCCTACCTTGGCCTCCCAAGTGCTGAGGTTAAAGGCATACACCACCACACATAGCCTTAAAAAAGCATGGTGGTGTTTTTTTGTTGTTGTTGTTTGTTTTTAAATATTTTTATTTATTTATTTGCACGCAGAGAGAAATAGAAGAGAGACAGACAGAGAGAATGGGCTCACCAGGGCCTTTAGCTGCTGCGAGAGAACTCCAGATGCACGTACCACTGCATCTGGCTTTATGTGGGTACGGGGGGTGGGGGGGATTGCAGCCCAGATTTTTAGACTTTGCAGGCAAGCGCCTTAACGGCTGAGCCATCTCTCCAGCCTAAAAAGCGTGTTTAATGAAACAATATGTCTTGCCAGGCAAAAGTGGCTTCGCACTGTGACTTGCCAAATTGAGCTATAGGTCACCCAGTGTCTTTCAAGGACTGGAAAACAGAGGTTCATTGAAAGCTTAAGCAATCAGGTTGTTCAAGGGAATTCCATGAATCACAAGAGAAAACAACCAAAAAGCGCATTCTCTTCCACGCACCACAAAGTGGATTCTGGGAAGACTTTGGTTTACAATATCCATCATGCCATCCGTCACGGATGAAGAACATGTATGTGAAAGTTTACGCCGCGCAATTCTTTATTCAATAAAGCGCCTTAAGTCACAGTCCTCTCTGGTAAAGGAATATATAACCTATTGTCTTACCCACGGTTAATTGCATGGAAGTCAAGAAAGGTGGGGTGGTAAAGAGTGGGAAAGGATAGGAATGGTTCTGGAGTGTTCTCCGGCCCAGCACGTAGTCTCTGTGTTTTACTTAAGCCTCATCTGAAAAACCTATCGTCATCTCCAAGTTCCGGAGGCAAAGCTCAAGCCCTAGAGGAGTAACTTGCCACTGAAAGGCCCAAGAATTCAGAAGCCCAGAAATACTATCACGCTCCAAAGGGAGCTTAAGCGGGCCCCTGCATACCTCAAACTCCAGGCTTTACTCTCTGTTGAAAGCAAGTAAAGAATCCCTCTTCTCATTATATCAGAGCCCGCTCCTAATATAAAACTAGGTAAAAAGGGCATGAGATAGCCCTCAAGGATGGGAAATGAGTAATGAAGTGAACCACTTATTTGGTTTCTGTAAATAGCCTGCACCATAAGCCTTAATAGCCCACACTGTAAGCCTTAGTAGCCCGCACCATAAGTATAGCAGCCTGCCTCAGACCAT
Organism: Jaculus jaculus; assembly: GCF_020740685.1. Lineage (NCBI taxonomy): Eukaryota > Metazoa > Chordata > Mammalia > Rodentia > Dipodidae > Jaculus > Jaculus jaculus. Next base: position 22,821,969 of record NC_059121.1, on the reverse strand, counting down.
CAAGGTCATAGGAGGCTGATACCACACTCTGCTACCCCCACCCAAGGACCTGCGCAAATGCTGACCTCCAAGGTCATAAGAGACTGATTGGTCCACGAGAGGCTTGAACAAATTAAACTAATTGGCTTAGAAACTATGGAGTGGCACAAACTGACTGGCTCGCACCCCGCGGGCTCCTGATATTAAAAAAATGATTGGTCTAATACACAAGCTTTATTAGAAACCCTATAAAACCTGTCCCGTTCCTGCATTCGGGGCTCTGCAGTCCTCTACCCCTGTGCGGTGTACGACTGTGGGCCCCAGCGCGCTTGGAATAAAAATCCTCTTGCAGTTTGCATCAAGACCGCTTCTCGTGAGTGATTTGGGGTGTCGCCATATCCGGGCAGAGCGTGGGGTCCCCCTCCTGGGGTTCCTTCACCACAAGTCACTCGGGAGACAGCATGGCAAGTGAAGACCCAGTCCAGCCCACCCCTCACCCACCACCCGCCTCCCTGCACCAAACACTGGTCAACCGTGTTACTGGCTGCCCCACCCCTGTCTGTCCCAAGAAGCCATTCAGCCCTTGCATCTCACACCTTCTCCCTCAAAACCACACTCAAGGGCCCCTGGACTCCAGCTGCTTGTCCAATCTCCCCTGGGAACCAGGCAGGAAGGAGACAGGAAGTAGGGAGGAAGTAAAGGAAGACGCGCAGCCTTTCCTACTAGCCCGCTCCCCACCTGAGCGTGCAGCAAGGGGAGGTAAACATCTACTGCGGCTTTACTCCAAGGCAGCCAATGGAGATCACACGATTAGGGGCTGGAGAGATGGCTTAGCGGTTAAGGTGTTTGCCTGCAAAGCCAAAGGACCCAGGTTCGATTCCCTAGGACCCACGTAAGCCAGATGCACAAGGAGGCATACACATCTGGAATTTCTTTGCAGTGGCTGGAGGCCTTGGCATGCCCATTCTCTCTCTCAAATAAATAAATAAAAATAAGTGTTATTTTAAAAAAATCATACAATTACTGCTTGCAGAAACAATAACTATTTTGGCTATGCCTTAAGCCAAACTAAAGTCATCAGAATTTAAGCTAAATGACAGATATACCCAAAAGGGCGGGAATTTAAAATGTGGATGGATGGATGGTTGATTGATGATAGATAGATGATAGATAGATAGATAGATAGATAGATAGATAGACAGACAGATATGCAGACAAACAGATGAAAAGGGAATCTTTCCTTTAACTGAATTCATTTTCAGTGACTAATGAGGGCAGACGGCTCAGTGGCTAAAGGCACTTGCTTGCAAAGCCTGGTGACCTGTGTTTGATTCCCCAATAGCCACATGAATCCAGATGCACAAAGTGGCATGTGCATCTGGAGTTCATTTGCAGTGGCAGAAGCCCCTGGCATGCCCATTTCTCCACCTCCCCTCCCCCCACCAATCCTCCATCTCTCTGCTTGCAAATAATTTGTGTTTTGGTTTTACAAGGTTGGTCTCACTCTAGCTCAGGCTGACCTGGAATTCACTACGTAGTCTCAGGATGGCCTTGAACTGACAGCGATCCTCCTACCTCTGCATCCCAAGGGCTGGGATTAAAGGCATGCGCCACCACGCCTGTATAAAATATTTTTTTAAATGTTTATTTGAGAGAGAAAGAAGCAGAGAGAGAGGGGGAGAGAGAATGGGACACCAGGGCCTCCTGCCCCTGCAAACGAACTCCAGACACATATGCCACCTTGTGTATCTGGGTACTGGGGAATCAAACCTGGTCCTAAGGCTTTGCAGCCAAGTGCCTTAAACGCTAAGCCATCTCTCCAGCCCAATAAATTATTATTATTTCTTAATATTTTTTGTTCATTTTTATTTATTTATTTGAGAGTGACAGAGAGAGACAGATAGAGAGAGAATGGGCGCGCCAGGGCTTCCAGCCACTGCAAACGAACTCCAGACGCGTGCGCCCCCTTGTGCATCTGGCTAACGTGGGTCCTGGGGAATCGAGCCTCGAACCGGGGCCCTTAGGCTTCACAGGCAAGCACTTAACCGCTAAGCCATCTCTCCAGCCCAAATTATTATTTTTTTAAAGAAAAGTTTAATGAAGGATGAGAAAGCCTAAGAACCGGGGTTCAATCCCATGAAGTCTAAATCATTATGTTCTTAGTGATTTTTCAAGCCTGGAAACGCCATAGACAAGTAGAGCCCTTCTGCCAAATTGCACACACACACAATGTTAAGCTCCTTCATGCCTTCGTGGTGGGATTTAGGGGACAAAGACTACCCGATTGGAGTGGAAGACTCCCCGCCCGATGAGGGGGAGCCTCCAAGAGTGGGGTGCTAGGGTTTGTCGCGAGGCCTGGGGGTGAGCCACAGGCCTGGAGGGAGCTTCCAGCTCTGGAATGCAGCAGGTGAACCCTCCCCGGAGGGGGACCCGGGGCTTCCCACGCCCATCGGAGCCCCGCAGTGCGCCCCCACCCCGGCGGCGGCACCACACCTCCTCCACCCTCTAAGCCTGGGATGGGAAGTGGGGGGGCGCATACCTCCGAGCGCCCCGGGCGGCCCGCAGAGCCCCAGGCAGGCGGCGGCGAGCAGGGCCAGGCGCAGGGCCCCGGGCCGCCCCATCCCGCCGGTGGCCCCGCGCGCGCGCGCTCTTCCCCGGCCAGGCCCAGCTACCTGCGCCGGCCTCCCTCCGCGCACGCTGCGCCCCGGGAGGAGCCCCGAGAGGGGCACCGCCCCCAGACCGCTCGGGCCTGGGCTGGGCTGGGCAGGGCAGGGCAGGGCCAGGCCCGGGCGGGGACACTTGGGTGATCTGCAGCTGTCGTTCCCAGGCCCCGCTGTCCCAACTCCCTGGGCGCGCAAGGGGACCCGCCTCTCCCTGGCTCTTAAGGGGCCTAACATGGGGAGAGGGGGTGGTGCCAGCTTGCAGATCTGCAGTGGAGCTCGTTGTGCTTGCAGCAACAGGTGACAAAGAGGGTTGAGGACGACGGGACAGCTGGCTGGGGAGATGGTCAGGCAGAACACAGGACCTCATCTGGCCTTGAGGCGTTTGTCCTCCTGGCCAGGGTGCACCTTGGGATGGCCCCAGGGTGGGGAATATCTTTATTTTTGGTGCATCCCCAGTTGTAAACCTCCTATGTAGACGTTTGTAAATGTTCTTTGGAGGCTTAGCAGAGGGAGAGATGGCTCAGGGGTTAAAGACGCTTGCTTGCAAAACCTGACGGCCCCAGGTTCGAATCCCCAGTACCCAAGAAAAAGCCGGATGCACACAGTGGTGCATGCGTCTAGAGATCGTTTACAGTGGCAAAAGACCTGGTGGTTCGTTCTCTCTCTCTTTCTCTTTCTTATTACAAATAAATACAAATATTTATGCAAACATTACTTTTTTTTTTTTTTTTTTTTTTGGTTTTTCGAGGTAGGGTCTCACTCTGGTCCAGGCTGACCTGGAAGTAACTCTGTAGTCTCAGGGTGGCCTTGAACTCACGGTGATCCTCCTACCTCTGCCTCCCGAGTGCTGGGATTAAAGGCGTGCACCACCACGCCCGGCTTGCAAACATTACTTTTGAGTCCTTAAAGCACAGCCCCTAAATTGGATCTTTTAGTTATTTATTTATATATTTATTTTGAGAGAGAGAGAGAGAGAGAGAAAAGAGGCAGAGAGAATGGGTGTGCCAGGGCCTCTAGCCATTGCAAATGAACTCCAGAACCATGTGCCACTTTGTACAACTGGCTTTACATGGGTACTGAGGAATCGAACCCAGGTCCTTAGGCTTTGCACGCAAGCACCTTAACCACTGAGCCGTCCCTCCAGGCCTGGATCTTTGAATTTTTGGATCAACTACCTGTAAGAAGAATGAATCAAGGTCCCAAGATCGGATACGTGGGTGGGCAGCTGTCGCCTGCTGCCGTGACCCTGTGTGATCTTATATCACAGAGAGGCGACATTCCCCCAGGTCCAAGGCTGCCAGTGAAAAGGACTTGTCCACCTTCCAGGGTCAATGTCACTCGGCCCTGTGTCTTCTGCTCTGATCTCCCCAGGATTGGCTTCTGTCAAAACGCCAGTTCATGGGCTGCCAGGACAGTTGGTGTTAGTGAAAGTCGTGGCTAATAAAATTAGCAATGATTTCATTTCCTTTTCATTTCTCTCTTTTTTTTTAGTTCTGAAATAAAGTGCTTTTTCAAGCATAGAATCGTATTTTGACCTTTTCTTCAGCAGATAATGTGGGAGGCCACTGTCTGACTGCTGAAGAGACTACTATGCTTTGTCTTCCCAGCAGCCTCTCTCAGTTCTCCTGGGCATTTCACCATTCTCCTTTTTCTGAGCTCCGCCCCTGCCCCACCACATTTGGGGAATAAACACTCATATTCACGATGGCTACCGTTGTTACTTGCTCTCTCTCTCTTGCTGGGACAAACACAGGGCCAGAAGCAGCTTGTGGGAAGAGAGGGTTGATCTCAGGCTTACAGAGTCCAGGGGAAGCTTCATGTTCATGGTGGCGGGAGAAGCTGGCTCTCTTTGTCACACATCCACAGCAGAGGGACGACCAGGACCCACAAGCTCACCTCAGGACCTTAGGCCGGAAGCTTAATGTTAATCAAAAATACCTGAGGCTGTGGGGGACATTTACATTTAAACTGGACCCTTCCCTCCACAGTGATGGACAGAGGGTTACAGATTTGACCCAGCCATTTTCAAACTGAAGACTTCCACACGCAGCTCCGAGGGGAAGAGCTGATGTTCTGCTCCACACAGGGAACAGGGAAGCTATATCTACGCTTCCAAACAAGCTAGTGGGCAAGACAAAACAGAGGTGTGGAGCTTGGGCCTGGGATCTATGATCGCCTCTCACCCCCGAGGCCAGCGATACCTCAATTCTGTCTAAGGCTTCTTTTAAACTCAGCTGTTTGGAACCGGATTCTATAGGTGCCGGCCATGCCTGAACCCTGAATGAACGACCACAGATGCAGACATCTCTGATGGATAAATAGTCAAATTTCCTCGCTGTCAATGTTACGCCCAGTTCTCGGCACCCCAGTGACCCCCAAGGAGGACCAAACATGTGTGCAAGGGCAAGGAGCTTTATTTCAGGCTTAAGCTTGGTCTATTGACTTTACCAACGCAGTGGATCCGTACAAGAGCCCTGAGCAGAAGGGGGTAGGTTTTTTTTTTTAATAGGGATTTGAACAAAGAAGTAGGGAATGGGTACGTGATTGGTTGATTTGACATTGGCAGCAAGGTTGGCAGGCAGGAGCTAGGTAACTAAGCTACCTCTGCTGCGATTGGCTAAACAAGCGGCAATAACATTTGTATGTATTTCGATTGACCGAGACAGGGAGGTAGGAGGGACAGATCTCTTAATTGGCCGGGGCAGGGAGGTAAGAGGGACAAGTCTTTGGCAAGTCTCAGGTGTCCTGGGCAGGGCAGCTGCCCCTTTGTTCCTTTGTTTAAGCTGAAACTTGTAACTTAGGCCTAACCAGGGCAGCGCTCTGCTGAAACCTTCCATGGCATCGTTCAGTTTCTGGGTCCTTCAGTCAACAGCTCCAAAGTGGGCGCTCATAGGTCTAGAGGCTTGCATTCTAGCTGCCCATGGTAGTAACCTGTTGATTAATGTGGGCACTTAAAGGAAATTTTTCCTTATATTGCTACCAAACCAACCAAACAAACAAACAAACAAAACCAGAGTTAAAAGGTGTTTCTGAGACTGATCTAAAAGCAACAATGCCCATGAGTTAAAAATACCTTGACAACTGGTTTTGCAGCCCAGACTCACCTGAGTGCTTGACGTCTTGGAGAACCGCCTTACCCTGACGCGCCCTCAGTTTCCTGCAAGCCGCATTGTTTGTTTCTTGCGAAATGGGCACAGTGATGGCTTCTCCCTCCCAAGATTGCTGTGATGGTTCGTTAAGATATTTTAAAGTCCCAGAATGGAGCCAGAGTGGAAGAGGGATCCTGTGGAGACCCAGGACGGTTTGGTGCCTGAGGTACATGAGTTTGGCTCCCTTGTGTTTATGTAACTCCTTCCCCTTGGAGTCACAGCACCGACCATGGAGGTTCTTCAGCCACAAAATGGATATACTGTGCTTATCAAACTGCCCAGCAAGCACTTCTCTTAATGTTCACACCCTTATATTAACGCTACTCTCACTTTTGGTAGAGAACCTTCTCATTTCAGATGGCAGTGACCTTGGGACGACTCAGAAGGCATTATGGCACTAGAAAGAAATGACAGGAGTGCTCAGCACTGAAACATCTCCATCACACCTTCCAAGGCTCAGGGTCTAATGCAGAAGAGGTGGCGGAAAGAATGTAAGGGCCAAAGGAAGGGTAGGACTCCTTACAACGTGCTCCTCCAGACACAAAATGGCCTGGATATCCATGACCTCACAGTGCCTGACACTACCTACACAAGACCCTCATAAGAGGAGGAAAAGACAATGACATCAAAATAAAAGACACTGATTGAGAGGGGGAGGGGATATGATGGAGAGTGGAGTTTCAAAGGGGAAAGTTTGGGGGCGGAGGGAGGGTATTACCATGGGATATTGTTTATAATCATGGAAGTTGTTGATAAAAATAAATTACAAAAAGAAGTTCTTCAGCCTCAGACCGAAATGTTTAGGGCATGCAACTAACACCCATGGCAAACACCCCGGATGCTCCTGGCGAGGGGCGTCTACCCCTGACCTGGCTGTACTCCACATGTCTTCTAGTTCCCCTGTGTCTCCCAGCCCAAAACACACACACCAAATGGGTTCCTTTTATTTTTCATGTATTTATTAGAGAGAGAGAAAGAAAATGGGCATGCCAGGACCTCTAGCCACTGCGTATAAACTCCAGAAGCATGCACCACCACGTGCATCTGGCTTACGTGAGTACCGGGGAGTTGAACCTGGGTTCTTGTGCTTTGCAGGCAGGCAAGCGGGGTAACTGCTAAGCCATCTCTCCAGCCCTCGAGAGTGTTATTCACCACTGTCATCGGTCCAACGAGCTAGAAACACTGATCGGTGAGTCAAGAAGCAGTGAAGAAAGGAACCAGACTCCCCTTGCACACGCACGCATGCACACACACACACACACACACACACACACACACACATAACCACGGAGCTAGGTTTTCCAAGTCCTGTGCAAAATCTTTGTTAGCAGGACTTCCCACCTACAGCACAGCATAAGCCAAAACACAAACGTCTTTCATCCTTGAAATAACAGAGCGCACCAAATGCAACTCTAGCTTTCTCCATTTCTGCATTTAGATTGCGAGATGACGGGTGCAGAAGCTGACCCAGGGCACACTCCCTCCCACCAAAGCGCCGGAGGGGTGCTGCTCGTGGATCAATGCAGAATCCGCATCCAGCCGAAGACACAGGAGAATTTTATGAAGTGTTGTAGCAGTCCAGTTCGCATTGCTGGTAGACATCACTCAACCAAGAGCAGCTTCTGGGAAAAAGAGATTTATTTTGGTTTATAGGCTCGATGGGGAAGCTCGACGATGGCAGGGGAAAATGATGGCATGAGCAGAGGGTGGACATCACCCCTTGGCCAACATCAGGTGGATAATAGCAACCGGAGAGTGTGCCAAACACTGGCAAGGGGAGACTGGCTATAACACCCATAAGCCCGCCCCCAACAATACAGTCCCTCCAGGAGGCATTAATTCCCAAATATCCATCAGCTGGGAACCTAGCATTCAGAACACCTGAGTTTATGGGGGACACCTGCATCAAACCACCGCAAGTGTCATCTCTGATAAAGAATATGGGCTTGGTGTCTGGGGAGACCTAGTACAGATCTTGGCTCAGGTACTCACATGACATTGACATGTGACCTTAGAGAAATCACAGGAGTGCCCCGTTTGTCACCTTGTCTAAAATGAAGGGAATTGTGCAAATCCCACAAGGCCTGTAGGACAGTTCAGCAAACTTAGGGCTAAGCACCGAACATATGTTTCATGGTAATAACTCACCAGACACTGGGACATGTGGGATCCCTACCAGGCCGATGGGGCTCCTCTCCAAATGTCCCCCGTGTCTTTCCTTCAGGATAGAGACTGTTTTTTTTTCTTCTTCTTCGTCTTTCTTTCTAGGAACTTAGCTACACGTGCTGCTAAATTTCAGTCACGTTACCATGCTGGTGGCGTGTGGCATTCTCTATGTGCCTTTACTAGGGTTGATGTTCCCATAGCTGTCTTAAGAACTGTGAACCAGGGCCGGAGAGATGGCTTAGCAGTTAAGCGCTTGCCTGTGAAGCCTAAGGACCCCGGTTCGAGGCTCGGTTCCCCAGGTCCCACGTTAGCCAGATGCACAAGGGGGCGCATGCGTCTGGAGTTCGTTTGCAGAGGCTGGAAGCCCTGGCACGCCCATTCTCTCTCTCTCCCTCTACCTGTCTTTCTCTCTGTGTCTGTCGCTCTCAAATAAATAAATAAAAAATTTAAAAAAAAAAAAAAAGAACTGTGAACCAAGGAGGTGGGAACCATTGGTGCTGGTCCTAAGTGTGTGACAACTCACATCACTGTACCATCCTGTTTCCTCCCCTATAAGATGAAAGAGGTTGATGAAATAAAACCCCAGTTGGGCCCAACGTGTTATGATTCTAATTAGTTGTCGTTGATTCTGGGGCAGCTTCCCCAATTAAATAGAGCCTTTTTAATTAGCACGTCGGGAAGCTTGCAGTGTTTGGATTTCTTTACACGGGCCAAGGTGCTGGTTGCTAATAAACTTGGAGCTTTTAATTCAGAGAAAACATCCAAACTGTCAAAAAAAAAGACGACTCAGAATTATCTTCCCGTAGAGCCTCGCTTGCCTCTCTTTATAAAATTACTTCTAATTTATCACTTAGATGCTTCAAAGATTAAATGTGGCCCCCGGACAATGTCCATGGCAGTGAAGATGGCTCTAAACTAGTGAGAAATTAAGACTTTCACGGTTTTTGTGGGAAATTCAGTTAATGGTGAATTTATGTCTGTTTCTTTAAAGGGTGTACTGAAGAGATGTCCCTCCACAAAGGTCATGCTCTAATGTAGTCATTTTAACTAGCAACAGCTCTGGGAATTACACTTTTCACTCAGAAACAATATAAGAAGCAGAGAATGAATATAGGGATTTGCATTTGATTCAACAAATATTCAGTGAATTTTTCTGCATGCAAAGGGATAGGAAAGGTGTCACTTAGAGTCCCTGCTTTCAAGGAAATTGCGAAATACAGAGAGGTCTCAGACATGTAAATAAGAACTTTTATTTATTTATTTAATTTATATTTATTTATTTATTTTCAGAGGAAGGGTCTCACTCAATCCCAGGCTGACCTGGAATTCGCCATAGTCTCAGGGCGGCCTCAAACTCATAGTGACCCTTTTACCTGTGCCTCCTCAGTGCTGGGATTAAAGGTGTGCACCACCGTACCTGGTCTAAAGGTGAACTTTTTTTTTTCCTTTGCTTTTTTTTTTTTTAAATTTAATTTATTAGTTTTCATTTCAGTGAATACAGGCAGTTTGGTACCATTATTTAGGCTCATCTGTGATCTACTCCCTCCCATTAGACCCTCCTTGTTAATGAAAATGGGTCGTGCATTGTGGAGTTAGCCCCCAGTTATTAGTATGATAAATGTCTCTGCAAATCATGACCCAACATGTAACTCTGACATTCTTTCCGCCCCCTCTTCCGCAAGATTTCCCTGAGCCATGTTGGGTTCATTTTTGGTCTGCTTCAGTGCTGAGGTGTTGGGGCCTTTTTTGAGGCAGTTCTTCCAACTCCACATCTGGGTCCCTGGGCAGCGACGACTGTGCGGGGCGCCCTCCAGTGGCCAGTGAGGACAGTGCACCTGAATCTCCATGAATGTCTCGTGATCCACATATCCTTTCAAATGTGGACCATCTTCCTCGCTCTCCTAAGAATGCTCATGAGGATAATAACAAAGTCTTTCTCATGCATACTAAATCGATGCACCCCCTTTCTTGTGCATAAATAGTCGTGGCATCCTGCTTAGGTGGCCTTTCTTTTTTTTAATACTTTATTTTTATTTATTTATTTATTAGAGACAGACAGAGAGTTGGAATGGACGCGTCAAGGCCTCTAGCCACTGCAAACGAACTCCAGATGTGTGTGTTAGGTGGCCTTTCTTGATTAAAGCAATTAAAAGACAATTCACTAAAGCTTTTCATTTCTTATTCCTATGATCTAAAGCTCTTAAACAATTGCTTTGACCCTTCTATGGAGTCTGTATGAAACACCAAAAATTACTGTGGGGCTGGAGAGATGGCTAAACAGTCAAGGCGCTTGCCAGCAAAGCCAAAAGTCCCAGGTTCAATTCCCCAGTACCCATGTAAAACCAGATGCACAAGGTGGTTGATGCACACGATTGGAGTTCGCTTGCGGTGGCTGGAGGCCCTGGCGTGCCCATTCTCGCTGCCTGCCCCCTCTCTCTGATTGAAAATAAATACATTTAGAAAAATGGTGTGTGTTTTTTTTTTAATTTTTTATTTGGTTTTTCAAGGTAGGGTCTTGCTGTAGCCCAGGCTGACTTGGAATTCACTCCGTAGTCTCAGGGTGGCCTTGAACTCACAGAGATCCTCCTACCTCTGCCTCCTGAGTGCTGGGATTCAAGGTGTGCGCCACCACACCCCACTTAGAAAATATAATATTTCTTAATTAGTGGGAAAGTATAAGCATGAGACTCATTCCAAGTGGTTCCCCTGACAGAGGAGGTGGGAAGCAAATTGCCTTCCCAACCCCCAGACGGCCTCTGCATGTACCAGATTTGGTCAGACTGCTCAGCCTCCTTAAGCAAAGGGAGCTGGTTATTGGGCAAAAGGCATTGCATCTTGCCAGCCACAGCCCTGTCCTCCGGTCCGCCGCCTTACCCTTACTGCCCTGGGAAATGTGAGGAGTCCCGGGGAGTGGTTGTTCAGCCGGTGGGAATCTGTAGACTTGAAATGCTTCAAAGAGTTTACGATCAAAGTCAATATTGAGAAATAATGACCAAAGTGGTTCTTTTCCAATCCCACCAGTAATGCCCACTGTAGTGATAGTATAGAGAGACTGCAACTTGAAAAGCACGAGTCATTGGACCTCCTTGAAAAATTGCATGTGTGGAAGGGAGAAGGCCAGAGAATGGTAATTTCAAGTCATTTGCCTATTTTCCTAAGTGTCCTCCCCCAATCCTTGCTTAAACATCAGCTTAACTGGAATCGCTGATTCTAAGTCAACCTGTCCTTCCCACGGGAGTATTGGGAGAAGGCACCAAGCATGCTCCGTAGCATCCATGCCTAGATCGAAGTTTCACTCTCAGAGCAACAAGCAGCAAGAAACGTAGAATAAAGAGAGCAAAATGTTCTATTTCTCTACATCTCTTTATACCTAGCCTGGCGAATATAGAAGTCAGGAGGCTCTGTTGATGGCAGATAAAAAGGAGGCTCTGCTGGGATGAACAGCATTTCCTGGGGCCTGCACTGTTGAGCAAACTCCTTAAGATAAGCGGGGCTCCTGGTCACAGGCCTGCCTCGCACCCCCTAGATGGCGCTTCCTGTAACTGACCAACAGATCTGTTTGCAAATTCCTTTTTTTTTTTTTTTTTTTTTTACTTTTATGGCTGTAACTGTCACATGTAAATTGTGATTTAGAGTTTAACTCACATCCTGTATTTTTTTCTAATATCATGTGGTTATTTCCAATAAAAGCTGACACTCTATAAACAGTTCAGGGCTTCTCTCAGAATCTGCAGTGGAGACCTGGTATACCAGACTTTTCTTTTTTGACTCAATAAAACTTTGCCTCACATTCCGTGAGTCGATGGTCTTTACTTGTGTGACACCAGACCCCCATAATAATCGCAAGTGCTCCCCAACAATGGAGAATTTGCAAAGGCATCTTAAAAAGAAAATAATGGTATTGTATATATGTAAGTAGAAGAATAGATTAACAGGGGTGAAAAGGCCCAAAGTGAAGTCAGGGGAAGAGACTGAGTAAAGGAAAGGTGGAGGGCGGGCTAATCAAAATCTAAGAGTGTATGAATAAGTCATATGGAAACCTACTTTTTTTGGACAATGGAACACTCAGAAGCCATAGATTGTTACTAGAAAATTTTCAGTGCCAGGGATGGGATACCTTCCAGTGAGTTGTTAGCCAGGGAGGTCCCTGATGCCTCCAAAACACTATAGGCCATTGCCAAGGCCCTTGGTTTTCCACCAGGAATAGATGGTAAGACCCTATTGCTGAAGACTCCACATACTTGGGCTGCAAAGCTACTGAGAAACTCTGCTGTAACTGAGCTGATAACATCCTCCATGTAGACCAGCTGACAGAAAGCTGGAAGAAGCCATTCTATATGCAGTTCAATGGGAGAAAGAGAAATCACCAGTGAAGATACTCAACAGTAGACACTGCAAGCCTTATAACTGGCCAGCCAGGCCAAATGAGCCAACGGGTGCAATAGTGGCATGTCTGTCATGGTAGGAACCAACTGTCCTCCAATTGCACTGGAGGCCTACTCCATGGGAGGGAATACATCCCTGATACTGAAAACTTAAAACAGGCTAGTCATGAGCCCTAGGGGTATAACATCTGCTGATGTCTGGCTAAATGTATATACTATGCTTATCAAACTGCCCAGTAAGCACTTCTCTTAATATTCATACCCTTATATTAATGCTACTCTCACTTTGGGTAGAGAATCATCTCTTTGCAGATGGTAGTGACTTTGGGATGACTCAGAAGGTATCATGGTGCTGGAAAGAAGTGACTGGAGTACTGAATAACATCTCTATTACACCTTCCAAGGCTCAGGGTCTAATGCGGAAGAGGTGGCAGAAAGAATGTATGAGCCAAAGGAAGGGTAGGACTCCTTACAATGTGCTCCCTCCAGACACAAAATGGCCTGGATATCCATGACCTCACGGTGCCTGACACTACCTACACAAGATCATCATAAGAGGAGGAAAAGATGATGACATCAAAATAAAAGAGAGACTGATTGAGAGGGGGAGGGGATATGATGGAGAATGGAATTTCAAAGGGGAAAGTGGGGGGGGGGAGGGTGGGTATTACCATGGATTTTTTTTTTAATAATGGAAGATGTTAATAACAATTGAGAGAGAGAAAAAGAAAATGAACCTGAAAAGAGCTAGCACATACTGGTAGCATGCATGGTTAGCCTGCACAGGGTCAGACATTTCATCTCTAGGAACAAAAAGTGGTGGTGGGGGGGAGGTGTACTTAGCCACGAGCTTTGATCATTGAATCAAAGACAATCCCTCCAACTTCTAAGAAGGGAAGCTTCCCAAAGGGCCTTGTCATGAGATTCAGGATCTAGAAATGTGACGGGCCACTTGGGGGCGCTATTAGGTTTGCGAAAATCGTTTTCTGCTCTTTCAAAGAGTCCTGCATCCCTTCTTGTACCCAACAAACTGAAATAAAACTGGATTTAGATTTCACTTCTAAGAAAAGAAAGAGACACGGTGAGCTTGCCTCTTTAAATTCAGTTGGGATGAACCAAGGTTGAGTGGACAGTCTCTCAGTTCTCTTGTAGCCTTCGCCCGGCCAAGTGAAATAAAAGCAGTGTTGTGTTAAGTGACAAGCTGTATATTTTAGTAGAAGAAACAGTTGCTTAAGATCAACACTCCCGTGTGAAATGAGAAAAACAGTGGGAACAAATTGCATAATAGGAATCTTCTGACTCAAAACCTGAAACCTAAGATGTCTGGGGAGATGGGGCATTGTTGCTTTACCAGGGTGTTTGAAAATCACAGAGAAAAAATAAAACTGATAAGTGACTCGGCTTCTTGAGCCGCCTTTGTGCGTCCAACACAAATCCTACTTCGGTCCAGGGACAACAGACATTGACCGGGAGGGTTGCAATTCCCCACGGATTGCAGAAGGCTTTCCAGAAGGAGGCTCAAAAATAAACTTGAAGGGCTGAAGAGATGGCTTAGCGGTTAAGGCACTTGTCTGTGAAGCCTAAGGACCCGAGTTCAATTCTCCAGGTCCCACGTTAGCCAGATGCACGTCATGGCACATGCGTCTGCAGTTCTTTTGCAGTGGCTAGAGGTCCTGGCATGCCCATTCCCTCTCCCTCTCACCCTCTGTCCCCTGTCCTTCTGTATCTAATAAATATATAAAATGGCAAAAAAATAAAATAAAATAAACTTGAAGATTTGCTAGAGTGTTTAATGATGCTAAATCTTCATTATCACCAATTTGCAAATGAGATAGTCAATAAGAACATAGACTATGCAAGTTAAAATGGAAGAAAACCTCACTGGTCCAAACTGGAGTTTCTTTTTTCCTAGCTTTCACTAACTCAATCTATCCAATCTTTGGTACTCAGTATGAGTTCTATGGTTCTCTTTGGGATATATATATTTTTTTCCCAATAATTATTTTATTTTAATAATTTCTCTTATAGTTATATTGCCATAATGATTTCACATATGAATCTAGTATCGACAACTCAATTCTAAGGCCCTTAGAGAAGACAATATTATCGTTTTGTTATCTCCCATTGTCTAGCCTAGGGACATATCAGGCCCAAAATACTTTCAAATTTAGTGAATTGTCTAAAGAGAAATGAGAAAGAAAAAAAATATATCTTCCATTTTCTTGGATTTCTTTGCCTGTTTGCTTGGTTTGGGCTTTGGTTTTGAGATAAAGTGTCCCAATCCATAGCTGGCTTTCAACTCAGGGCCCTTCTGCTCAGCTTCCCAAGGCTGGCATCACAGGAATGCATCACTATGCTCCTTAAAGAAAGAGACAGCAATTTCTTTTCTTGTTTGTTTGTTTTTTTCTAATATTTTTCTTTATTTATTTGCAAGCAGAAAGAGAGAGAAGAAAGACAGAGAAAATGAGTGGCCTTTAGCCACTGAAAATGAACCCCAGATGCATGGACCACTTTGTGCATCTGGCTTGACATGAGTCCTGGGGAATTGGACCCAGGTTGTTAGACTTTTTAGGCAAGTGCCTTAACCTCCGAGTTATCTCTTTCCAGCCTGATGGGATGACTTCTTTTTCTTTTTTGTATTTTTGAGGTAGGGTTTCACTCTAGTCCAGGCTGACCTGGAATTCATTCTCTATTCTCAGGGTGGCCTCAAACTCATGATGATCCTCCTGCCTCTGCCTCCCGAGTGCTGGGATTAAAGGCGTGTGCCACCACACCGGCGCCTATGTGATGATTTCTATAGGTGAAAAGTCTGAACTGATGTCAAAAGCTTAAAGAGGTGTGGGTGAATGTTTACAAACATGCCCATGGATCACAGCCCTGAGATTTAGGCATTTTCATTGCTAAATTACCATGAAGCCAGTTTAATAAATCGATATTTGAATCCGGGCCACAGTTTAGACATATCAATGACACCAAATACTAGGGACATGCAGATGCTGGCCCTGGGAGAGCCACTTTATGTTTGTTGCCCTTACATTTCAGGGAACTTGCATGGAGAGAATGAAGCTACTCCCTTGGGGTCCAGGAGGGCATGAAGGACAGAGCTGAGAGTTAGGCCCTGAGGCATCTGAATCCGGAGCTGGTGATCCTTCCAATCACTGAGTGTTGATATCTCTGGGACAATGGCTTATGGGCCTTTTAAGGTGCAGGTCGAAGAAATGACTAGAAAGACGTGGGATGCGTGAGCATCGGACATGCGCTGCAGGTCCCGCCTGCTAGCTCAACATCTGTGGGTGGCCTGTCCTTGGTGTGACCCGAGGGCTGGTGTCCAAGCTTTCTGGGGACTCTTAGGGACCAGCTAGGTGCTTTTCTGTCTCACTGGCACCCCTTCTCATTATTAGTTAATTGTTGAGGACCAGGGCCGCTTCTGACTCCTCTGTGGGTTTGCAGAAGCGCCCTGCCCATCAAAACGTACTCAAGTGTTTATGGAATTGGATCTTCCAGAGAGAGAAAGAGAGGGAAAGTGCATTTGCTAACTATTTGCTATGGAGACCGAGGGAAGTTTTCATAGGGTTCTAAGGTACTCCATCACAAATAATAGCAACAGAAGCTGGAGAGATGTTTCCTCCAGTAAAGTGCTTACCGTATAAGCAGGAAGACTTGAGTCTGATTTCCCAGCACCCACGGAAACCACAAGTGTGCGCTGAAGAGGCAGACACTGAAAAACCCTTGGGCTTGCTGGCCAGCTCTTCTAGCAAAATTGGTGAGTTCCAGGTTCAGTGAGACATGCTGTCTCAAAAAATAAGGTGGAGAGCTAGAAAGATGGCTTAGCAGTTAAGGCACTTGCCTGTGAAGCCCAAGGACCTAGGTTTGATTCCCCAGTACCCAAGTAAGCCAGCTGCACAAGGTGGTGCATGCATCATCAGGAGTTCGTTTGCAGTGACGGGAGGCCCTGGCACACCCATTCTCTCTCCCTGTCTCTGTTTCTCTCTAGTAAATAAAAGTAAAAACGAAGATGAAAAAAAAAATAAGGTGGAGAGAAACTGAAAAAAACCCACCTCACTTAACATCAAACTCTGGACTCCACAAACACATACACACACACACACATACACACATGCATGCCACACTCACTGGGAGTGGGCTTAAGGAATGATTGTTCGGGACAGCATAAACTTGAAGCATTATGAAGGCGTCTGGGTTATGATCCTGGTATATTGTCTATACTTACGGAAGTTTCCAATAAAAAGTTAAAAAACAAATGAAAAATTATTGAGTCAATAGAGACTAATAACTATAGGTCTACAACTACCAAAAGCAAGTACATTAAAAAAAACAATTGAGAGGAAAATAGGGCTATGAACTACACTCGAGCACAGGAAGGTTGGATGAGGGCTGGAGATATGGCTTAGTGGATAAGGCACTTGTCTGCAAAGCCAAAGGACCCAGGTTCGATTCCCTAGTACCCACATAAGCCAGATACACAAAGTGGCACATGCATCTGGAGTTCGTTTGCAGTGGTTGGAGGCCCTGGTGTGCCCATTCTCTCTTTCTTTCTCTCTTTGCCTCTCTCTCTCTCAAATAAATAAAATTTTTTAATAAAAAAGAAAGGCTGGATAAATGGATCACCCAGTGTCTCACAGCTGAGCAGGGGGATAAATTCATCTTCTGACCCCTCAGCCAGTATTTAACTAAGTCACCGAGCAGTCTTGTGTCCAAGAGATCCAGAGCCCCATGCCAGTGACAAAGATGGAAGGAGAGGACAGTGTTAACTGTGAGGGAACATCTCGGCCCTACCTGGCCTTGGAAAAAATAAAGGATTATTTATCAACCTTTGGCAATGGGCACTGCTTAGCATGTGGTTGCTTCAGTTGTGGGAGGTAAATCAGAGATTTATAACCTCATAGTCGCTGTCGTCCTCAGGAGGACTCTTTAAGACGGGACAGGAACCACAGCCAGCTCCAGATGTGAGCGTTGATTGATTGGAATGGAGCATAACTGACTCAACTGCACCACGGCGCCCGATCTACTTTCAGTACTTTCTCCAGCCGCCCCAAGAGCTGGGTGACTGGCCAGAAGTGGGGGCTGCAGGACCATGCAGTGACCAGCCTGTTTCACCCGGCTTTCCTCACAGATCTTCTGGCAATTGGCTTGGCAATTTGGCTGCAAGAGTCAAGGTGGCCATGTGTCTTCAGTCATAAGATATAATCCCTTGTTGCTCTCTCTGCAAACCCACAAGATAATTTCACGAGACATCAGCCCGCCATTGAGTCCCGGGAAAGCTTATTCACTAAGAGAGAGATGTGTGATGACTTGCTTGGGGGCAGCCCAGACTCAGCCGTCAGATCCCTGCTCCGCCAACCAGCAAGATCCCCTGCAGCTAATCTGCTGACTGGATCTGTAGTCGTGTGGCAAATTGGGAAGCCAGAGCAGAGCCAGATTGGCGGGATGTGATTGCCCACTCATTAGTGCATCAACGCACGAGAAGACCTCCCAAGAGCATCACTTGAATACTGGCTAGACCCTCTCAGTCCCAGCAACACTCAGGCAGCGAACTTTGTGTGTGAGAAAGTCAAGGAACTGGGGCTGGAGAGATGGCTTAGCGGATAAGGTGCTGGCTTGCAAAGCCAAAGGACCCAGGTTCGATTCCCCAGGATCCATATAAGCCAGATGCACAAGGTGGTGCATATGTCTGGAGTTCGTTTGCAGTGGCTAGAGGCTCTGACACATCCATTCTCTCTCTCTCTCTATCTATCTCTCTCTCCCTCTTTCTCTCTGTAAAATAAATAAATAAAAATAAACTTCAAAAAAGATATATATATATATATATATATATATATATATATATATATATATATATGGAGGGGCTTAGACAGGGTGGAACCTCAAAGTGAAAAGGAAAGAGGATTGGCTGAAAAGAGAAAGAAAACAAGGGCTGGAGAAATGGCTTAATGGTTAAGGCACTTGCCTGAGAAGCCTAAGGACTCGTGTTGGACTCTCCAGGTCCCACGTAAGCCACATGCACAGTGACGCAAGCATGCAGGCCGCACATGCAAACAGAGGGTCACAAATGGCTGGAGTTCAATGACAGTGGCTGGAGGCCCTGACACGCCAACTCTCTCTCCCTGTCTCTCTTTCTCTTTCTCTCTCTCTCTCTCTCTCTCTGTCTCTCACTCTCTCTCTCTCTCACACACACAAATAAATGAATAAATAAATAAATAATAAATAAAGTATTTTTAAAAATTAAATTAAAAAAATCAAATTGAATACATCTTTGGGATTGGTGCAGATGGAGTAAGCAAATGCCATTGTTGACCAAGAACGCTATTTCAGAAGGGAACAATGAAAAAGATCTGAAGGCCTGAGGGCTGCAGTTTTGGAACTCTGCAACATGTTTCGTTTTGCTTTGGCTACCCCTTATCCTCCGTGTAAGGATTTCAGTCAAGGTGTGACCCAGGCTAGCTTCCCTTCCGAGGCCATCAAAGACAGTACAGGTTATAGAACGATTGCTTACTCTGTAGCACATTACACCAAAACTCACTGGCTGAAACGATAATGATGTATTTCTTTTTCCCAATGTGGTGGATTGGGTACAGAGTTAGTACTTTGGGTGTGCCAGGCCCCGCCGGCGGGGGCAGGTAGTGCCCAGGAAGGACCAGGCCTGCTGGTTCCTCCCGGGGTTGAGGGGATGATGAGCCTCGGACGACCCAGACCTCTCCTGGCCACCGGAGGAAAACCACACTGAGTCGGGCGTGTTTTCGAAGCAGGATCACACAAAAGACTCGCTTTATTGCTATGAGCAGTTGCCTATATCATGTTGGGGATGAAGGCGGGGATTTTAGGATGGGGGAAAGGTAAGGGCCAGTAGTATACTGTGACTATTGAAATGGTAATTACAATTGCCATGCAGAGGTGGCAGGCCAGAAGCCATTAGGCGCCTTGCTGAGTCCTAGCTGGCCAGAGACAGCTCGCCAAACTTTAGCTAGACTCAGGAAGTTCCACTAGGCCTCATGCCTGGGCCTTTCAGAGCCCAACAAGGGTACTGAGTTAGCACTGGACTAAACAGCCCTCCTCTGTGAGGTGCTGACTTAGCACTTGACTAAACAGTGAGGCATTGGCTGGAGTCATTGACTTTAGTCATTAGTTGCATTGAACAGCAGATTGACTTAGCTAGAAGGTTCAAGAAGGCTTTGGTCACATACCTTAACATCCCCCTAAGTTGCTCTTTCATTTCCCACATAGTCACTCCTCCTATGACAGTCTAGCCTGTGATTTTTGCCGAATAGATGGATGGATGGATAGATAGATAGATAGATAGATAGATAGATAGATAGATAGATAGATAGACAGATAGATGGATAGACAGGCTATAAAGAGAAGGTGTGGTGGTTTGATTCAGGTGACTCCCATAAATGCATGTATTTGGAATACTTGATTCCCAGCTGATGGAAATTTGAGAACTGGAACATTGTTGTACATGTGTTTTGGGGGACAGCTGTACGGGTGTTACAGCCAGTGTCCCCTTGCCAGTGTTGGGCACACTCTCCTGCTGCTGTGGTCCACCTGATGTTGGCCAGGGGGTGATGTCCAGCCTCTGCTCATGCCACACTTTCCCCTGCTGTTGTGGACTTTCCCCTGAGCGCATCCCGGGCTCAGGGGGAAATGGACTCCTCTCTTGACGGGTGGGCACAAGGGGCACAAGGCATAGGAGCAGACGATGGTTCACGTGCTTGGGGACCCCACCCTACTCCATCACGCTCTGCATGTCACAGCGCTCTCATAAACTCTGTACGAGTGTCGCAGTCAGGCTCGCATTGCTGGCAGAAATCACAACCAAGAGCAATTTGTGGGACAAAGAGGTTTACTTTGGCTTACAGGCTCAGGGGAAGCTCCACACTGGCAGGGGAAGACGATGGCATGAGCAGAGGGTCGACATCTCCCCCTGGCCAACATAAGGTGGGCAATAGCAACAGGAGCTTTCTACAGCACAGTGTGCCTGCCATGATTTTCTGTCCACCCAAGGAACAGATCAACAAGACCAACCAATTTTGGACTGAAGCCTCCAAATCTGTGAAAGCTGATGATCCAGAACACTTTCCAGCAGCTAAGGCCAGTCTGGGACCTTCTCAGCATTTTCTCAGCCACATCACACAGCAGGTCCATCACCAGCATCTCTATGACAACAGCCACACAGCAGGTCCATCACCAGCGTCTCTATGACAACATCCACAAGGCAAGCCCGTCATCAGCATCCCCATGACAACATCCACACAGCACGCCCATCACCAGCCTCTCTATGACAACTCTCATCAAGGTGCATACGACACAGCGTGTTCAAAACGCTCCCTTATTCTAGGCTCAAGCTTCATTGCTGCTGTTCACTAACTGGATGATCTGGCTTAGTTTTTCCCCTATTGTTCCAAAATGTACAACATAATATTTCCTTCTTACAGGGTACAAGCAAGAATTAAACGAAAAAAATAAATGCAAATGAATGTAAATAGCATTTTATTTGCTGTAAAAACACTTCTGCTCTTTCTATTTCTTTCTATTACATATCTCTGCATATATGGTTGCCTATGAAAAAGAGAAGTCAAATGACCCACCTTAGACCTCTAAATTATATTATACAAGTTCTTGTGGTATAATGCATGAGCCTCCATGCTAAAATCTAAATATTATGTTTTTCTTCACAAGATTGCTAAAATGAACTGTATCATTCTCGTTTATAGGTGGCAAACCTAGGCATAATGAAGTTAGAAAGCCAGATTACTGTTTTCTAGGTGGAATACTACAGTACTTGGACTGGAATACAGGAGACCTGACTGTGGAGCTCATAAGCACTATTTCACAGCGTCCTGTACCTGAGGCCAATGACGACCATTGTCACTGACTGCACAGAAAAGCCCTTCCTAAATCACGAAGACCCCACAGTCACAGTAAGTGCATTGGTCAGGGAGGTTTTTGTTTTTGTCTTGGTTTTTGTTTTGTTGTTGTTGTTTTTCGAGGTAGGATCTCACTCTAGCTCAGGCTGACCTGAAATTCACTCTGTAGTCTCAGAGTGGCCTTGAACTCACGGCACTTCTCCTACCTCTGCCTCCCAAGCGCTGGGATTAAAGGCGTGCGCCACCACGCCCGGCTAGTGGAGGTTATTTATTGTAACAAGCAATTCTGCTAAACTTCCCTTCTCTCAATAGTCCAGAACCAGTAATGTATCCTGATTGAGTAGCTACCTCCAATCATCAACTCCATTATACATTTTCCATCTTTTATGAATTTTCTTTCTTATTTATTTATTTCCAAGCAGAGAGAATAAGAAGAGAGGCAGGGAAAGAGAGACACACACACACAGAGAAAGACAGAAAGGGAGGGAGGGATGACAAGAGGGAGGGACTGGGAGAATGGACACGCCAGGGTTTCCAGCCACTGCCAGCAAACTCCAGACGCATGTATTACCTTGTGTATCTGGTGATACGTGGTTCCTCAAAGCCTAACAACCCAGGTTCGATACCCCACTACCTATCTAAATCCAGGTGCATAAAATGGCACATACATCTGGAGTTCGTTTGCAGTGGCTACAGGCCCTGGCTCACCCATTCTGTCTCTCTCTCTCTCTCTCTCTCTCTCTCTCTCTCTCTCTCTCTGCTTGTAAATAAAAAAACAATACTTTTGAGAAGCCTAAACAAATGATTCGGACACCATAGAAACAATGCACAAAAATTATTTCGCTATATTAATTTCAAACTCCACCAACCGTTTCTACCTTTTAAATATTTTTTGTTTATTTTTATTTATTTATTTGAGAGTGACAGAGAGAGAAAGAGGCAGAGAGAGAGAGAGAGAGAATGGGAGCGCCAGGGCCTCCAGCCACTGCAAACAAACTCCAGACATGTGTGCCTCCTTGTGCATCTGGCTAACGTGGGTCCTGGGGAATCGAGCCTCGAACCGGGGTCCTTAGGCTTCCCAGGAAAGCGCTTAACTGCTAAGCCATCTCTCCAGCCCTGTTTCTACCTTTTGAAATGAGATTGGGCCAGGTGTGTTGATGCACACCTGTAATTCCAGCTAATTGGGAGGCTAAGCCAGGATGGTCTGAAGTTCCAGGTTGATCTTCACTGCATAGCAAGTGGAGGCCAACCTGGAGTATATGAGACCCTGTCTCAAAACACAACAAAGCAAATGGATAAGCCCAGCTTCACATAAACCACCAAAGGTAATGGAGAAAAGATGTATAGTAAAAGCCAAGATGAACTGCACGAGAAGCCAAGAGACCCTCACAGGACGCTGCTGCCACCTGGAGACCCCTTCCAAGGGTCTAGCAAAAAGTGTGGGTTCAAGGACCCAAGTAAGCCAGATGCACAAGGGGGTGCACGCGTCTGGGGTTCTTTTGCAGTGGCTAGAGGCCCTGGCACGCCCATTCTCTACCTCTCTCTCTCTCTCTCTCTCTCTCTCTCAAATAAGTAAACGAAAATAAAATTAAATTAAAAAAAACAATTAAAAAAATATGTTGGGCTCTGAAAGGCGCAGGCGTGAGGCCTAGTGGAACTTCCTGAGTCTAGCTAAAGTTTGGCGACCTGTCTCTGGCCAGCTAGGACTCAGCAAGACGCCTACTGGCTTCTGGCCTGCCACCTCCGCGTGGCAATTGTAATTACCATTTCAATAGTTACACTTTACTATTGGCCCTTACCTCGTCCCCCATCCTAAATCCCCGCCTTCGTCCCCAACATGATATAGGCAACTGCTCACAGCAATAAAGCGAGTTGTTTCTGCGAGTTCCTGCACTCAGTGTGGTTTTTCTCTGGTGGCCAGGAGAGGTCTGGGTCATCCAAGGCTCATCATCCTCCTCAACCCCTAGGGAGGAACCAGCAGGCCTGGTCCTTCCTCGGCACTACCTGCCTGACCGGGAAGGAGCCCTGCAAAAATATATATGGGTAAGAAATTCTCTGGGCTAAGCACCTCAGTGACTCACAAACGGCACTGCTGGGGACCAAAAATCTGCGCTCTTCCTTCGGATCCAAGACCCAGAGCCAAACTCGTACGATACGAGGAATGTGATACCACCCTAGGCCCATCAAGGACATCAAAGTGCTTCCTGAGGAGAAAGACAAACACTGTCTCAAATGCCAAACACTTCTGGGACCATTTCTTTCATTTTTCTCCTCTGTTTCACATCCTCGAAGCGAACCAAAGGCTTTTTTTTTTCTTATGAATCAGTTCTGATTCATGTCTTTGCTATTCTGTGATATGTATATATATATATATATATATATATATAATTTTTTTTTTTTGCTTTTCTTTTGGGTGATGTTTATCTACCTTCTATAATTTCCTGAAGTTTAGATTTTTCTCCACCAAGGGACTTAGTATAAAATGGCTTTAAAAAAACAAACAAACAAACAACAGACACTGCAAGCTTGTCCAGAGGGAAAGCCTTAGAATTTAAAGGATGTTGGATTTGCCATCTGCTCCATTCATAAGATAATAAAACTTCTGTGTCCAGGAGCCAAACATTTATGGTCCAGGGTAAGGTTTCTCATCCTGAGAGAAAGTATTCTACATCCTAGGGATTGCAACTGAGCATGGGCTTTTCTCTCTGTCGGAATGGGGCCATGAGGTGCAACATGTTGGGGTCACTCAGGGATTCATCAGACCAACACGAATACATTAATAAATAGAGGTGTTGATTTCTGACCAGGATTACACTTCAAGCCGGGAACTCGAGAATGCAGCCACCAGCTACAGCTGGTCAAGGCTCATAAGGACAAATTGCTACACAAGTCTACGTGACAGTGGTCACAAGGCAAAGAGATAAAAGGACAGGTTAGTGGATTCCTCATTCAAGCAGTTGGCCTTGGTATTCTGCACACTGTAGGGTTGGGGAGTGACCAAGAGCACGCACACCACTCTGAGGCAAAGATGAAACCTCTTCTTCAGGAAAGTTCCGAGCTGTCAGGGCTGACTCACATGAGAGAGGAGCACAGCCCACCTGATGTTCAGATAGTGGGCTTTCTAGGGCGTCTTCACGGGGGAAGGCTCTTTACAGCCATTTCAAATAGCCAGGGTGTGAGACCAGAACAGTGAACAGGCGACTCATGAATTAAGGGGACAGGAAACCATGGCCTGGGGGCATTGTTAGGCAAGGAAGGGGTAATAGCTGGCCGGTTTCTGGAGGAATGTGGATAAGTCTCTGTCACCATCTCGCTGTCCTTGGGAGCCTGTCCCCACCTAACACATACCAAAGGTAACATTTGCAGGGTTCCACATCCTGCATGCCACAGGTGCCATTTTTTCAAATTATTTATTTATTTGAGAGTGACAGAGAGAGAGGCAGATAGGGATAGATAGAGAATGGGTGCGCCAGGGCCTCCAGCCACTGCAAATGAACTCCAGACGCGTGTGCCCCCCTTGTGCATCTGGCTAACGTGAGTCCTGGGGAATCGAGCCTCGAACCGGGGTCCTTAGGCTTCACAGGCAAGAGCTTAACCGCTAAGCCATCTCTCCAGCCCCACGGGTAACATTTGCAAGACACTACATCCTGTACGCCATTGGTAACATTTCTTTATAACATTTCCTTAACCATCACATTCCCTTATCCATCGCAAGAGGGACCGCAGTCCTGCTCCCATATAAGATTTATATATAAGGGTTATAACTTTGGAGTTCTTCTCCTGTGACTCAAGAGACACTTCTCTGTCCGTATGCTCTGTTTGTTTTTGTTTGTTTGTTTCGGTTTGGGTTTTGTTTTGTTTTCGTTTCCGAGCAGGGTCTTACTACCACCCAAGATGACCCGGAGCTCACTCCGGAGTCCCAGGCTGGCCTGGAATTCACAGTACTCCTCCTCCTGAGCGGGTTAAAGTTATCTGCTTCACCACACCCAGCACTGCGCTGTGGTTTTAACAGGAATTATATTGAATCTGATGATCACTCTGGGGGTTTATTGTTATTTCAAGTGTTTCAGTCCATCAAATTAAAGGTCATGGAATTTACCTCGGTCTTTAACTGCTTTCAACAATATTTTGTTGTTTTCAGGATAGACAAATCTTGTCCTTCTTTGCTTTTAATTTATCCCCAGGAATTTTGTTTTCTGAGGCTACTGTTAAGTGTGACTTGCTTTTTTGAGTTGCTCATGGCCAGTATACAAAAATGTAACCAATTTTTTAAAGTATTTTTTTATTATTTTATCTTACTTATTAGAGAGACAAAGAGGCAGAGAGAGAGAGGAAAGAAAAAAAAAAAGAAGAGAGAGAATGGGCTTATCAGGGCTTCCAGCCACTACAAACAAACTCCAGATACATGTGCCACTTTGTGCATCTGGCTTTATGTGGGTACTGTGGAATTGAACCTGGGTCCTTTGGCTTTGCCGACAAGCGTCTTAACCCCCTAAGCCATCTCTCCATCCCTTTACATTGATTTTGAATCCCGCGGTGCTGTCGAAACAAAGGCTCTGTGTTACCACCACGTTAAAGAGCCCAGTTCCGAGAAAGCAGCAGAAAGTGACGGGGCAACTGTGTGGGGAGGGGCAGAGCCGACATACACTATGAGCTGTCAAGCTCGCCGCTCCTAAACGTCAGTGATGAGCAATCACACCGACTTATCCTCCCAGAAACCTTTTAACATCATGGGGCCTTTGAGCCACGGGAGGAAAGGTCGTTCGCTGGTCCGCGACCCGTCAGGTCCCATTTGCTACAGGGTCACCTCCCTCATTTCTCTACATCCTTAATAGGTAGGACTGATCTGCATTCCATGCTTAGGTACACCTGGGAACAACAGAGATCATGAAAACGCTCATGCCTTGAGTCCCACGCCAGAGAGATAGGCGGCTATGTGGACTAAACAGTAGCAGAAAAAGGGAAGCTGGTGTCATGACAGCGGGTGGGGTCTTAGCAAGATCCCCTAGACACAGATCCCGAGACAAATAATTTGGAAGGCGATTCCAAGAACCTTGGGCTTAAGTAAGAAAGCCAGACAGGGAAGAGGAGTCAACTTAGAGCCGCACTCAAGGCTCGAAGCAAGCGGCTGGTGCTCATTTGCTGGAGGTAGAGGATGGAGAGCCTGTCTGTTTGTCCCCCGGGGACTTGGTTAGAGGCTGCTGTTTGGGATATCAGCTGTCTGGTGTTCTGGCTGATCGTTAGCATAGGCCGATCATGCACGGGGTGAGAGAATTCCTCAAGAGAGTCATATAACACTGTTGAGGACAATCATGTGTGTGAGGGGTACCAAGAGCAGTTAAAAAAAAAAACAAACTGGGGCTTGTTTTCAAGACAAAGTTGAGCGGAAATTGTCAAGCCTGGTCATATGTACCGTAGGGGGTTTGGAAGGTTATGGAAGTGACTCACGGACGCAGATTGGGGGCCGGAAAAACTGGGGGTCTCACAGCATTGGTAGTCAGTCCCACGCTGCTGGGATGAACTTCCCAACAGACACAGTTTATGGGAGGAAAGGGATTTGTTGTAGGCTTGCTGATCCAAGGGGGAGGTTCCATCGGCGGTGGAAGAGGTTGGCCCACATTCATAAATCCAAACAAATAGAGAGACACAAGCAGCCACCAGGCACACGCAGGAGCCTACAGCAGCCAGAGCCCCAGAGCTCACTCTGCTCACCTGAGGCTGGAAATCAGACGCAGGAACACCTTAGGGCTGGATCTCAGGATCTGCCCACCAGTGGCGCCTCTTCCAGCCAGGCAGCTGGAAAGACGAGTTACAAGCTTTGTTTATTTATTTTGGTTTTCCAAGGTAGGGTCTTGCTCTAGTCCAGGCTGACCTGGAATTCACTATGTAGTCTCAGGGTGGCCTCGAACTCCTGGTGATCCTCCTTCCTCGGCCTCCTGAGTGCTGGGATTAAAGGTGTGCGCCACCACGCCCGGCTTCTTTATTTACTTTTGATAGACAAAGAAAGCGGCAGAGAGAGGAGAGAGAGAGAGAATGGCCACACCCAGGCCTTCAGCCACTACAAACTAACTCCAGACACGTGCACCCCCGTGTGTGACATTGCGTGCTTACATCACTGTATGTCTGTCTATGTGGGACGTGGAGATTCGAACATGAGTACTTAGACTTTGCAGGCAAGTGCCTTAACCACTAAGCCATCTTGCCAGCCCGTTACAAGCTTGTTAATAAGAACACCTGAGTCTATTGGGGGAACATTTGAACTACCACAGAGGGTAGGTGATGTCACTCATCTGGCTGTGGGGAAGGTGACCCAGGATTAACCAGAATTCTCGGTGTTTCAGAAGTTGGAAATGCAAATAGTCATTCTAAAATTCCTCGACGTCTTACTATGACCAAGTGTTTAACTTAAGAAGAGGAGCCTGCTAACTGAAAATAAATAAATAAACAAAAAAGGCTGTAGATTGGAAACAAACAGGCCACAGGCTGCTTGATGTGGAAGTGGAGCTGTGTGGGAAACATTTTGCAAGACTGTACGAGCCATGTGATAAACGAACTCAGTTTTGAGGCTTGGGAATGGGTGCTTTTGCTGGTTTTCAGTAGGAGATCAATAAACAATTCTGAATAGGAACAATCAAGCCATAAGAGCTCTACTAGGAAAAGACGAACTTGGTGATGAGTGAAGGACAGACAGGAAAATGGTTTCAGGAGAGGACAGACGGCGGGGGTAACTCAGGAGGCTAGCCCTGCATTTTATATATGAGATCGTGAAGGCTGGGTAAGATTCAGGTAGAAGTTTGAAATGGGCACTCAATGAGAAGTAGAGATGAGACAATGAAATACAGATACATATGCCCAAAAAAATACCCTCTTTTAAAAAAAAATTTTGTTTGTTTATTTATTTGAGAGTGACAGAGAGAGAAAGAGGCAGAGAGAGAGAGAGAGAATGGGTGCGCCAGGGCCTCCAGCCACTGCAAACGAGCTCCAGACGCGTGCGCCCCCTTGTGCATCTGGCTAACGTGGGTCCTGGGGAATCGAGCCTTGAACCGGGGTCCTTAGGCTTCACAGGCAAGTGCTTAACTGCTAAGCCATTTCTCCAGCCCTAAAATTACCCTCTTGATGGAAAAATAAAAACATTCAAGGGAACTTAGTCTCCCTGGAAGCTGGGTGAGAAAAAAAAAAAAAAAAACAAAATAAGAAGGGAACAAAGTGCTAACCAGCTTTGGTGCCCTGGTCCAGACATGTGCGTGGAAACGTGGGTCCCACCCACACACGTGTATCAAAATAACAATGAACAAGCGAGCTGGCATTGAGCGATGAGTCATGGGACCAAAGTGGACCAGTGAAAGAGAGAACTTACTCATGATGAGATGGTGAGGACAGAACCAGTGGGGCTGGAGCGATGGCTTAGCGGTTAAGGCGTTTGCCTCCAAAGCCAAAGGAAATCGGTTCGATTCTCCTGGACCCACATAAGCCAGATGCACAAGGTGGCACATGCATCTAGAGTTCGTTTGCAGTAACTGGAGGCCCTGGCACATTCTGTCTCTCTCTCTTTCTCTCTCTCTCTCACACACACTTTGCTTCTTTCCCTTTCTCAAATAAATAAATGAATAAATAAATAATTTTTTTTTTAAAAAATTCAGAATCAGTGAAACACTAGATTAGCTCTTGAAATTCAGAAAGACCAAAATGGTCAGGGCACAAGCAGATACGAAACATGTCCTCCGCAGCCTCTTTCTAGCTCCTCCCGGGTCCTCACCTCCGAAGCTTCAGATGCTGAAACTCCACCTGGGTTCAGGAGCAGCGCCCTAACCCTTGGCCATGCTCCCTTCCTCACCCCTCAGCCTGCTCTCCAAATCAACCTGGGCCTGACCTCCGCATTGGCCCATCCCATGATGGCTCTAGATCACAGGATGGCGCAGGTGGTGCAGGTCACGTGCCAGCCCACGCTCTCCCTCTCCACCCACAGTCCCCTGAGCCGCAGGGAATACAGTCTCATATGCTGCGGCCACATCAAATACCTCCGTCCTTCTGTCCCCTGACTCGGGGCTTTCTCCTGTGTTATAGGAGCGCGTGCAGTCCACACATGCTACCTTCTGTAGAATGTATGCATTGATACCCCCAAAGGAAAGCCCTTAACCAAGGAGGGATGGATGCCAGGGGGCAGGTCCACAGTTTTCAAAGGGCTATTCCTAGGGGTCTGTTCTCACACAGCCTTGGAGGATGTTGAAGCAGGGGGGGCCAAGCAGGTGCCAAGAGCAATAATTCTCTGTCTGGCACTTTTACTGCCTGGCCTGACTCTTCCCTCCTCACCTCTGGAAAACCATCCTCCAAACAAAATGCCAACACCAGAGTGCTTGTCTCAGGACGATCTGATCTGTGAAGGACTCAAAAAGACACCACCAATTCTATTCACCTCTAATTGTTGGGTTCTATTTTGAGAGCTTGCTGACTCCCCTGGACAGAGGTATCTTTTAATGTAAAAAACAAAACAAAAAAACAAAAACATGAAAGTACCATTGAAGATTTGGAATCCAATCATAGCCCCGTAAGAGAGGTGCTTTGAAATACATAACATTTATAGTTAGTCCTGAAACAACTACCTAAATACGTATTATGAGCCATAGCTCTCAGTGAAGACGTGAGGATGTCCTACCCTACTTAGATTTCCGACCACAGTGGAACAAACTTAAATTGAGGTTCCATGCCTGCACCAGCTGCTTTGTTCATTTGGTGAAAATATAATCTACCTTTTCCTCCATGGGTATTCAATTTTAATTGCAAATGATGATTGTGATAACGGCTGAGGAGAGCCGAAATTAGTGCCACTACATAGAAATGAGTGCCAATGCAGTTCAACCTGTTATGAACCAAAATAGTAAAGGCATATTCAGAAAAGTCTGTGAGCCTCACAACTGAATTCAGATAGGGGGGAAAAAGCAAACAAATTTCAGACACGTGTGCCACCTTGTGCGTCTGGCTTGACGCTGGTCCTGGGAATTGAAACTGGGTCCTTTGACTTTGCAGGCAAGCACCTTAACCGCTAAGCCATCTCTCCAGCCCAGGGATGTCTTCTATAGAACCATTGCCTGTTATTGGAGTAGAAATGAACCCCAGAGGGAATATAATTTGTCCAGGATCATACTAACACTACACTTTACTTACTACCTCGTTAAATGTTCTGAGAAGATGGCTTTTGGAGCCTTAGCTTGCCTGTCTCAGCCTCTTGCTTGATGGCTTTAGGTTAAATTCTAGCCATGTGGCTCTTAAGTTCCTTAACCTCACTAGACTTCCATTTTTTCATCTGAAAAAAATCTAAAAAAGTATCAATGTTAAATCGACAATAATGGTGTCTCCCGCAAGATCTGAAAATTGATGGAATAAGATTGTCACTGAAAAAGCCTGGTGCCCATAGCAAAGGAATTGGGGCGAAGTGGCAGAATCAGAATCAGAATCAGAACTCAGTTTGTCCACATGTCTTTCAGCTATGACATGCATCAGAAATGCAGCTGAGAGAGAGAGAGAGAGAGAGAGAGAGGGCAAGCATTCCTCTTAATGATGACCGTCTTGGGGACAGGGAGGTCCTATTGATGTATTACTGCCTTAACCCTCAGACTGCCCCTGTTCTACACCTTGTCTGTAATGCAATGTTTCTTGTATGAAAGTCTCAGAATTTCTGTTCCAGGGGGTCTTGGGGGTGAGGAGAGTCAATCTTTGCTGCATCTGAGTGCAAACTGAGACCCAGAGGAAACGGAAGGGATGGAAAGCGGAGGCTTGACTCCTTGGATATCTATACTCAGGAGATCTACGGGGCTCAAAAATCGAGAGCAAGCTGGCCTCTCTGATCCCAGCACTTGGAAGGCAGAGGTAGGAGAATTGCTGTGAGTTCCAGGCCAGCCTGGGACTACAGAGTGAAGTCCAGGTTATCCTGGGCTAGAGTGAGACCCTACCTCAAAAACAAAAACGAGCAAAAAAATAAATAAATAAAAAATAAAGCAGGTGGAGAGATTGGCTTAGTGGTTAAGGTACTTGCCCAGGAAACTTAAGGACCCAGGTTCGACCCTCTAGAACCCAGAGATGCTCATGGCAACACATGTGCATGTATCTGGAGTTCTGCTGGAAGTCTTGGACACCAACTCTCCCTCTCCTGCTCTCTCATTTAAAAAAAAAAGAAAAAGAGCTGGAGAGATGGTTTAGTGGTTAAGGCACTTGCCTGCAAAGCCAAAGGACCTAGGTTCAATTCCCCAGGACCCAAGTAAGCCAGATTCACAAGGGGGTGCATGTCTTGGGAGTCTGTTTGCAGCTACTGGAGGCCCTGGCATGCCCATTCTCTCTCTCTCTCTCTTTGCTTCTTTCTCTCAAATAAACAAAATTAAATATTAAAAAATATTTTAGGGCTGGAGAGATGGCTTAGTGGTTAAGCACTTGCCTATGAAGCCTAAGGAACCCGGTTCGAGGCTTGGTTCCCCAAGTCCCATGTTAGCCAGATGCACAAGGGGGCGCACGCGTCTGGAGTTCGTTTGCAGAGGCTGGAGGCCCTGGCGCGCCCATTCTCTCTCTCTCCCTCTGTCTGTCTTTCTCTCTGTGCCTGTCGCTCTCAAATAAATAAATAAATAAATAAAAATTAAAAAAAATATATTTTAAAAAATTTTTAAATTAAAAAACCCAAATCTAAAGCAATATTAAAGACCAAAAGTATTATACTACATTTTTTTTTAGTCACCTGTCAACAGCGAAATGACTGTTTTATTACTAATGGGCGACAAGCACGATCGCTGAGCCCGAAGAGCTGGAAGCGACAAAGAAGGCGGTCCTGTGGCAGTGGGGTTCTCATCCCGAGCTGACGTTCAGAGTTACCCAGCGGCTTCATGAGGCACCTGTCTTCGGCCTCCCCCCGAACCTCACTGCATCTAAAAGCCCTGGGGATGGAGTTTTCACCTCATTTTTAGACGCCCGAAGTGATTCTGATGTGGGTCCTGCTGTTCTAAAATTAGGACTCAAAAGTTGAGCAATCCTTGTACAGACGGAACAATGCCAGTTCATATAAAAAGGAATCTTGAATCTGTATTTCTGTGTGTGTGTGTGTGTGTGTGTGTGTGTGTGTGCGCCACAATGTGTGTGTAGAAGTCAGAGGATAATCCTGGAGGGTCTTTCCTCTTTCCACCTTCTCTTTTTAAGATTTATTTATTTTATTTTATTTTGAATTTATTTGAAAGAGGGAGGCACATAGACACTGAAAGCAGAGAGAATGAGCATGCCAGAGCCTCCAGCTGCTGCAAACCAACTCCAGAAGCATGTGCCCACCTTGTTCATCTGGCTTGCATGGGTCCTGGGGAATTGAACCTGGGTCCTTTGGCTTTGCAGGCAAGTGCCTCAACCAGTAAGCCATCTGTCTTAGAGACAGGGTCTCTGTTGTTGTTTTGCCACTTAGTGTGCACCAGTCTAGCAGACCCAGAACATTCTCTACTCTCCTGGCTCCTCCTCCCAAGGCTGTAGGTGTCCCGGGAACCCCGGTGCACACACTGCCTTGCATCTGGCTTCACGCGGGTGCTTGGGAATTGAACTCAAGCTGGCAGGTTTGCAAGCAAGCAGTGCCTTTAACTGCTGAGCCAATCTCCCCAGTGCCTGAATCTCTGTTAGTTTCATAATATTGTTGCAACAAATTATCATAAGCTTAATGTGCACAAGTGTATTATGTTGCAATTCTATATGTCAGAAGTCCCATTTGGGTCTTCCAAGGTTAAAGTCAAGGTGTTTGCTGTGTTGCTATGGAGACTCTAGGAAAAAGTATGTTATTTTTTTTTTCCCCAGCTTCTGGGGGGCCACCTGGATTCCGTGCCTCATACTCCGTTTCTCCATCTTCAAAGCCAGCAGCATCGACTTCTCAAAGCTTGCTATCTTTCTGCTTCCAGCATCACATTTCTTTCTGAGAGTCCTCTCAAGAGCCTCGTAATTACATGGAATGCATCCAGAAGCCCTAGATAATTTTTAAAACTTGGAGTCCTTAATTTCATCACACTTTCAAAGTCTCTTTCATCATGAATTGTATTCATAAGTTCTATAAGTTAGGACGTGGGTATTTGGGGGACGGTGCATTATTCTGTTTAAGAAACGGAGAGATGACAGTCAGAGTAATCTATGTGAGATCACCTTCAGCTGTGTAAAGAGACACATTTTTGAAAACTGTCTAGACACTGAGACTGTGGCTCAGAAAAAAAGCATAGATATTTCAGGCAAGAGTCCCACGTTGACTCTTTTCCTGCAATACTCTGGTTTGTTTCGTTGTCGCTTTGGCGTTTTGGTTTGAGGGTGGAGGCTGTTTGTTTGTTTGCAATATCCTTTTCTCTTAAAGCCTGTGACTCCTCTCTTACTCTCAATAAAACATTAGTTTCTTTGCAGGCTACTTGTGAGGAAGGGTTTTGATGTATTTTATAGCCAGTAGAATTTTTTTAAATTTTCAAATTTTTGTTTATTTATTTGAGAGCTACAGACAGAGAGAGAAAGAGGCAGAAAGAGGGAGAGAGAGAATGGGCGCGCCAGGGCCTCCAGCCACTGCAAACGAACTCCAGACGCGTGTGCCCCCTTGTGCATCTGGCTAACGTGGGTCCTGGGGAACCGAGACTCGAACCGGGTCCTTAGGCTTCACAGGCAAGTACTTAACTGCTAAGCCATCTCTCCAGCCCTAGCCAGTAGATTTAGAGGCAGTACTTGGTTTTCCTCAAGTAAAACATTATTTATAATTTGTTTTTAAAAGAGAGAGAAGAAAGAAAGTCCCTAATTATATTGAAGCCACTCATTTCTTTCCTTTGCTGGACACAGGCTGACCTGCTGTAGCTGAAATCCTTTTCAAAAAGATGGAAACACACACACACACACATATATGTATATATATATATATAATATATATATATATATATTATTTATTTATAAAATTTTTATTTATTTGAGAGAGGGATAGAGAGAGAGATGGAGGGAGGGAGACAGAGAATGGGCACTCTAGGGCCTTCAGCCACTGTAAATGAACTCCAGATGCATGTACCATCTTGTACATTTGGTTTACGTGGGTCCTGGGGAATCGAACCTGAGTCCTTTTGGCTTTGCAGGCAAATGCTGTTACCACTAAACCATCTCTCCAGCCCAGATCAACTTTTATTCCCTCTCTCTTTCTCTCTCTCTCTCTCAATCTCTCTCACTCATCACCCATAGGAATAAAACCACAAAGAAACAGGTGTCATGACACAAAGCTTTTTGCCAGAAGCTTTTCGGAATGAATGTTTTGCTATCTCTGCGGCTTCCAATCACCCCAGGAGGACGAGGGGCGTCTCTACCTCCTGGGGTTCCACGTTGCACGGCGGTGGCAATCGGAGAGGATGCTTTGATGGGTTACACACGGTTTTCAGCAGCTGACCCAGACGTGACATGGCCACTTCCTGAGTATATTGATACGTGTTTCTATTATTTGCTTATTTGCGCCTCCAGAAACAATTCTTTTTTGTTGTCGTTGGACTGTAAACAACGTTGCAAGGCCCCTGTATTAAATCATAATTATTTACCCATGCAGTTCACGCGCCTTTGTCCCTGAGGAATCTAGTGACGTGAACTTACAGGAACATCAGGGTATTTCTCACCCAACAGTTTCCTGTTATTGATAGGCTTTTGTTTAGTTTCGATCTTGTTTTTTTTTTTTTTTTTTTTCACTCATTCGGTTTCTCAAGGGAAAAACAAGCAGGCACGTGACAATGATCACAGTCATTGCTGGCCTTAGGCAATTCATCATAGCTGCTACCAAGTACCATGGCGTGTCCAGAAGATGGCATTCTACAGCGCTGCTCCCCCTCCTTCAGCCCCTTTCATTATTATTAATTTTTTTTGAGGAAGAGGCAGAGAGAGAGAGAGAAATGGGTGCAATGGGTGCACCAGAGCCTTTCCGATGCTGTAAACAATCTCCCAACGCATGTGGCCTCCTGCTGCGTCTGGCTATAGGTGGCATCTGGAGGATTTGAACAGGAGTTCTTAGCAAGTGCCTTAACCGCTAAGCCATCTCTCCAGCCCCTTTTCTTTCATTCTTTTTGTTTCTTTGTTTTTCGAGGTAAGGGTCTCACTCTAGCTCAGGCTGACCTGAGTAGTCTCAGGGTGGCTTTGAACTCACGGCGATCCTCCCACCTCGGCCTCCCGGGTGCTGGGATTAAAGGTGCGTGCCACCACGCCAGTCCTCCCTTTTCATTCTTTCTATCGCCTCTTTTGTGTTGCTCCTTGAGCCTTGGAAGGGATGATACAGATGGGCCCATTTAGGACTGAGCGCCCAGTAGCTACTGATTCTCAGCACTTTGACAGGCTATGAGTCTCTGAAATTGCTTCTTACTGAAGAAAGTTTCTCCAAACAAAGCTGAGAGCAGCCCTAATCAATGGGCATCAACACGAACATTTAAAAGACAGTTTGGGGCTGGAGAGATGGCTCAGCGGTTAAGGCGCTGGCCTGAAAAGCCTAGTGACCAGGGGTTTGATTCCCCAGTACCCACATAAAGCCAGATGCACAAGGCGGTTTATGGTCTAGTGTTCGTTTGCAGTGGCTGGGGGCCCTGGGGCACCCATTCATTCCCCGCTCTGTCCTTGACTGGCCCGTTCTCTGTCTCTCTTTCTCTCTCAAAATAAATAAATAGGGCTGGAGAGATGGCTTAGCAGTTAAGCACTTGCCTGTGAAGCCTAAGGACCCCGGTTCGAGGCTCGATTCCCCAGGACCCACGTTAGCCAGATGCACAAGGGGGCGCACGCATCTGGAGTTCATTTGCGGTGGCTGGAGAGCCTGATGCGCCCATTTTCTCTCTCTCACTCTCTGCCTCTTCCTCCCTCTCTCAAATAATAAATAAATAAACAAGATGCTTTAAAAATAAATAAATATAATTAATATAATAAAAGGCAGTTTGAGAGACTCAACATGCTCTTTAACAAAACAGCAGCAGTTGCTTCACCCTCAGGGCGATCACCCTCCCCAGCCTCCGGCTTTTGACCAAGTTTACAGTACCAGAAAACGGTTCCCTCCGGGGGGAGTAGACCTCAAATCCAACTGGAAAGGAGCGGATCGCCTTATAACAGCCACTGCACCGTGGGGCTTTTTAGTATTTAAAGGGCTACAGATGTTGGGGATATGGATGGGGAAGAAGGACACTCTACGTTGGTGAAACGCAGAGAGTAAAAGCATGGGTGACAGCGTGATGGGCTTTTAGGACTCGCGGAAGAGCCACAGGAGCTGGAAGGCGGAGCTGTGCAGAGGGAAGGCAGGCAGGCACTCTGCCAAGGCCCGGGAGGTGAAGCCGAGAGTTTGACCCGGGAAGAGTGGAATCTCCTCCGCTCCAAGCAGCCAGGACAAGGGAGGCATTTGGAAACGGGGTGTGGTCAGCACCCGAACTTTCCAGTCCTTGGCCAACATTCCAAACCATAAGCACATGTCAGTCCAGGTCCAGAAAGCGGTGGATGTCCATTGGGGGGGGGGGGGAGATATCATTATGTGTTGGACTTTTGTTTAGTCTCCTGTTTACAAAGCTAATTGTTTAAACGAGGGTGCCTGGCTCAATAATATATTGGAATACATACAAGTAGCATTTGTTTGTAATCCAGTTTCCTGATGGGAATGGCAAGACTCGTGAAATGAAAACATGTGCATGTCTGAAGGGCCTGGGCCACACCGTTGCTCTTACAGAATGAAAAGGTTACAAAGTAAATTTAGTAATTGTCCAAAATGCAGAGTTCTTTGCTTAGATTTCATTCTTTGGCGATCACATTTATTCTCAATTATTTCTGAATTCTTTGTAGGGAAAATTTGATTATGTACACAAAGTTGAAAATTATAAAGGGAAATTTTATTTTATTTACTTATTTATTAGAGAGAGAGAGAGAGAGAGAGAGAGAGAGAGAGAATGGATGCGCCAGGGCCTCCAGCCAGTGAAAATGAACTCCAGATGCATGTGCCACCTTGTGCATCGGGCTTCACCTGGGTCCTGGGGCATTGAACCTGGGTCCTTAGTCTTCATGGGCAAGTGCCTTAACCACTTAGCCATCTCTCCAGCCCCAAGGGTCAGATTTTTTTTTTAACCTAATTAATTAATTAATTTTAGGGAAGGGATTTTATCCAGCCTGGAAGAAACACCTGAGTTCTGTTTTCCCAACCATTTAGGTGTTGAGGAATCTATGCCTGGCAAGACTATGCAAAGGTTACCCAGAATGCCTAGGAACGTTCAAGCACTTCAACTTTCCTCTCTGTCTCACCCTATCGCTGCCTCACAGGAAGGCCTATTGAACAGACCTGTCATGCACAAGCCTAGTGAGTAAAAAGGCAAAACTTTCGGCCCCAAAATTAAAGCAGAAAGTCACATTTTAATTTTGTCTATACATCAATTTCATTGAAGAAAATGAAGCTGATGCATTTTAATATAGAAAATACTCGATGATTTTCCTCTTTCATATTTTGGTAGTTGAGATAAATTCTTAACTCAGGTGATACTCTTTCATTGTTATACAACTAACATCAAAGACCTTTTTTAGGGCTGGAGAGATGGCTTAGCGGTTAAGCGCTTGCCTGTGAAGCCTAAGGACCCCGGTTCGAGGCTCGATTCCCCAGGTCCCACGTTAGCCAGATGCACAAGGGGGCGCATGCATCTGGAGTTCGTTTGCAGAGGCTGGAAGTCCTGGCATGCCCATTCTCTCTCTCCCTCTATCTGTCTTTCTCTCTGTGTCTGTTGCTCTCAAATAAATAAATAATTTTTTTTAAAAAGACCTTTTCTATATTTTATTTTTATTTATTTGTTTGAGAGAGGGAAAGAGGGAGAGAAAGAGAGAGAGAGAGAGTGACCAGGGCTTCTAGTCACTGCAAATGAACTCCAGATGTATGCGCCACCTTGTGCAGCTGGCTTACATGGGTCCTGGGAAATAGAACTGAGGTCCTTTGGCTTTGAAGGTAAGCACATTAACTGCTAAGCCATCTCTCCAGGCCCCATTTTTCTCTTTCAAAAATATTTTTATTTATTTGAAAGCAGGAGAGAGAGAGAAGAGACAGGCGAGAGAGAGAACAGGTGCGCCAGGACCTCCAGGTGCTGCAAATGAACTCCAGACACATGCGCCACTTTGTGCATCTGGCTTACGTGGGTGCTGGAGAATCAAACCCAGGTTGTTAAGGCTTTGAAGATAAATGCCTTCACTGCGGAGCCTTCTCTCCAGCCCCACAAAGACATTTTTTTTAATTAATTAATTATTTATTTTTTATTATTTATTTATTTTATTTATTTTATTATTATTTTATTTATTATTTTTTTATTTTTTTATTTTTATGTGGACTCCCAACTGTTACTGCAAAAGCAGTAGGAGAAAAAATGTTAGAGTTGAAAGTGGTTTTAGACTTAAGAGCAGTAGGATTTGATAATTAATTAGATGTGAAGAGTGAGGGCTGGAGAGATTGCCTAGTGGTTAAGCGCTTGCCTGTGAAGCCTAAGGACCCCGGTTCGAGGCTTGATTCCCCAGGACCCATGTAAGCCAGATGTACAGGGGGGTGCACGCATCAGGAATTCATCTGCAGTGGCTGGAAGCCCTGGTGCATCCATTCTCTCTCTCTCTCTGCCTCTTTCTCTGTCTGTTGCTCTCAAATAAATAAATAAAAATAAACCAAAAAAAAAAAATAAAAATAAAAGAGTGAGACACCGAGATGATTGGCTTGGAAAGGAAGATTTAAAATTCTACTCGGCTCTATTAAAGATTCCTTTATGTTGAGGATACGGATTTAGACATCTACTATAGGTCATACAACTGAGTCAGTCTATTCTCAACACAAAAGCAGTTTGTCAAGCGTGGTGGCGCATGCCTTTAATCCCAGCACTCAGGAGGCAGAAGTAGGAGGATCGCTGTGAGTTCAAAGCCACCCTGAGACTACATAGTGAATTCCAGGCCTGAGCTAGAGTGAGACCCTACCTTGAAAAACAACAACAACAACAAAATCAGATGTAGTGACTTGGAGCTGGGGAGATGGCTCAGTTGTTAAGGCACTTACCTGCAAAGCCAAATGACACAGGTTTAATTCCCCAGCACACATGTGAAGCCAGATGCATAAAGTGGCGCATGCATCTAGAAGCCCTGGTGCTCCCTTTTTCTTGCTCTCTCCTTGGAAATAAATAGATTTTAAATAGATTTCATATATATATATATATATATATATATATATATATAGTTATTCGAGGTAGAGTCTCACTTTAGCTCAAGCTGACTTGGAATTCTCTATGTAGTCTCAGGGTGGCCTCGAACTCACAGTGATCCTCCTACCTCTGCCTCCCGAGTGCTGGGATTAAAGGCGTGAGCTACCACGCCCGGCCTTAAAATATTTTTTGTAAAAAGAATAGTGGGCTGGAGAGATGGCTTAGTGGTTAAGAAACTTGTCTGTGAAGCCAAAGGACCCACGTTCAATTCCCCAGGACCCACGTAAGCCAGATGCACAAGGGGGCACATGCATCTGGAGTTCGTTTGCAGTGGCTGGAGGCCCTAGCACACCCATTCTCTCTGTGTCTGCCTCCCCCACCCTCTCTCTCTCTCTCCTTGCAAATAAATATATAAATAAAAATTTTAAAAGGGGGCTGGAGAGATGGCTTAGTGATTAAGTGCTTGCCTATGAAGCCTAAGGACCCCGGTTTGAGGCTTAATTCCCCAGGACTCACGTTAGCCAGATGCACAAGGGGGCGCACGCATCTGGAGTTCGTTTGCATTGGCTGGAGGCCCTGACACACCTATTCTCTCTCTCTCTCTCTCTCTCTTTCTCTTTCTCTCTGCCTCTTTGTCTGTCGCTGTCAAATAAATAAAAATAAATAACAACAAAAAAAACTAAAAAAAATTTTTAAAGAACTAGTGATTTTTATAGATAGAATAATTAAGAGTAATTATAGTATGAAGCAAATTGTGTACTTGCTGGTAAAGAAAAGGAAAGGATGTGTTACATCTTTGCATTATAAATGTGCATTATAAATGAGGAGGTTAGGAGACAAGAGGCTCTGGTATCTATGGTTTGTACCCAATGTCACAAAGCATCCCAGAATGACCATAAAACAGGTGTCCTATGTTCATTTTTTATTTATTTGAGAGCAACAGACAGAGAGAGAAAGAGGCAGATAGGGAGAGGGAGAGAGAATGGACTCGCCAAGGCTTGCCTCCAGCCACTGCAAACAAACTCCAGCCACGTGCGTCCCCTTGTGCATCTGGCTAACGTGGGTCCTGGGGAATCGAGCTGAGCTTCGAACCAGGGTTCTTAGGCTTCGCAGGCAAGCGCTTAACTGCTAAGCCATCTCTCCAGCCCTCAGCTCACTCTTAATGCTCTCTTCCACCTGCTGTGCTAAGAACACGGTGTCCAAGGTGCTCTCCCGTCCTTTCCCCTTCACCGTGAAGCTACCCTTAGGACCATAAGCTGAAATAAAGTCTTTCCTCCCGCCCGCTGCTTTCAGACGAGTGTTTTGTCCCAGGAATGCATCGCTAACTACATGATTTTGCAAGAGGCCTATGTGCCTGCAGTCTCTTCTGCTTTGTGGGTGAACCCAGACATAAAATTAGCTCCTTCTCCGAGTGACCCCACTAGTGAACCCTCACTCACACTTGGGACAGAAGATTTTGGGGCTTCTTGAAGGTGATGAAGGACTCCTTTGCTGTGGTGCAGGAGTACAGACAACTGTAAATTAAATGGCACGTCTTGCTATCCTTGGAAAAGTCCCCTGGCTAACTCATGGGAGAGGGGTTTGGGGGTTCATGTCCATTTATCCTTAGCCGGGCCTTGCGTCTTGCCACCTTGTTCATTCATTTCTTCTCCTTTGTCTCATCTTTCCCGCCCTACCCAGTCAAGGTTAATTACTGACATCATCATTTCCAACATGCGTCCATATTGTCCTCCAACGGACCTAGAAACTTCCACGCTCATGGGCATTGTGTAAGCAGAGACTGCTCACTTAGAGCACAGAATGTGGGATGTAGGGAGCTTCTCAGACAGCCAGATCAGCAGCCTGCTGTCGCTGAACCGGTGTGGGGTGACACCCCTCTCCTTCCCCTAGGGAAACAAATAAATCTCTTTCCTTCTTCATCTAGGAGTTTTCTCCTTCTGAGAGCCCTGCAAGCTGTGGGATGCCATTGTCTTCTCACTGATGGCTTCTTCCCCCACGGGAAATGCTGTTGTCAGATGGTACAGGGGCAAGAGTTCGTTCCACACCACTACTCCCGTTTACGATGTCTTACTACCTCCCCTTCCAAGCCAAGTTCACATCGGAGCGTGTGGGAGAAATCCTCCAGCGCAGACGGGCCAGTGCTCATGCTGAATGCCAGGACATCCATAGGCTCAGCAAGAGGAAAACCCGTCTCCAGGAAGCAACGTGCACCGGCTGTGGAATGAAGAAATGGCGCGCCACACTCTTCCAACTGCCTTTGCCTGTTTGTGCTGCTATAACAAAATACCTGAAGCTGGGAAATTTTTATGAAGACTAGAAATTTGCCCCAAAACAAAACATGCTTAAAAAGTCAGCATATCTGGTCTCTGCAGAAGCCTGTCCGCTGCTTTTGAAATGGGCCATTATTGTATCTTCATATATCAGAGCTGAGCACCGTCCTCCCTTAGAGGGCAGAAGAGCTCTCATGGCTTAATCAAAGCCCTCCCTCAACACGGAGTCTTCCCTTCCAACATGGGAATTGTTAATGTGTGCGCACGTGTTTGTGTGTGTCCAGGTCCATGTGCATATATGTTCACATGCACATAGAGGCCAGAGGACCACCTTGGGTATCATTTCACAGGAACACCATCAACCCTCTTAAAAATAGGGTTTGGGGCTGAAAGGATGGCTTAGCAGTTAAGGCATTTGCCTGCGAAGCCAAAGGACCCAGGTTCGATTCCCCAGGGCCCACATGAGCCAGATGCACAAGGAGGCACACGCACCTGGAGTTCAGTTGCAGTAGCTGGAAGCCCTGGCGTCCCCATTCTCTCTCTGAGTGTCTCTCCTCTCTCTATCTCTCTCTGCTTGCAAATAAATGAACAAGATACAGTAATAAAGATAGGGTCCGTCATTGGCCTGGAGGTCACTACTTAGGCTAGACTGACTGTCCAGGGAACCACCTGTTTCCGCCTCCCAGAGCGAGGGCTCCAAGTGTGAACAGCTGCACCGGGCACCACATGAGCTCTGCAGATCCCTCAGGACCTCGTGCGTGCACTTTACACACTGAGCTGTGTTCCCAGCACCCCACACCCAGCAGAAAAAATTTGAGGAGACACAAACATTTGAATAGTAGGACCAGTAAAGTCCCTCCTTTCAAAAAATCAAATGTTAGAATCAGACAAAAGAAAGTGATTTTTAAAAAATATTTTATTTATTTATTTGAGAGAGAGAAAGAAGGAGAGAGAGAGAGAGAGAGAGAGAGAGAGAATGGGCACACCAGGGCCTCCAGCCACTGAAAATGAACTCCAGATGCGTGCACCAACTGTGCATCTGGCTTATGTGGGTCCTGGACAATCGAACCCGGGTCCTTTGGCTTTGCAGGCAAACGCCTTAAGCACTAAGCAATCTCTCTAGCCCTTAATTGAATTTTTACAATATCTATTTATACTGATTTCTCCTCTTTCCTACTCCTAACCCGAATCCTCTGCCTTTCTCCTAGACTGTATCTTCTGTTTGCTGAAAGGGCGCACATCCTACGTGCCTGTGAGCTCTCACAGTGCAAATACAGGGCAGCAAACTGTGGACGTATGAGGTGAGTGGATAGTCCAGTGATTTAAAAAAAAAAATGGTTCTTGGGGCTGGAGAGAGAGCCTAGCGGTTAAGCGCTGGCCTGTGAAGCCTAAGGACCCCTGGAGAGATGGCTTAGCAGTTAAGGTGTTTGCCTGCAAAGTCAAAGGACCCAGGTTCCATTCCCCAGGACCCACGTAAACCAGATGCACAAGGTGATGCATGCATCTGGAGTTTGTTTGCAGTGGCTGGAGGCCCTGGTGCACCCATTCTCTCTCTCTCTCTCTTTCCCTCCCTCCCTTCCTCCCTCCCTCTTTCTCACGGTCTGTCTGTTGCTCTCAAATAAATAAAAACAAAAAGTTAAAAATGGTTCTTGATTTTCACTAAGTTAACCCACATGCTATATAGAAGGCAGGTGCTACATACTGTGTTTGAAAACGCAACACCAGGGGCCGGAGAGATGGCTCAGCTGTTAAAGGCGCCTGCTTGCAAAGCCCGATGGCCTCAGTTTGATTCTCCAGGACCCACATAAAGCCAGATGCACAAGGTAGCGCATCCATCTGGAGTTCATTTACAGTGTCAGGATGCCCTGACATGCCCATTCTCTCTCTCTCTCTCTCTTCTTCTGTTGGTCAATCTCTCTCAAATAAATAAATAAAATATTTTTTTAAAGAAACCTTTTAAGTGCAACATCAGATCCGTATCCAACACCTCTTGTGAGTTACCTCAAATCTTACGCACCTCTCCTTGTTTCAGCCACAGCGGAGGAGGCTGGGACTTGGGCACACTTCATGATTGCTCCCCCACAGTGGTGCCAGGAGCATCTCCCCTCTGGCCCTGTGGCTTCTCTAATTCTGTAACACAATGGGAGCTTCAATAACCTGAAACCGTGGGACAGCGTACTGGCGGGGCGTGTTCCTTAAGGAGGAGGAGAGCTGTGGATAAGTGCTTTGATCTGGGTCCTTCCAGGAGCGGCGTTATGAAAGTCTGTTTCAGAGGGCTTTTAACCTCGGGTGG
Source organism: Jaculus jaculus (assembly GCF_020740685.1). Taxonomy (NCBI): domain Eukaryota; kingdom Metazoa; phylum Chordata; class Mammalia; order Rodentia; family Dipodidae; genus Jaculus; species Jaculus jaculus. The sequence goes on along the minus strand of NC_059121.1, from coordinate 22,778,006 downwards.
AGCGTCAGACACTCCAAAATGTGGCCTATGCGATTACCCATTCTAACAGCATATTTTCTTGGTTCCATTTGCTTCTTCCATTCCCTCTACTTCCTGGAATTACTCCCTAATAAATAAATACCTGCATGGGTGACTTTGTCTCACAATGTAGGGTACTACACTGATTGCCAGACAATACAGTATGCCAAATGGTTGCTTCTTTTTTAATATTTCATTTTATTTTATTTATTATTAGAGAGAGAAGGAGGCAGATAAAGAGAGAACTGGATGTACCAGGGCCTCCAGCCACTGCGTGCGCCCCCTTGTGCAGCTGGCTTTCATGGGTCCTGGGGAATCGAACCTGGGTCCTTTGGTTTTGCAGGCCAGCACCTTAAGCCTCCAGATGTTTCATTTTATGATAAGAATTTTGCTGCCCCTCAGTGAGTAGCAGTATTCTGACAGGCCTCTGAAATTAGTATTGCTTCTGCCAACTTCATTCCTCAGATTTGAGCCAATGGTCACAACCCAGTAAAAGCTAAGTAATTCAGAGACAATATTGACAAAGGACATCATCTCCTACCTGCGAACGATCTCTTCTTTCTATATTGTGACCCAAAGAGCATTATATATGCTGCTATTGGTATGGAGGAGGGAAGTGCAGAGGTACTTTAATTATCACTATAAGTGTGGGAGGGGAGCTTCTGTGATGTGGGGTGTGTACAATGTATGCACGTGTGTGTGCAGATGCGTGCACCCTGTGTGCAAATGCTCTGTTCTGTTGCCACTTATCTACCTATTTCCTTGGAGTGGAGTCTCTCAGTCAACAGAGAGCTACCTTTTTCTTTTTTAAGCTGGTTTTTGTGGTCAGCAAGCTCCAGGAATTTTCCTGGGGTCCCAGACGTGTGTGGCTATTCACACATGTGCTGGGAGCCAAACTCGGGGGTCTCAGGCCCCCTTGGGCTGTCATGTTACACCGCCTGCGTTCTTAACTGATGAACAATTCATTGCCCTGACCCCCATGCGAAATCTTGTAAAGGATACATAAGTATCATGAAAAGTACATGAAATTTAGTTGGAAAGGAGGGATAAACCCTCCTTTAATCCCAGCACTTGGGAGGGCGAGGTAGGAGGATTGCTGTGAGTTCAAGGCCAGCTTGAGACTATCTAGTGATATCGCAAATTCCAGGTTAACCTGTGCTAGAATCAGATTCTACCTCAAAAACAAAAAAGAAAAAAGGAAAGAAAGAACAGAGGGATAAGGTGGCTACACCCATTTAGTTTACAAATATTTAGAAGATAGGAAATTATAGACCCTGAACCTAAAAAAATAAATGTCTAACTAAATGGAAATGGTATTTAGTCTGATTTAATCATTCATCATATACATGTTTCAAATTATGATGCTATAACCCATAACAATGAATAATAATGTGCCAATTAAAAAATAAAAGCTTTTAAGATACAAATATGCAAATATTATTTTCCAATTTTGCCCAGTATACATTTTTTCTATTCTTTCATTTTCAATCTTTTAATATTTTTTTGCTTTAAGTTATCTTTGAAAAGCAATGAGATTTACGTCTGTGTCATCTTATCTAATAACTTTTACTTTTTGATGGAGTAAGGGAGAATCCATTTACATTTATTATAATTACTGGGATAATTTCAATGGTTCTTTTCATTTTTTTTGTTTGTTTTTATTTATTTATTTGAGAGTGACAGAGAGAGAAAGAGGCAGAGAGAGAGAGAGAGAAAGAGAGAGAATAGGCACACCAGGGCCTCTGGTCCCTGCAAACGAACTCCAGATGTATGTGCCACATTGTGTATCTGGCTTACGTGGGTCCTGGGGAATCAAGCCCTGAACTGGGGTCCTTAGGCTTCACAGGCAAGTGCTTAACACCTAAGCCATCTCTCCAGCCCTCCATTCACTATTTTTTTTTTTTTTTTTGGTTTTTCGAGGTAGGGTCTCACTCTGGTCCAGGCTGACCTGGAATTAACTCTGTAGTCTCAGGGTGGCCTTGAACTCACAGTGATCCTCCTACCTCTGTCTCCCGAGTGCTGGGATTAAAGGCGTGCGCCACCACGCCCGGCTCCATTCACTATTTTTAAAAAGGTTTGCTATTCCTAAATTTCATGTAAGAAAAAAACAATTTTAAAAGAAGTCACTTTTCTTTATTTTGTTTTAAGTTGAGCTTTTAAGTTATTGGCTATAGTTTTATTTCTGTGATTATTCTTACTTATATTTTAAGAACTAATTGATTTATTCTTTTTTAAATTTTTTATTGACAACTTCCATAATTAAGACAATCAACCATGGTAATCTCTCCCAAACTTTCCCCTTGAAATTCCACTCTCCATCATATCCCTTCCCCCTCTCAATCAGTCTCTTTTTTATTTTGATGTCATTATCTTTTCCTCCTCTTATGATGGCCTTGTGTAGGTAGTGTCAGGCACTGTGAAGTCCTGTGTCTGGAGAAGAACGTTGTAAGGAGTCCCACCCTTCCTTTGGCTCTTACATTTTTTTTGCCACCTCTTCTGCAATGAACACAAACCCATGGAAGGTGTGATAGAGATGTTTCAGTGCTGAGCACTCCTCTGTCACTTCTTCTCAGCACCATGTGATGCCTTGAGTCATCCCAAGGTTGATTTATTCTGAGTAAGTCTAAAGTTATTTGTGCTCCTTCAGAAGAAATTAAAAACCTGAACTATTCTTTCAATATTATTTATTATAATATTACCACCACAGTGTAGCTTTACTTCTGAAAACATACATATACACACAATCAGACAATTAATGGCCATTTTATATCAATTTGGGGGGTAGGCATGTGGTATATCAAGTGTGTAGATTTGTATGCCCTGTGCACACATAGGTGGGGGCCAGAGGATGACATTGAAAAGAGGGTACCACGTGTCCTCTGTCATTTTCCTATGAGAGAGTCTCTCACTTAACCTGGAAATCAGGTCATTTTTCAACTAGACCGGCTGACCAGTGAGACCTCTTTGCTCTGTCCACCTCAGCACTGGGATAACAGGCATGTATGGCCATGCCCAGCTCTTTATGTAGCTCTTGGGAACCAAACTCAAGTCCTCATGGGTGGGTAACTCTTACCCACTGAGCCATCTCTCCAATCTAATTCATCAAAAAAAAATTGTGGGGTGGGGGGTTGAGGTAGGGTCTCACTCTAGCCCAGGCTGACCTGGAACTCACTATGTAGTCTCAGGGTGACCTCAAACTCACCGTGATCCTCCTACCTCTGCTTCCTGAGTGCTGGGATTAGAGGTGTGCACCACCACACAAGGCCAAATTTATCAAACATTAATAAAAGTTATCAACATTAAAAAATAGATTTCTGTTATTTGCAGTTATGTCTTTATTTTCATGTTTTGTTTTTCTTTACTGTGTTTTAACTTTTTCTAATACTGTCATTCCTTGGCACAACTCTACTGGGGAAAATTAAAAGCACTCAAAAGTAATGGGAAAAGCGTTTTGTTTATGTTAACAGCTGATGTCAAACATTTTGAAAGTCTGCTTTCTGGGCGGCAGAGATGGCTTAGTGGCTAAGGCACTTGCCTGCAAGACCAAAGGACGAGAGTTCAATGCCCCAGTACCCACATAAGCCAGATGCACATGGCGCTGCCTGTATCTGGAGTTCATTTGCAATGGCTAGAAGTCCTGACATGCCCTTTCTCTCTCTCCTCTCTCTTTCTCAAATAAATAAATAAAAATGAAAATATTTTTAATTATCTTAAAGAAATTCTACTTCCTTTTATTTTTCTATTTTACATTTCTACAGAGGTTTTAAAACACTCCAAAGCAGATCAAATTTGGAGTCAATGGCACCTATTTCTCTCTCTCTCTCTCTCTCTCTCTCTCTCTCTCTCTCTGTGTGTGTGTGTGTGTGTGTGTGTGTGTGTGTGTGTGCGCGCGCGCGCATGTAGGGGCCAGAGGACAACCTCAGGTGTGGCTCCTCAGAAATACCATCCTTTTTTTTATGATAAGGTAACTTTCCAGTGAGGCTCACCGTCTAACCAGCAAGCCATAGAACACGTCTACCACCACCTCCTCAGCACTGGGGTTACACGGTTGTGATGTCACATGGGGGATTGTGATGTCACAGTGGAGCATTCTGACATTACAAAAGGGTACTGTGCTATAACTATAGGGAATTACGCTTTCACCTTGCTGAACTGTGCTGACTCGTTCTGTCATTGTGAGGTCGTAGACAGCCATCGTGGTGTCAAAGTCAGATATACTGGTGTTAGAGCAAGGCGTTATGATGACCAGCTGTGTATTTACTGTCACGGTGCAGCGTCAGGATTGAACTCTGGGTGCTTTGACGTCCTATTTGGGCTGTGTGATGTCACATGTGGGCATTTTGATGTCAGTGTGAAGCATTGAAATATTACAGTAGGACTTTTTTTAACTTTTTAAAAATTTTATTTATTTATTTGAGAGCAACAGACAGAAAGAGATAAAGGCAGAGAGAGAGAGAGAGAGAGAGAATGGGCACACCAGGGCCTCTATCCACTGCAAATGAACTCCAGATGCATGCGCCCCCTTGTTCATGGTTTACCTGTGTCCTGGGGAGTGGAGCCTCGGGCCAGGGTCCTTAGACTTCACAAGCCTGTGCTCAACCACTAGGCCATCTCTCCAGCCCTACAGTCGGTCATTTTGGTCCCATATATTTTAATGTGAGAGTAGGTTTATTGCAGTGTCATAGTTGGGTATTGCGATGTCACTGTGGGAATGTGACGTCAGAGTGTGGCGTTGTGATATCACAGTTGGGTACTGTCAGGTCGCAATGGGCATTGTGATGTCACAAGCACGGACCTTGTATGACCCGTCACGTCTTAACCACGTCTGAAACAGAACTTGTCTTATGCCATGCTTAGTCACCAGCCAGTATCTTTCCCAAACATCCAAACTATCCGATTGATCACCAAATTCTGTTGATTCGACCTCCTATCTTTTAAATATTTTAAAATTTTATTGCCTTATTTTTTAAAAAAATATTTTATTCTTATTTATTTATTTGACAGCAAAAGAGGGAGATGGAGAGAGAATGGGTGCATCAGGGCCTCCAGCCACTGCAAAGGAACCCCAGACGCATGCGCCACCTTGTGCATCTGGCTAATGTGGTCCTGGGGAATTGAACCAGGGTCCTTTGGCTTTGCAGGCAAATGCCTTAACCGCTAAGCCATCCCTCCAGCCCTTATTAACTTATTTATTTTATGAGAGAGAGAATGAATGGGCACACCAGGGCCTCTAGTCACTGCGAATGAACTCCAGGCTCATGTACCACCTTGTGCCTCTGGCTTTAAATGGGTACTTCAGAATTGAACCCAGGTTATTAGGCTTTGCAGGCAAGTGCCTTAACTGCCAAGCCATCTCTCTAGCCCTCTTTTAAATATATTTCAAAGGGCTGGAGAGATGGCTTAGCCTTTAAGGCACTTGCCCACAAAGCCTAAGGACCCAGGTTCGATTCCCCAGAACCCACATAAGCCAGATGCACAAGGTGGCACAATCATCTGGAGTTCATTTGCAGTGGCTGGAGGCCCTGGTGCACCCATTCTCTCTCTTTCTCCCCCTCTCTCTCTAACAAATAAATTAATTAAAATATTTTTTAAAGGCTGGAGAGATGGCTTAGCAGTTAAGCGCTTGCCTGTGAAGCCAAAGGACCCTGGTTCGAGGCTCGATTCTCCAGGACCCACGTTAGCCAGATGCAAAAGGGGGCGCACGCATCTGGAGTCCGTTTGCAGTGGCTGAAGGCCCTGGCGCGCCCATTCTCTCTTTCTCTCTCTCTCTCTCACTCCCTCTTTCTCTGTCTGTCACTCTCAAATAAATAAATAAAAATGAACAAAAAATTAAAAAATAAATAAATAAAATATTTTTTAAGGTTTTTTAAAAACTAAAAAGTTATATGTTTTAAGGTACGGTAGTCTTCAAAGCTGGTCACCTTGCTTTCTTTCCATCCTTCTTCCTTTGTGTAGATAATTACCACCACCATCCATCCTTAGCTTCTGCCTCTTTGCTACAGAAGAAAGCCGTCACCCTTCATACAGCACCAACAAAGCTCCCCATGTACCCTCATCTTACGAATCTCCAAGCCTTCCAGCCTCCCGCGCCCTGGACCTGCCTTGTTTCTGACCAGACCCCTAAGCGTTCAGCCCGGTTCACCCCCTCAGCGCTGTCTGAATCCCCAGTCGATCTGCCCTGCACTCACCCACACTCAGAGCTGTCACCGCTCCAGTGTCCCCTGTACCACTGGCTGTCTGGCTCCTGAACTGTGAGCTTCCCTTTTGTCATCTTTGTAGACCCAGTATATGGTTCACAAACGTCAGTAACTTTACTGAATGAATACGTTAGTTAAAATGCAACTTTTTTTTTTTTTTTGAGGTATCCTAGGCTGACCTGGGATTCACTCTGTAGTCTCAGGGTGGCCTCGAACTCATGGAGATCCTCCCACCTCTGCTTCCCGAGTGCTCGGATTAAAGGCATGTACCACCATGCCCGGCTCTTTATTTGTTTTTAATATATTTATATTTTTTAGTATTTATTTGAGAGGAGGAGAGAGAAAGAAGCAGATAGAGAACGGGTGCCACTGCAAATGAACTCCAGATGCATGCGCCCCTCGTGCATCTGGCTTATACGGGCCCTGGGGAGTTGAACCTGAGTCCTTTGGCTTTGTAGGCAAATGCCTTAACCACTAAGCTATCTCTCCAGCCCAAGACATCTTATTAAAAAAAAAAAAAGCTGGGCATGGTGGCACACGCCTTTAATCCTAGCACTCGGGAGGCAGAGGTAGGAGGATCACCATGAGTTCGAGGCCACCCTGAGACTACAGAGTGATTTCCAGGTCAGCCAGAGCCAGAGTGAGACTCTACCTCGAAAAAGACAAAAACAAAAACAAAAACAGAGCAGGATTGACCAATACAGAGTCCCTTGATTTATTTATAACTAAGCACTTATTTCTCTTGTAATCTGTATGAAACACAGAGTAGATTCATGAAGGATACAGGGCAACCTTCCATGTCTTTAAGTTATTTATTTACTTATGAGAGACAGAAGCAGACACAGAGAGAGTATGGGCACACAGAGCTTAGGACCACTGCAAGTGAACTCCAGATGCATGTGCCACTTTGTGCGTCTGGCAATATGTGGGCGCTGGGGAATAGAACCTGCGTCCTTAGGTGTTGCAGGCAAGTGAGCACCTTAACTGCAGAGCCATCTCACCAGCCCCCCTTCCCTGTCTTTAAGGAATTTACATTCCGCTTGAGCTGACAATGCATGCAAAGAACACGTGAAGGCAAATCTTCAACCAATTTCACTATCTTAAAAATCTGCTCTATTTTCACACCCTAGACACTTTGTGCAGTAGTTTGAATAGATGGCCCCGCAATATATTCAGTGTTTTATTAGTTTGTAGTTTGCATCTGCAGCCACCTGGCTGGAGGCCGTGTCACTGGGAGGATCTTAAGGTGTGGTGGTGGGTTTGAGATTTCAATCTAAAAGACATGCAAAGTGTGCCTAGCTGGAGTTCCTGAAGTGTGCTGTGCTGTGTGGCTTTTGGCTTGGGGTTTCTCCCCCCCCCCCCCCTTTGGTCCTTTAAAAACAGGCCAGCTTCTTCTGCCATGATGGAACTTCCCCTGGATCTGTAAGCTTCAGTAAATCCCTTCCTCCATAACTGTGCCTGGTCTGGAAGTTCATCTCAGCAAACCTGAAGCTGTCTGCTACACTTTGGACAGCCCATCTAGGGTTTCTTTTACTTGGGCCAAAATTAAATTTAAGCAGTCTTGATGGGACTGTGACGCCTTTTCTCTGGTTCCTGTCTATTGTTCCCCAAAAGCCCATGAGCATAGTGGTAAGCTATTGAAATACCCAGGAGATGCGCAACCCTGAAAAATGTTTATTTTTTATTTTGTATTTTTTTATTGTACATAAATAGCAAAAAGCAATAGATTCCTTGGCCATTTTCCAACCATCTCGAGTGTTGCCTTTTAAATATGAAAAGTTATTTCCGCCTTGCCTTTTTTCTCCTTCAGATTAATAAAAAAAAAAAAAAAACCCAAGGACTTGAGCTCTGATGAACCCCTTACATAATTTCCTTTTAGCACCCCTCCCCCGCAAATTCAAGGCACCACATCTCATTTCCATCTTGATTTTTTTCCCCAGAAATATTTTTATCTTTTTTATAATTTATCCACACATAAATAAGAGGCCTGCTCCCTGGAGATAGGAATCTTGGGTTAGCAAAAGACATTTTCTGGTGGTTTAGTGAAGACTGTGAAAGAAGGGCCATGACACAAATAAATTATCAAGGTAGTTCCTCCCAGCAGATGCACTACACCACGGTCCCCCATTCCAGACACAAGAGCTGCAGAAAAGGCACTCGCTCCAGCCAATTGATCCCCATAAGGACAGCTGTTGTAGACCCATGGTTACTATCACAGACCGGGTTCCATGGGACACTGACCACTTCACAAAGAAAGGCCCGTGTTAGGTCTGGTCCCAAACCAAAGGTTTGCCCTCATGACCAGGATGCTATTGGGAGGTGGTGGAACCCTTAATAAGTGGGGCCCAGGAGGGAGGAGTTGGATCACTGAAGATGTGTCCTTGAAGGGTTGAAGGGGAATACCAGATCCCCAGTGTCTGTTTCTCTCTCTCTCTCTCTCTCTCTCTCTCTCTCTCTCTCTTTCTCTTCCTCCTCCTCTTCTTTTTTTAAAAATATTTTTATTTATTTATTTTATTTATTTGCAGAGAGAGAATGGGCACACCAAGGCCTCCGGCAGCTGCAAACAAACTCCAGACACATGCGCCACTTGGTGCAACTGGCTTACGTGGGTCCCGGGGAATTGAACCTGGGTCCTTTGGCTTTGTAGCCAAGCACCTTAACCATTAAGCCATCTCTCCAGGTCTCTTCTTTTTTTTTTTTCTAGGCACTTTGATGTGAACAGGCCTCCTCCACCATGCATTCCTGCCGAGATGTAAAGTACCGTAACAATCCCAAAACACTATGTCCAGGACACTGTGAGGGAGAAAAATCCGTTTAAGCCGATGTCGCGGTTACATTCCCATTGATGGCACAAGCACCCAAGCAAGGAAGAAAGCTGCTGATTTTGGCTTACAGTCTCGAGGGGAAGGTCCTTGATGGTGGGGGAAAATGAGGCATGAGCAGAGGCTGGACATCACTCCCTGGCCAACACCAGGTGGACAACAGCAGTAGGAGAGTGTGTCAAACACTGGCAAGGGGAAGCTGGTTATGACACCCATAAACCTGCCCCCAAACAACACACCTCCTCCAGGAGGCTCCAATTCTCAAATTGCAATCAGCTGGGGTGGGGGGAGGATCAAGCATTCAGGACAGCTTTCCAAGCCGGGGCAAGGGGACTGAGCCTTTAGACTCCCAAGTTTGGATGCCAGCAGGCTATCCTAAAAGCAGAAGCAATCCTAAAAGGGACACCCGAGGACATCTGTCCAGTGGCAGCACTCCCAGCAAATGGATGAGTAAATTCCTTCCTTCCAGAAAGGGTCTCTTGGAAGAGTAGGGAGCCTCCGCCAAAGGACACCACCACATGTTAATTCTCTCTCTCTCTCTCTCATTTTTGGTTTTTCAAGGTAAGGTCTCACTCTGGTCCAGGCTGACCTGGAATTAACTCTGTAGTCTCAGGGTGGCCTTGAACTCATGGCCATCCTCTTATCTCTGCCTCCCAAGTGCTGGGATTAAAGGCGTGCGCCACCACGCCCAGATATGTTAATTCTTTTCAACACAGGACAGCTTCACATCAAACTTGCTCACCACTGAGCGAGTACCCGAACCCACCACGGGGGTCACTGCTCACAGAAACCAGGCTGCTTAGAGGAACTTGACCTGCAAAGTCAAACTAAATAAATCTCAACGTAAGTCTCGGAAGCCAAGGAGAAATGAAATTCGAATCCCACGTCCATTGGGAAGAAAAAAAACAGATTCTGTGGAAAGTGCGGAATACTCACTTTTCTGGCTAGGAAGTAAAAAGAGGAGACATTCCAAGAAAGAGCCCAAGGCTGACCAGAGTAGCTGAAGGACCAGGAAGGGCTTCTGCCATCTGCTCACTGAGTTGGGTGAAGCTCAGCATCAAATTGGGGCAGCAGCCGAGAGACCAAAGGGAGCGGGGGGTGTGTGTGGCTGGGGGGGGGAGGGGAATACAAGTTGAGGTATTCATGGGATGGCATAATGTTGGGTTGACCTTGAAAGGAAGAAGGTGAGTGAAAAAGGGTAGGTGTGTGATGCCAGCAAGATGAATGAAATTCCAAAGGGAACTCTCCCCCCACGAAAACTCCCCAGGACTGATGTCCCCATGTATCCACCAGAGGACGTCTTCAAGGATCTGGCTCTGGGTCTGCTTTGCAGAGGGCACACCTTCTCCCAGGTTCCAAGGATCCCTGAAGGCTGAGGCTCTTCCTTGCACAAAGACGTGGGCGAGAGGCTCTGCCCTTCCTCTTCACACGCTTCGTGAGAGGCTCTCTTTCTTTGCTCAGTAGACTCTAGCGAACACAGGACCGCGCTCTTGGTGGTGGGAAGATAGCCTTCCCCAGGAAAGGCTCTCAGGTCTTACAAAATAAAGGTTGGGGCCGGGAGAGAGATGGCTCAGTGATGAAGGCACCTGCCTGCAAAGACCCAGAGTTCGATTCGCCAATGCCCACGTAAAGCAGGATGCACAAAGTAGCAGAATGCATCTGGAGTTTGCAGCGGCAAGAGGCCTTGGTGTGTCCATTCTCTTTCTCCCTCCTTGTAAAATAAATAAATAATAATAAACACATTTTGGGCCTCAGAGATTGCTTAGTGGTTACAGCACTTGCCTGCAAAGCCTAGGGATCCAGGTTGGATTCCCCCAGTACCCTTGTAAACCAGATGAACAAGGTGGTGTGTGCATCTGGAGTTTGTTTGCGGTAGCTAGAGGGTTTGGTGTGCTCATTCTCTTCCCTCTCTCTCTCTCTCAATATATATGCAGGGCAGGGCTGGAGAGATTGCTTAATGGTTAAGACACTTGCCTGTGAAGCCTAAGGACCCATGTTTGACTCTCCAGATCCCAGGTAAGCCAGATGCACAAAGGTGAGGCCAGTGCAAGGTGGCACGTGCCCACTAGGTGGCGCAAGCGTCTGGAGTGCAATCACAGTGGCTGAGGCCCTGGCACACCAAATCTCTCTCTCTCTCTGAAATAAAAAGAAATATATATATATATGATTGGGCATAATGTCTTTTGGATCTTACAAGATAATTTTTTTTTCTTTTTTTAAGGGAAGAAGGGTTTGATACGGTCCAGGTGTGATGGGCTTATTTTCTCTGCCAATTAAAGAATTAAAGGGCAGGGAAGTGTTTGAAAGAACAAAGTTGATTTTAAAATAAGAGGTAAAGAAAGCAGTGAGAACAAAATCCTCTGGGAGGAGGAGCTTCTGGAGCTGGAAAATCCCCAGCCCCAGTGGAAACGAAACTTGTATTGCCCACCCAGCTGGAGTCTATGAGTGGTCATCTTGAATGAAGGAGAAGCCGTGATTGGTCTGTGATGCATCATCCACTCCTGCGGCAGATGCCAGAGAGCCGGCCAAACCAGCCTCCAGCAGGAAAATTCATCCAGGCCAGGAGGAAGTGGAGTCACCCTTTGTGCCATCTTGGGTTAAACTATAGCCACCTGGGCTGGAGGGATGGCTTAGCAGTTAAGGCATTTGCCTGCAAATCCAAAGGACCCAGGTTCAATTCCCCAGGCCCCATGATAGCCAGATGCACAAGGTGGCACATGTGTCTGGAGTTCAGTGGCTAGAGGGCCTGGTGCGCCCATTCTCTCTCTCCTCCCAAATAAATAAGTTTATTTTTAGTTTATAGGACAGTTTCAACTGAATTCATACTACCTCCATGCCATCATGAAGCTGACCAAGAAATGGTTTGTACATTCCATTTTTTTTTTTTATCTAAATGGTTTTTATATTGGGTTTGTCACCTTGTCACTGGAATAGATTGAATTTTTTTGAAGGATGAATAGGTTAGCCTGGGATCAGACAGGACGTTTCTCTCAAACACTTGTACCAGTGCGTCCAGAGGCTTGTGCTGGTACAGATGAAAAAGTCACGTAGGGCTGGGCGGCAAGGACCGCAGACACAAGGCAGTGCTTATTGCTGGTCAAAGGGCTGAAAAGTCCAAACATGAGACACTGCTGGCTGTGAGATGTGGTTCTGCCACACTCTTCTGCCCATGCTCCAAAATGACCATGTCCTTCCTTTCTTCCTTCCTTCCTTCCCTCCCTCCCTCCCTTCTTCCCTTCCTTCTTTCCTTCTTTCCCATCCCTTCCTCCCTCCTTTCTTTTATTCCTCCCTTTCTCTTTCCTTCCTTCCTTCCCATTCCCTCCCTACCTCCTTCCTTTTCTCCTTCCCTTCTTCCTTTCCTTCCTTTCTTCCTCCTCCCTCCCTCCCTCTCTTCTTTCCTTCCTTTCTTCTCTCTCCTTCCCTCTCTTCCCTCCCTCCCTCCTTTCTTCCTTCCCTCCCTTTCTCCTTCCCTTCCTCCCCTCCTTCTCTCCTTCCCTTCCTTCCCCCCTTCCTCCCTTCCTCCCTCTTCCCTTCCTTCCTTCTTTCTCATCCCCTCCTCCCTCCTTTCTTTTATTCCTCCCTTCCTCTTTCCTTCCTTCCTTCCTTCCCATTCCCTCCCTCCCTCCTTCCTTTTCTCCTTCCCTCCTTCCTTTTCTTCCTTTCTTCCTCCTCCCTCCCTCCCTCTCTTCTTTCCTTCCTTCCTTACTCTCTCTTTCCCTCCCTTCCCTCCCACCCTTCCTCCTTTCTTCCTTCCCTCCCTTTCTCCTTCCCTTCCTCCCTCCTTCCTTCCTTCCTTCCCTCCTTCTCTCCTTCCCTCCCTCCCCCCCTTCCTGCCAGGGGCGATGGCTCATGGGTAAAAAATAAAGGCTTGTTGCAGGAGCATGAGTAACTGTACCCATATAGAAGCTGGATGTGGTGGCCACACGCCTGTAACCCCAACACTGGGTGAACAGGTAGAACTCCCAAGTCTCCCTGGCTAGCTACTCCAGCCATGTCAGTGAGCTTGGGATTCAGTGAGAGACCCTTCCTCCCCCTCCACCCCCGCGAAATAAACTGGAAAGCAATTGAGGGATACACCTGATGTTGACCTCTGTCATTCACATGCACACAACATACATATACATATGTCCTACATATGCATGCATGCACTCACACCAAACACACATATGCATACACACACACACGGTTTTTACTTTATTGTATTTATCTATTTGCAAGCAGAGAGAGATAGAAGACAGAAAGAATGGGCGCACCAGGGCCTCCAGCCACTGCAAACAAACTCGAGATGCATGAACCACTTTGTGCATCTGGCTTTACGTAGGTACTGGGGAATCAAACTCGGATCATTAGGCTTTGCAGGCAAGCATCTTAACTGCCGAGCCATCTCTCCAGCCCCCACAAATAAACTTTTACATAGCACGTACCTCACTCATGGAGTTGTGAAGAAAATGAATCTATGCAAAGCACTTGGAGTTTTTGCAGATCATATATTCAGTACATGTAACTATTATTATAGCAATTGAATTTTATTATTTGTTACTATTTTTTGTGCTTCTGGAGATCGAGCCTAGAGCCTAATCCATGCTAGGCAAGCCCTCCACTAATGAGCTACTTACCAAGCACTATTATGAGTACTAATATTGTTAAGCAGAGGAAGAGCATTGATAGGAAGGGGAAGAAACCCAGTAGGAAGAGGGTAACAGGCTGGGAGATGGCTCAGCAATCAAAGGTGCTTGCTTGCAAAACCTGCCGGCCTGGGCTCTATTCCCCAGTACCCACATAAAGCCAGGTGTGCCAAGTCGTACGTGCATCGGGAATTCATTTGCAACAGCAAGAGGCTCAGGCATGCCTATTCTTTCCTTCTTTCCCTCTCTGTCTCATAAATAAATATTTTCATTTTTTAAAAAATATTTTATATTTATTCATTTGAGGGAGGGTAAGAGGCAGAGAGAGAGAGAGAGAGAGACAGAGAGAATGGGCACACCAGGGCTTCTAGCCACTGCAAACGAACTCCAGATGCATGTGCCACCTTGTGCATCTGGCTTACATGGTCCTGGGGTATTGTACCAAGGTCCTTAGGCTTTGCAGACAAGTACCTTAACCACTAAGCCATCTCTCCAGCCTAATAACTTTTTTTAAAGAACGTACTACTAGCCAGGCATAATGGTGCATGCCTTTAATCCCAGCACTCTAGAGACAGAGGTAGGAGGATTGCCATGAGTTCGAGGCCACCCTGAGACTACATAGTGAATTTCAGGTCAGCCTGGGCTAGAGGAAGCCCTACCTCAAAAAAAAAATACAAAAACAAACAAAAATAAGAAGGTAATGACAGAGACAATGGGCAAGAGAAAAGACATGGCTACCACCCCAATTTTCATGGGGCCAGGCATGTATGTTCTAAGCTTTCTGTATGCTTACAACGCTAACCTATCTGTCCTTTTTTTCTTATTTATTTATTTATTTATTTGAGAGAAAGAGGCAGAGACAGAGAGAGAAAAAGAGACAGTGAGGGAGAGAGAGAATGGGCATGCTAGGGCCTCCAGCCACTGCAAATGAACTCTGGCTTACCTGGTTCCCAGGGAATCAAACCGAGATCCTTTGGCTTTACAGGCAAAAGCCTTAACCGCCAAGCCATCTCTCCAGCCCTGTCCTTTACTTTCTTTCTCTCTCTCTTTTTTTAACCTCAGTCCTTTTGAGTGGTTTCTCTTCCTTTCAATCAAATAAGTCCAGCCAAAAGCATCATGTCTATAGAACCCAGCAGCCCAGATGGCACTGCCCTCGGGCATTGTGTGCCCGTGTTCATTATTTATTCTTTCAGCTAACCATGGTCTGAAGGTATGATGTGGAAAGTTCCAGAAATAAGCAAGTCATAAGTTTCAAAGGGAATATTGTTCCAAATAATGGGATGAAATTTTGTGCTATGTGCCTGTCCTACTTGGGATGTAAATCACCCGTCTAGCGTGTCCGATGTATGCTACATGTCCGTTACTGCACACTGCCATGCTGCTGTGCCTGTGGTTAAGCAACCTTTATTTTATTTGGTAATGACCTCAAAGTTCACGATTTTGATACCATAATGCCTTGATCATAGTATGCTGTTGTAATCATTCTATTTTATTTTATTAATTTTTATTTATTTATTTGAGAGTGACAGACAGAGAGAAAGACAGATAGAGGGAGAGAGAGAGAATGGACGCGCCAGGGCTTCCAGCCTCTGCAAACGAACTCCAGACGCGTGCGCCCCCTTGTGCATCTGGCTAACGTGGGACCTGGGGAACCGAGCCTTGAACCGGGGTCCTTAGGCTTCACAGGCAAGCGCTTAATCGCTAAGCCATCTCTCCAGCCCTCATTCTATTTTATTATGTGTTAACGTTATTCTCTTATTCTGCCCATTTTCTAGCTTAAACACTGGCTCGCACTGGCCTGTGTGTAGGAGAAACCCTGGTGTACGGAAGGCTCTCCGTTATCCGCGGTTGCAGGAATCTTCAGGAACGTGTCCTCGGTGGGGAGAGGTTGGGATTACTGTAATCTTTCCTCCCTTGACATCCATACCAAAGCAGGTGTGTCTCTCATAACAGGAGACGGCAGCATCCTCTCTGCCACCAGGCAACCGTGGTGTGCTTAGCCACAGCTCTGCGCTGCGGGGTGTGTGCATGGAGTGGGGGGCGGAGGGAATCCTGTCCGTTTCCCCCTCTGAAGGTAAACAGTTTCCTCTGTTGGGAGCCGAGGTCCAGGATTGCCTTGCAAATCCAATATTCTCCGCCTTGTTCTATTCATAGAAAACCTTGGCCCGATCCAGGACCGTGTCATATTGTTTGTGTGGAATGAGGATGTATTCCGCTCCTTCAGAATAACAAGCCCGTGTTTTCGAGTCATTAAGGGGGGAAACTTTTTTCCCACAGCCTAATGGGCACAGTCTCTCCCCTCACACTGAAGGTGGCTCATTCCAAGAGACACAAATAAGACGTTCCCCAGGAAGAAATCCCCAAAACCCTCAACATTCCAGCACCTGTCAGTAAACAGCCTGGCTGGGAAAATTTGCCTGAAGGCCTGGCCCTCACTCTTCCCCAGGAAATGGACGCCCTTTGTACCTTATCTGTCCTCACTTCAAAACACATAGGACACTGCCCTCAAGGAAAAGAAAACAAGACGCGAGAATTGGTGGAAACTTCTGAACTAGTTTTTCTCACCTCAGTTTTCACCCATCCAGCAGGCCAGCCTCGCGAGGGCAGATGGATGAATTCACACTCGTCCTCAGTTTGGAGTTTTAGAAATGCAACCACTGAGCTGTACCCCAATCACCAGATTTTTCTGTTTGTTTCATGTTGTTTTGTTTCGAGGTTGGGTCTCCCCATAGCTCAGACTGATCTGAAAGTCACTGTACAGTCTCAGCCTACCCTTGAACTCACAGCGATCCTCCTACCTCTGCCTCCAACCAAGGTACTTAATAGGTAGGCATTGACTTGTCTTAAGCATCTCTTCCTAAACCAACCTTCTTCCACACCCTTCTTTTCTCACTGGTTGGACAGGATTCTGAATGGCCTTGGCCACATCCAAAAACTGAACCCCATTTACAAAGGAAGAAGAATTGCCAGTAGCCACTTGCTAAGGTAGGTAGTGAGACACCTGAGCCTCATAAGGTTTTTTTTTTTCTATTTGTTAAAATATATTTTGTTGGGCTGGAGAGATGGCTTAGCGGTTAAGTGCGTCCCTGTGAAGCCTAAGGACCCCAGTTCGAGGCTCAATTCTCCAGGACCCAAGTTAGCCAGATGCACAAGGGGTCGCACGCATCTGGAGTTTGTTTGCAGTGGCTGGAGGCCCTGGCGTGCTCATTCTCTCTATCTGCCTCTTTCTCTGTCACTTTCAAATAAATAAATAAAAATAAACAAAAAATTTAAAATATATATATATTATTTATTTATTTGAGAGAGAGAGAAAGGGGGGGGGAGAGAATGGGCGTGCCAGGGCCTTCAGCCACTACAAATGAACTCCAGACACATGTGCCACCTTGTGCATCTGGCGTACATGGGTCCTGGGGAGTCAAACTGGGATCCTTTGGCTTTGGAGGCAAGCACCTTAACCACTAAGCAATCTCTCCAGCTCCCTTTTCTATTTTTTTTTAAAATGCATTTTATATGTTTGAGAAAGAGATAGAGAGAGAATGGGCACACCAGGACCTCCAGCCACTGCAAACAAACTCCAGATGCGTGAGCCCCCTTGTGCATGTGGCTAACGTGGGTCCTGGGGAATCTAACCTGGGTCCTTTGGCTTTGCAGGCAAACGCCTTCATCGCTAAGCCATCCCTCCAGCCCAAAACTAGATTTTTAAAAATAAACCAGTGGAAAATATAGTCTATTTTCAAACTCTACTAGTTCCTTTCAGCCATGAAAACTTTTACGAAGTGACATCTAGTATCTACTTAGTTCTAATCTCACACCCAAGTGGTAGCATTAATGCATTAAATAGCTAGAAAGTAAACCAAGATCCTGAATTTCCTAAGTTGTTTTCAAACCAAAAAACTTTACTGTTGCCAAGACAAGCAGGAATTCCTGAACTGACCAACATTCCTTGGGTTTCCTTTAAGAGCTGAG
This sequence comes from Jaculus jaculus, assembly GCF_020740685.1. Taxonomy (NCBI): domain Eukaryota; kingdom Metazoa; phylum Chordata; class Mammalia; order Rodentia; family Dipodidae; genus Jaculus; species Jaculus jaculus. Next base: position 22,760,378 of record NC_059121.1, on the reverse strand, counting down.
ATTTCTTTTTAAGGCAGCTTAAAATGCATTATATAAGAAAGAAAGGTATGAACAAGTTAAGGGGAAGCCACAAAGGAAATGAACCCAGTCCTGAAATAAAAGGCAGGACTAGAAAACTAAAAATAACCCGCGGGGAAGCATGACACATCTGTAGGGCTCCCTCACATTCTCCTGAAGTATTGTACCTTTTTTTTTTTTCCAGGAGCATGCTAATAATTGTTTGGAGATTTAAATAGAACCCATTTATTTGTTCTTTAAAAATAGTCACTTCTTTTGTAGAACTGTGAGAGTTTCAAATCGTATTAGCTGAATTCTCACTCATTGCTATCTACCAGTTAGGAATATCTTCAAGTTCGTTCCTTTGGTTTGCTTTAATCCCTTTATCAGGTCATCTGAATATAACATGCAAAATATTTAAAAATAGTTAAGTCTTGTGGCATCTAGCAGATATCAAATTCTACAATACGGTTGGCTTTTAAAGTGTTTTTTTTTTTTAATTTTTTTTGTTGTTCATTTATTATTTATTTATTTGAGAGCGACAGACACAGAGAGAAAGACAGATAGAGGGAGAGAGAGAGAATGGGCGCGCCAGGGCTTCCAGCCTCTGCAAACGAACTCCAGACGCGTGCGCCCCCTTGTGCATCTGGCTAACGTGGGTCCTGGGGAAGCGAGCCTTGAACCGGGGTCCTTAGGCTTCACAGGCAAGCGCTTAACCGCTAAGCCATCTCTCCAGCCCAACAGTAGATTTTAAGATGAGCATCTGCTCTGGAAACTCCTTAGGGAGAGGCCACACACACTGCTGGTGTTCACTAATCACTTCCAAGTTGTTCATTCCTGTTGTCTCCAGACACAGGAAAAACAGGAAATATTTACCCACTCCACAGGTGTCAGGAAATATTTTCAAACCCTGGTGGCCTGAGCCACCTGCTTGGCGCAGATAGCCTAGGTGCAGAAGGTAACCTGTAACTTCAGAATGTACGCTTTGGTCCAAAGACCTTCCGTAATGCATCTAAAGGTTCCCGGGCTTTTTTTCTTTTGGACCAAGTAATTATTGCAGAAGAGAGGCATAACATATGCAAATCTGTCTTTTATTTTTATTTATTTATTTATTTAGGTAAGGTTTCACTAGTCCAGGCTGACCTGGAATTCACTATGGAGTCTCAGGGTGGCCTCGAACTCACGGCAGTCTTCCTATCTCTGCCTCCCAAGTGCTGGGATTAAAAGTGTGTGCCACCACCCCTGGCTGTTCTATAATCTTTTTACACAACTACAGTTGTCTTCTTTCTTTATATATAATTTCACATTCTATTTATACATATACCAAAAGAAACCAACCTCATATGTATAAAATGGATCTTATATATAACAAAAATAAACCATATCTGGTAACATTTATAAAACAGAAAGGTCAAATGCAGGTCATATTAAGCTTGCATGAAGGGCAACACAGAAATTGAAGGGAGTTGCTTTTAATTTTGATTATTTAAGAAATTGTGAAATATTTGATCAAAATCATACTGAAGACAGGTATTTCTAAGGCTTTAAAGGTCAAATTATATTTTGTCTTCTTTATTGTTTGAAATTCTATTTCTACATCAGGATGTTCAGATGGTAAAGTGCATCTCAAAACGCTTGAAGTACAGGATTCTATACTTTTTTAAATATGTATTTTTTTATTTTTATCATTTATTTGCAAGGAGAGAGAGAGAGAGAGAATGGGCACACCAGGGCCTCCAGCCACTACAAAGGAACTCCAGATGTATGTGCCACTTTGTGCACCTGACTTTACATGGGTACTAGGCACTAGAGAATCAAGCCTACATCATTAGGCATTGTAGACAAGTACTTTAACTGCTGAATCATCTCTCCGGCCTCATAATTACATTCTTGTTCTTTCTTTAAAAATTATTTATTTCAAAGAGAGAAAGAAGCAGAGAGAGAGGGGGGTGAGAGAGAGAAGGAGAGAATGGGCATGCCAGGGCCTCTAGCCACTACAAACTAACTCCAGACACATGTGCCTCCTTATGTATCTGGCTTACAGGGGTCCTGGGGAATCGCACCAGGATCCTTTGGCTTTGCAGGTAAATGCCTTAACCGCTAAGCGATCTCTCCAGCCCAAAATTATATTCTTAATAATTGCTCAGGTAGGCAACACCCAAATTTATTTTTATGCTACAATTTAAAGTTTCTAAAAAAGGAAACAACTTTGCTTTCCACTTTATAAAACTGAAAATTTCACAAATATAAAAATAAAATAAACAATAAAAATAAACATCACTGATATCTTGAACTATATTGGTTTCTATCTTTCTGCACAAAATTTGCATATTCATATGGTATTGTAATATGGGGTTGTTTTCACTTAATATACAGTAGTGGTGCATTTTGAGTTTAATTTTGTTTTTTTCTTAATTTTTTTGTTTATTTTTATTTATTTATTTGACAGTGACGGAGAGAGAAAGAGGCAGAGAGAGAGAGAGAGAAAGAGGAGAGTGGGCACGCCAGGGCTAACGTGGGTCCTGGGGAACCGAGCCTCGAACCGGGGTCCTTAGGCTTCACAGGCGAGTGCTTAACCACTAAGCCATCTCTCCAGCCCTTAATTTTGTTTTCGATAGAGGTTTTTCACTGTGTAACTCGAACTGGCCTGGAATTCACTATGTAACCCAGGCTGGCTTCAAGCTCGTGGCAACAGCCCTGCCTCGGCTTTCCAACTGCTCGGATTCCAGGTAAGCCGTACTGGCTCAGTAGCAGTGTACCAAGGGTTGGCACTCTAACTGTGTCAGGCAAAGAAAAAGAACTGTGCTCTATAGAGCAGCCAACACCAGAACCTAGAGCCTGGGTATGAGATGTCGCCCAAAGGTCGCTGGGTTAAAAAGGCTCGGTACCTATTTGGTTCTACTGAAAGGCAGTGGAGGGGGTGGGGACATGGCACAGTGGTTAAAAGGCGCCTGTTTGCAAAGCCTGCCGGCCCAAGTTCAATTCCCAGCACTCGCCTAAAGCTGGATGCAGAAATGGCACAATCCTCTGTGATTCCCCAGCGTGCCTGCAACAACAGGAGGCAGAGAGAAGGGTAAAGGGAGCTTGTTTGCGGGGGCCTGTGTCTCAAGGAAGGTAGAGAGCACCCACATGCCTCAAAGTTGGCATCTGACCTCCACATTAGCCCTGGGGCACACGCGCCCACTCACACAAAAATTAATTAACCCTTTTAAAAGAAGGCCGGTGGAAACGTCAGTAGGTTGGACTTAGCGTGAGGTCTTCTGGTTACGGGGGTCATGCCCTCAAAGGTGGTGATTGATGGAAGCCCCTCTCTTTGCATTTTGCATCCCAGCCAGGATAGAACAGAATAGCTACGGCCCTCCCTCTCACCAGAGTGTCCTTTCCCCTGCCCAGGACTAACGACTGTGGTTCTGCCCAGCCATGGACTGCAACCTTCGAAGGCATGAGCCGATGTGAAACGTTCCTCTCTGTCATTTGATTTCTCTCAGGTCATTGCTTCAGGGACAGAGCGGTAACCAAAGTGTCGTTCCTTGCTGCTTTGGAGTGGATGCATTCTGCATCCATCACGGTTCATGCGCTCCATCATTTTCAATGACTGACTCACATTAATTCCTGGCTATGCTGGCATTTCTTAGGCCGATACCAGAGCAATGACCTTTTCAGATTCTTTTCAAGTCTCCAGTACTATTTAAAACCATTGCATCTGGCTGGCGAGATCGCTCAGCGATTAAGGTACTTGCCTATAAAGCCTAAAGACCCAGGTTCGATTCCCCAGGACCCATGTAAGCCAGCTGCACAAGGTGACGCATGTGCCTGCAGTTTGTTTGCACTGGCTAGAGGCCCTGGCACGCCCATTCTCTCCTCCCTCTTTCTCTCTCTCACTCTTTGAAAATAAAAAAATAATAAAAATATTTAAAAAAAAAACTAATGCTAGGCATGGTGGCACATTCCTTTAATCTCCGCACTTGGGAGGCAGAGGTAGGAAGATCACCATGAGTTCAAGGCCACCCTGAGACTACAAAGTGAATAAATTCCAGGTCAGCCTGAGTTAGAGTGAGACCCTACCTCAAAAAAACAAAACAAAACAAAAATCCTATTGGGGGGCTGGAGAGATGGCTTATCCATTAAGGCACTTGCCTGTGAAGCCTAAGGATCCATGTTTTACAATCCAGGTCCCACCTTAGCCAGACGCACAAAGGTGAGGCAAGTGCAAGGTCACACATGCCCACTAGGTGGCGCAAGTGTCTGGAGTGCGATTGCAGCGGCTGAGGCCCTGGTGGGCCAGTCTCTCTCTCTCCTCTCTGTCTCTCTCTCTCATACTCACTCTTCCTAAAATACAAATAAATAAACTATTGGAGCTGGAGGGATGGCTTAGCAGTTAAGGCACTTGCCTGCAAAGCCAAAGGACCCAGTTCCAATTCCCTAGGACCCACGTAAGCCAGGCGGACAAGTGGGTGCCTGTGTTTGGAGTTCCTTTGAAGTGGCTGGAAGTCCTGGTACCCCATTCCTTCCCTCCCTCCCTCTCTCTGTCTCCTAAATAAATAAACTAAATTAAAAAACGATTGCATCACTTGTTATAGTCACATTTTTTGCATGCTTTAATACATTAGTTCATCAGAATAAGTGAATAAAATTTTTCTAGGAAAGAATATATACCTTCTAAATTTAAATGTAATAATATGGAGTAGATAAGATTTTTAAATTTTTCCATTTTAATTGAATGCCTAAAGTGGCATAGTGACAAGTAGCAGAATTTTTACTACCATGCATGAGATGTTATCACTAAATTTATTTGGAACTGTTTTATCTATAAATTAAAATATTTAGCCTGGGCTGGAGAGATGGCTTAGCGGTTAAGCGCTTGCCTGTGAAGCCTAAGGACCCCGGTTCGAGGCTCAGTTCCCCAGGTCCCACGTTAGCCAGATGCACAAGGGGGCGCACGCGTCTGGAGTTCGTTTGCAGAGGCTGGAAGCCCTGGCGCGCCCATTCTCTCTCTCCCTCTATCTGTCGCTCTCAAATAAATAAATTAAAAAAAAAATTAAAAAAAAAATATTTAGCCTATAATTCTTGTGAGGGGGGGTTATTCTGAGGCAGGGTCTTACTCTAGCACAGGCTGATCCAGAACTCAGTCTGTAGACCAGGCTGGCCTCAAACTCACAGCCACCCTTCTACCTAAGCCTGCTAAATGCTGGGATTCAAGACATGAGCCACCACCCCAGCTATATTTAGAGAATAATTATTATTTTTTTTGACAAGCTGATATGGATGGCAACACTTTAACAGCAGAGGTTTTAAACATCATTGTTACAGTGCTACAATTCGTTAGGTTCCATTTCTCAATCTTAATAACTCAGATTCCCATATACTCCTGTATCGTCTAGGGAACTGGAAAGAATAGAAATGCATTTACCCTGTAAGAATTACTCTCTCAAAAATCAATATAAACTAGACGTGGTAGCGCATACCTTTAATCCCAGCACTCGTGAGGCAGAGGTAGGAGGATCACTGTTGCAGTCCGGTTCGCATTGCTGGTAGAAATCACCCAACCAAGAGCAGCTTCTGGGAAAAAGATTTATTTTGGCTTACAGGCTCGAGGGGAAACTCCACGATGGCAGGGTTTGAAAAGGATGGCATGAGCAGAGGGTGGACATCACCCCCTGGGCCAATATAAGGTGGACCACAGCAACAGGAGGGTGTGCCAAACACTGGCAAGGGGAAACTGGCTTTAATACCCATAAACCCGCCCCCAACAATACACTCCCTCCAGGAGGCATTAATTCCCAAATCTCCATCAGCTGGGAACCTAGCATTCAGAACACCTAAGTTTATGGGGGACACCTGAATCAAACCACCACATTCTGCCCCTGGCCCCCATAAACTGATAATCATACATGATGTAAAATGCAATGCATTCATCTCATTTTAAAAGTCCCCATAGTTTTTAATCAATCCTAATGATGTTCATACATCCCCATAGTTCAAGAACTTTTAACTGAGCCATAATACCAAAAAATAACCTCAAACAACCCATAATGGCACAGAATAAATACTCACACTGCAATAGATGGCATTGGGCATAGCAAAGAAACATTCAACCAATACAAGATTTAAAACAACTAGGGCAAACATCAAACTCTGTAGCTTCAAGTCCAGCAACTCTAGCCACTGACAAATCTCCAAGTCCGATAATTCTAACCAGCAACAAGTCTCTGGCATTCCAATTCCACCCCTCCAGCTAGGCTACTCACAGTCCTGGAAAACTTCATCGGGGCCGGCAGCTCCTTGGCAGCCATCACATGGTCCTGGCATCTCCACTGGGTCTCCACTGCAAGCCACAGTTCATCCTCATGGCCCCATGGGGTCTCTATGCAGGCAACCAGCAAACCCGCGTCACACTGCCCATGGCCATTTCCAAAACACAAGACCGTGTTGCAAACTCAATGACCCTCTTTCCAGCACTTCTTATATTCCACGATACCAGGTAGGGTGCCAATTTGTTAATCCAGGGGGGAATAAAGCAGACTTTGAAGAACAGGACTCCTTGAGCACTCAGGCCCCTTCAAAAGAGTCTACATTCTTCTTGTTGCCCCAGCGCAGGTCAGCTAGCCCAGTCTCATAGATTGTAATCTCTCAGTTGCAGCTGAACGGGCAACAGTTCACCCAAAGATTTTTCTTTCTGTGCCATATCCCTCTGCACACACCAGTTCATTTCTACACAAAGCAACCCTGCACAACTTCTCAGGACACAGGCATAACAGCAAGCTTTTCACACAAACTGCTAACCCATTCCAAGCACAGGTCTTTATCACCCTCATGAGCCAAACCTCACAGTCCATAGTTCTGACCAGAACAGTCCATCAAGCTGTACTTACAGCACTGCAAGGCATCTTTTAGGCCAAGGTTTCAACTCCTTCCACTTTCCTCTTGAAAATCAGCTCCTAAAAGGCCAAAGCCACATAGTCAGGTGTCTAGCAGCAATCCCACTCCTCGGTACCACTTTACTGTTGCAGTCCGGTTCGCATTGCTGGTAGAAATCACCCAACCAAGAGCAGCTTCTGGGAAAAAGAGATTTATTTTGGCTTACAGGCTCGAGGGGAAGCTCCATGATGGTAGGGGAAAAGGATGGCATGAGCAGAGGGTGGACATCACCCCCTGGCCAATATAAGGTGGACCCCAGCAACAGGAGGGTGTGCTAAACACTGGCAAGGGGAAACTGGCTTTAATACCCAAAGCCCGCCCCCAACAATACACTCCCTCCAGGAGGCATTAATTCCCAAATCTCCATCAGCTGGGAACCTAGCATTCAGAACACCTAAGTTTATGGGGGACACCTGAATCAACCCACCACAATCACCGTGAGTTCAAGGCCACCCTGAGTCTACATAGTGAGTTCCAGGTCAGCCTGGACTAGAGTGAGGCCTGACCTTGAAAAACGAAACAAAACAAAAAAATCAGTATAAGTAGAATTTTCTAAGCAAGATCATGCCAGCAAACCAAGACATATCTTCGCAGCAGAAAGTACTGTCATTTCTTACTGTTAACCTTTTCCTTAGGATGGTGTCTCTCTAATAGTGAGGGAAAAGGGCAAAAAGAAAAAAATATATTTACTGAAGAGCCTGTTGCAGACTAACACCCGCCTATCCCTCATAGAGAGCCTTCTGGGAAATGGCTTGCCTGTCATACGATTTCCACACCATATTGCCAACACTCGGTGGACCCTGCTTTACAATGGTCACCAGTGACCACCTGAGAACCCATCAGTTAACTGTTTCTCTCAATGACATGACTTGATGATCATTCTTGAATGTCTTTCTTTCTATTAAGAGCACATTATTTTATTACTTCCAGCATCTCTGCTCCTTCCATTTCTATCCTGCTTTTACGATCTTCTGCCTGTCCCTACAAAGTCTCCAATTGTGGATGTTTTCTGTTTTCAGAAAGGACCTCGAGTTGGAGTTCCTCCTGCCTCCGTCTCTTAGATGTTGCAGTTACAGGTGTGTGCCAAGATGCCTCACTCGTCAGAGTTTAAAATTTTTCTCAACCCTCTCAGCTCTTTAAAGAATTTAAAATGTTGGGCTGGAGAGATGGCTTAGCGGTTAAGCG